>NC_136497.1:123089411-123167704 GCF_053919585.1 Euprymna scolopes | reverse complement strand
CACCCCAATTTTGACCCCCTGAACATTTATTGTTTGGGGCTCAAATCAAATTATAACGTTTCAGCCATATCCAAGTAATCTACATCTAAAATTTCAAGTGTTAAGACCAAAAATTGGCGGAGGAGTTTGGTAGAATTTTAAAAGGTCAAATCGTTGAACTTTGACCCCCCCTTACAGCCAAATTTGTATCCGAAAACCAATTAAAAAGAGTTTTACAAATCTCGATACGCCGTGTCAAATTTTGAATCTGTAGACTGAAAATTGACAAGAGTTATTTGGTAAGGAAATGTACACACACACACACACACACACACACACACATTCACTTTTATAAATATATAGATTAGTGATTTGAATCTTTTTATGCAGATTCAAATTTTGTTTCAAATTCCTAATGCTGATAATTACAATTCTAACTTTCAACATCTCGAAATATTTCGCTTTAAACTTGTTTTTAATTTTAATTATTTTTTCAAATATCTATGTAATACTTGCATATACTTTCACAAATGTAAATTTGTAGGCGTTTAGCTATACATGTTAGTTTTACTTATGGTTAAATATTTATTTTACCATGACTCCCAGCAGTTGAAAATTGGTTTTTAAACGAAAACAAAACACATAAAAAAAGTATAAGAATTGTTTTGAGAATCGGAAAATAGCCCAATTTTTCTGATTCCGATACCTCAAAGTTCCGATTTTTTCGATTCCCAATTCCGATTACGATTAATCGCCTAAACACTATGTATACATACAGTAGAACCCCAGAACATGGTTGCCCTAGGATTTTTTTCACATTGTTACAAGAACAGAAGCCTGTTCTTGTGAGTAAATATTAAATAGGATAGTCACGAATTCGAACTTGCGAAGGTAGATTTGGAACTGAAAATTCCAATCATAAGTTAAAATACAGAATGTTATTGAAAATAAGGAATGTGGAATCACAATTGTTTAGCTCACACAAAATAGACCTGTTTATTGGAAAAGGAATGTGATGAAATTTGTTTCTGTGAAAATTAAAATAAGGAATTTAATCGTCAATTGAAATTGTAAACATATTTTGTAAAGAAGTTATTTAAAAAATAGGTTACTGAACTCGATCCTGTCAAGTTTTGCAACGTGACGCATGTCAAGGCAACGTCCTCGATGAGCACATGTTTAGTCATGCGATGACGTGACGAGTTCTCAATATAGGTAGTTTTAGATGCAGTCTGGATGAAAGAGGGGAGAGAGCCGAGAGAGAGATCAAACAGCCGCTGACACCAAACCTTGGAAGCGAAGGTTAAAGAAAAGCCATGTAAAGAAACTTTGAATTCCTCGAGCGAAATCAGGACCGGTCATGAAATAAAGGACGTCAACATGTGTTTTTGTATCTGCGTCTCCGTGTTATTCAACAGAAAAGGTGTTGTCCATTTATAAGAACCTTGATAAAAATCATCTAAAAAAATGTTAGTATGTGTCAAAGTATAAATGTTATAGACACTTCCGTTCACAGAACTGTCAAAAGTAGAAATGTCAAATCCTCGGTCTATCTATATACCAAATCTCCTTCTTTGTGTAGTAACATGTACACACATATATATATATATATATATATATATATATATATATATAATATATATATATATATATATTACTCTCTCTCTTTCTATATACCTGTTATGTCTTCGATATGCTATCTCTTACAACATGAACATCTTAAGACATATGAATACTCAACACATGAACACTCCTAAGACTCTAATCTCCCAAGACGAACCACAATACAGAATATACGTCATCTTAATACCACCAGTATATAACATACACATATTTGGTGCCTTCTTTAAAATACCACCCAGTATATAACATTACGATGTGGAATGCTTTCCGGACCCTGTTTACGGTATTTGTTCCGCCTTACGGTATTATCTAAAATATAAACCTCACCTGCCTGTTTAAATCTATGTATGCCTGCCAAAACCTTACGACAAAGGCGACGGATTTTCACGAGATTCGTATCGTTTTGAAGTTGACTCTTCAGACAAATATCGAAAAAATTGCCAAAATCATTAATTCCTTCACTTTTCTACAGGGATGGGTCGCTTCTTTCGCCGATATTTTCGAGTCATCCCCTCTTTTCGATTGAATTTAAACCATCAGCACTTCCGGTTTGGCCATGGACGCAACGGCAAAAGCATAAATTTTTTTCCGCGTTCTTTTCCTCCTTCGCGGTACGAATTCGAGCCTGCCTACTACCCCTCTTTTTCTTTTTGCTCAATATACACCTCCAAACTCCCGAGAAACGCCGGACCCCCAGGCTAGTATATAATGTTATTTGATAAGTTATAATGTAATTAAAATAATATTTCTCCCATCATAATCAAAATAACCCATTCAAAATAAATTTTGAGTAAAAACTAAATACCAAGAAACTATAATTAGATAAAAATACTGACGTAACACCGTAAGTTAATGTAATTGCATGATAATTATGAATATGTAGACCCGACTAAAATATTCAAAATCAATCTAAATATAAAAACATTTGAGCTAAGTAATTAACTAGGGGCTATTTTTAATGCCATAAGGTTTTAAAATAATTAATACGACTTATATCTTAATAAATTAAGTTAGTAATACAGTTATTCTCCTCTGTAAATGATTTTGGTTGATATTCCATCAAAGGGAATTATTTTTACAATTATAACTTGTTAACATCCTCAGATAACAATAAGGAGTATATGGTTCTTATATTATTATATTTTATATTATGTTATATTTTATTTATTTTAATGTACAGTAAACAAGAGTATTGCAGTATTACCTAGTTTAACATTAAAATAACCGAGTAATACACAAAATACGAAACTTTTCATGTGTGGGTTTCAGATTTTGAGTAAACGTAAAATTATAATCAAATGACTTGAGATTCATTAATAAAGAAAACACTAAAAATAATAAAGTAAAAGTAAGAAAACATATCTAATTCAATTTTTTTGTCCGGTTTCAAAATAGCCCAAATTTAACAATTCTCGCCGTAATTTAGAGAAAATATACGAAAATACGGTCCATATAAATTTCTTCAACACAGATGGTGTACATATTAAAAGCACGAAGGGGTTGTAATCATTGCCCGATGAAGTTTTAACTGAATGAAAATGTGTCAAGATACGTACAAACTTTGTATTTTTTCCGAACATATCTGAGATGTAACGAACATTTTTTAAATTTAAAATTGTCTGGTTGTGTAAACAATTGTAATATTCGGAAAAAAAATACAAATATGTATTCTTTTTAGTTTTTGCCAGTGTGTATAATATATATATATATATATATATATGTGTGTGTGTGTGTTGTTGCGTCGTCGATGATCTGCCTTAGTCTACCATATTAAGATTTCCGGTAACTGGTTCCTAATTATTTAGCCTAAGTTTGAGCTCGAGTGAGTTAGTAATCCGAAACTCGAATCAATTGCAAATTCATTTGCGTGCAGACGTAGATGGTACTGTCACATTATCTGTCTCATCCCATCAGTTTTCGGCATTCTCTTATTTTCCCGGGAGCCTGCTTTCGCCAAGTATAATTTTGTTAGTGGTGGCTCTATCAATCGCTATTTTGGGAGGCGTGTCCTAATTGATTCTGTCCGTCTTAGTTTTAAAATCCCATAGTTTGTTTTCTTATAAGAATCTAGAAAGGGTTTTGTTTTGTTTTTTGTTTTTTTTTTTATTATAGGTGTTCATATAAATGTTGTGTAATTGTGACACGTTACTCTTTATAGTAGGCTTATATCTCAACTAATATATATATATGTGTGTGTCTATTTCACGGTCCTTGATAAGCATGTGGTACAATGGGGAAAAATAGCTGATTACTTTTAAAACCAAGCTTCTGTCTTTACATCAACGCTCTGATCCCCATCAGCATATACGACATCGTTGGATCACCGAAGTTAAGCTACGTTGAACCTGGTCAGTAATAAATGGGTGACCATTTGGGACTTTCATGTGCTATATGTGCTCTCTGCTTATCTCGGCATTGTTTCCAGTCGTCCTGGTCTTCTTGCCACTGGACTCAAACAGTGCCGATTCAGGAGAGGTGTGGTTGGAGATTGCGCAACACTTGCCTTACAATTACACGTGCTACTGCCCATGATGGGTGTCCTTTGTCTTTCAAGACTGAATGGAAGCATGGGGAATCCCCATCTAGCATTAATAGAAATAATTGACTCTCGTCTTGGGGAGGCTCCATGTTCTGACAAGCTTCTAGGCTTGACCTTTACTTCTGATCTGAAATGGAACACGTACATCAAATCCGTTGCTAAGATCGCTGGAAAAATAGTGGGGTTCTTCTATTGATCCAGTAGATATCTCGATGATGATGCAATTTTCTACCTGTATAAGAGCCAGGTACTCTAAGGATAGTATTGTTGCTACATCTGGGAAGGAGCTGATAGAAATATCTTATCCTGCCTTGACAGTTCAAAATAGAATTCGTAGCCTAGTGGGAGTGCCCTTTTATCTTCTCTGCAACCTCTTTATCACAAGAGACGGTGCGAGCCTGTCTCTGCCTTGTCGTTATGTTCATCGCAAATGCTCGCCTGAGCTCCAATCTATGGTGCTCTCTCGCCGAACATTTACGAGAAACACTAATCTAGCTGAAAATGCTATCAAGTTCCTCCACTCTTTATGTGCTTTAACCTAAACATAGATTCCATGAACAAAGCTTTCTTAGAACTGCACATATGTGGAACTCTTCCGTTTGCCTGATTTTCAGCTGACAATATGATCGTCTTCAAGTCCAATGTAAACAAGTTCTTGATGAGCCGTTCTCCTTAAGTAATCCAATTTACCAAATTTACACTTCTAACGATTACTGTGATATTGTCCTTTTGACAACTGTACACTCTTAAACTCTTATTCTCGAGTGGCCTCTTAACCTTGATAAGTGGCCATTCCTTTCTAAAAATAAGTGTTTAATGTGTGCGTCTGTGTCAGGCATAAATACACATGCCTTGACGACGTACCTGTTTTCTGCTGTCTTTTCTCTGGAAAAATGGAGGATTATGTGTAAACATAAACGTTTCAAAGAGAAACCAAGACGCTGTGTTTTTTATTTATATAAATATTTTATTTCTCGACATAAGCAGAGGAGTGTTCGATAATCTTTGCTTGAAGAACATGTGACAGACACGTACTTTCGATACTGGTCAAATATCTTTCGGTTCAACTTGTCCAGTTTACATCTCAAAATGTTTTGACAATTTTATCCAAACCTAGTTTACATCTCATCTCATGTTTACTTCGCCAGATGGATTCATTAACAGATACAAAAGACAGATTGATAAACAGATACACGGATAGATGTATTCATAAAGGGATACAAATGTGTGTTCATTCATTCATAAGCAGATACATGCATCGGTAGAAAAATAACAGCTAATTTCTCTTCTGTTCCACAAATATAACATTTTATTTAATGGCTATTTAATCTTTGTTCATTCAATGTTCAGAAAGTGTTGGTAAACACATTTTGTACTCGCTAGGAGCTTTGAGATTATCATCAAAGATTACTGTGCAAAGATAGAATTTTGCTACTTGTCAGGGGTATTTACGTACGTTACCCACGCTCAAATATCTTGTAAAACAAATAGAATTTTGACTCCCGTTTCAATATCGATTCTTTTTTTTTTTTTTGTCTCATGATATATATATATATATATATATATATATTCAGTGTTACCTTTGACATGAGTAACTCAACATAGTAATAGCAGCATAAAACATTTACTCGTGAAAATAAGCTACATGCAAACCTTTGGGTCTTATTCCCTGATGGAATTCGTCAGGCTAAATGCATTCATGTGATTTCGATATGCTGACATTATTAACTGGTGTTTCGAAAACAAATTTTTCTCACGTCCCAGACATTTTCTCATCTAAATCTTGCGAGATTTAAGCGAAGGATTTACTCAAAGCTCATTAACTCGTACTGTGTATCGACCATATTGATTTTCTGATTAGGAAGTTTTATTTTTCAAAAACTTATGCTATGTGAGAAATGTTATAGTTGCATCCATAACTGTCGTTAAAATTTGTGTGTTGGTTTGTAGAGGTAGTGTTGTGTGTCGGTGTGGTGTGTAGGTTTGTATGTATAGTGTTGTGGTATGTGTATGTAAGTGTAGAGGTGGTGTGTCTTTGTGTGTAAACTTAATTCATAACTAAAAGGAGACCTGTAATATGTATGTCTGAAGTTGCATCTACCTATTCCGAAGGCCCAGTTGGTGGAGCATTAGAATACTCCGACTGCCCCCCCCTGCAGAGGGTAAAAGTCCCTCAATGGGGGTCCTGGATATGACCTTAAACTATATCCAGTGGTGAGGCCCCAGCTTGTGGGCTTTGGGGAGTGTGGAGCCACCCTTTAATTACCATTGCTCCCAGGTCTACTCTGACCCGGAGTGGTAGTACCTGTTAGGGTCCCAACTATGGGTTAAATAGAAACCGACGTGAAAACAAATATATTCTATTAAAAAAAATTTTCTTCAAAATCTTTGGATTCGGTATTAAATAACCCGAAAAGGGTTGATATGCCGTAAAACAAAAACCACCAACCTATTCCGAAACTTAGTTTTCATTTACTATTTTGCTGCTTGTGCAATATAATTGGATTCTGAAACACATTTCAGGTGAAAAGATTATGACATACTTACGAATCGTGCCAAAATTAATATAAAAAGCAGAAAAATAATGAAAAGTAAAAATAGAATTGATGGAATTATCAAGTGGAAGAGTCGTGTGACCAGTTTTGTATGAAAAACTGACTTCTTTCGCTTGTTTTCCTTGAAATCTGCTATTGAGAGAATAGAAAATTTCTGACCGTTAGTATCTATGAATTTTGTGAAAAATAGATGTAGTACATTACTACTGGCTCATTTTTCATAACTTTTTGAATTTATACCGAAATGTTTTCACCTGAAATGCGTTTGTTCGAAATTATACTTTTGATCCTGTTGCTGTTAGAATTTGGTACTTACGTGTTGCTAGCATTCATTTTGAAACTGGTGCTTTGGATCCGATTGGATTCGAACACAGCAGGACGAGTTGCAACAGTTCCCCAATATCATGCTCAGTAGAATTTACATGGACAGCTCATGTAAATTCTACCGAGCACTATCAAGTAAGAACAAGTTCTTGCCCTTGTGTTGTAAAGTATTTAATAGTTATCTCCACATACTCCGTGACAATGACTACAATATCCGGGTTTAAAGAGGCCTTGGCAAGCATTCAGACTGTATGCGGCTAGAAATAAAATTAACCTGTTTTTTTTTGTTTTTTTTTCTGCATGGCTTGTTAAATCAAATCCACATAAAATTTATTTTAAAAAATAGCAACGTTTATCAAGTAGGAAAATAATTTGAATTTGATTTATCAAGTAGGAAAATAATTTGAATTTGATTTATCAAGTAGGAAAATAATTTGAATTTGATTTATCAAGTAGGAAAATAATTTGAATTTGATTTATCAAGTAGGAAAATAATTTGAATTTGATTTATCAAGTAGGAAAATAATTTGAATTTGATTTATCAAGTAGGAAAATAATTTGAATTTGATTTATCAAGTAGGAAAATAATTTGAATTTGATTTATCAAGTAGGAAAATAATTTGAATTTGATTTATCAAGTAGGAAAATAATTTGAATTTGATTTATCAAGTAGGAAAATAATTTGAATTTGATTTATCAAGTAGGAAAATAATTTGAATTTGATTTATCAAGTAGGAAAATAATTTGAATTTGATTTATCAAGTAGGAAAATAATTTGAATTTGATTTATCAAGTAGGAAAATAATTTGAATTTGATTTATCAAGTAGGAAAATAATTTGAATTTGATTTATCAAGTAGGAAAATAATTTGAATTTGATTTATCAAGTAGGAAAATAATTTGAATTTGATTTATCAAGTAGGAAAATAATTTGAATTTGATTTATCAAGTAGGAAAATAATTTGAATTTGATTTATCAAGTAGGAAAATAATTTGAATTTGATTTATCAAGTAGGAAAATAATTTGAATTTGATTTATCAAGTAGGAAAATAATTTGAATTTGATTTATCAAGTAGGAAAATAATTTGAATTTGATTTATCAAGTAGGAAAATAATTTGAATTTGATTTATCAAGTAGGAAAATAATTTGAATTTGATTTATCAAGTAGGAAAATAATTTGAATTTGATTTATCAAGTAGGAAAATAATTTGAATTTGATTTATCAAGTAGGAAAATAATTTGAATTTGATTTATCAAGTAGGAAAATAATTTGAATTTGATTTATCAAGTAGGAAAATAATTTGAATTTGATTTATCAAGTAGGAAAATAATTTGAATTTGATTTATCAAGTAGGAAAATAATTTGAATTTGATTTATCAAGTAGGAAAATAATTTGAATTTGATTTATCAAGTAGGAAAATAATTTGAATTTGATTTATCAAGTAGGAAAATAATTTGAATTTGATTTATCAAGTAGGAAAATAATTTGAATTTGATTTATCAAGTAGGAAAATAATTTGAATTTGATTTATCAAGTAGGAAAATAATTTGAATTTGATTTATCAAGTAGGAAAATAATTTGAATTTGATTTATCAAGTAGGAAAATAATTTGAATTTGATTTATCAAGTAGGAAAATAATTTGAATTTGATTTATCAAGTAGGAAAATAATTAAAATATTAGTCAAAATCAATGAGAACTTAAGATTTTTTAAATTTTCATGGGGCAGGCAGATAAGTCAATATTTTTTTTAAAACAAAATTATTCAGATGACACTCTCACTAAGGCTACCAGATCAGATACTCTGAAGATATTGGATTCCTGAGACGAAATGCATCTAACATTGTAGCTTTTCGTTTTTCTACTTCCTTTTGCAAAACTTATGTCCTGCAAAAAAAAAATCTTTTTACACTTTTTTTTCTTCCCTGTTCTCTTTCTTTTTCCCCCACTTCCTGACTGGTTTCCTTAAAATGTACCAAACATTAATACTGTAACCCTTTTCCCGCCTCCATTGCAAAATTCATTCACGTTATGGAAGGCAGAGAGCAAAAACGGTAAAATCCACTATAAAACAACCAAACCAAACACTACAAACTAGCGACTGAAAATACAAAGAGCTTGAAGAATAAAAACCTAAATAAAATAACTGGATGCAACATGAATACTATTTCCAAAATAACTGGATTCGGCATTAAATAACCCGAAAAGGGTTGATATGCCGTAAAACAACCAAACAAAACTCTACAAATAAATAGTTGATGATATAAAGAACTTGAAGCATAAAAACTGTTTCCGAAATAATTGAATTCGGCATTACATAACCCGAAAAGGTTTGATACGCTGCAAAACAAAACGACCAAACCATCTTGGGTATCATTTTCATGGGAACAGTATTCCAAACTATATGGTATTAATCCAAAGATTGTATTGTTGGCATTGGGTTCCTCGATGTTTTTCTAGTTAAAAATCTTTCTAAAGAGATTGGGGATGACCGGAGTGACCATGTGAAGGTTGCCAACATCTTAAGTGAAAGTGATTTATTTGTGGAAAGTAGTCCAAAGAATTCACATTATACAGAATAACTAATCCTGATTTCCAAAATTCAGAAACGATTTCATTATTCATTTACATCACGGCCTGAAGAGCAATCGTTCAGACCAGTTGGGGATACGGCCACAACAATCAGTCCAGCAGAGTTGGGGTCATTTCTAATGAACTTGCATCTGTCAGGTTAATGTATGCTTCAGTACAGTCCTAGGAGGTCCATCCTTTTCAGGTTTTACCTCCTGTTTCCTTGAATTTGGTTTGTTTTGAGGCATATCAACTATTTATGGATTAGTTAGTGCAGAAACGTAACTCTACAGGTGAGATAATTATTTGTAACCCTAGAATACGTTGGTCATCGAGTATAACTGCTTCGTCAATACCCACAACCAAAAGGAAAAGAACTCTGACAATCCACTAAACCAGAGATCAATAATATTTATGTAGTTTAGTTTGCTTTATGGCATAAACTATCCATAAGTTATTTATTGCCAAATATAATTCTATAGACACGATAATCTCTTCATGTATACATATATTTAAAAAAAGTACAGAAGGTCAGAAAAACATTGGTACATTGGTTTCAAGCTTAACATAAGGGGTAACCAGTCAATGTTAGGATCTCGTCGGCCATTTTTTTCTCCACTTAATGGTCAATGTTAGGATTTCGTCAGCCTTTTTTTTTTTTTTTTTTTTTTTTTTGAAAGCAGGAAAATGGCTGACGAGAGCCTAACATTATTTACCATTAACTTCCCCCCCTTATAAGCTTGAAACCGACAGTACTAAGGTTTTTCGACCTTCTGTACAGTTTTTAATAAATAAATAAATACTATTGTTCTTTTTATTTATTTTTTTTTTTTTTTTTTTTTTTTTTTTTTTGATAATGTATATTTTGAGATAAATCACACATGTAAAAAAATTAACTAAGGATTGACAACAACCTTTAACCATTCTGGCAACCAGTTTCTGCTAGAAGTATTTTGATGTCAATCCCAAGAATAAGAAACAGCTGCTTGCAAGTTATGTCAATCTATTACATCAAAGAGTGGCAAATCGATCAAAACTTTTACTACGATTAATGTTAAACCATCTTAAAATTCAAAAAGAAGTAAAAGAAATAGAAGCACAATATTTAGGGACAGACATACCAGGAACAAGTGGCAGCAACTACGAGCCTCCAGTGTCAACATGAAAACTACTAAAGAATCAATATTGGCCAAAAGTTTGGAATAATAATGATCATAGGTCACAAGAGATCCATTATTTGAGAAGGGAAATGATTGCTGTTGATATTCAACCATATTCTGTAACAGACATGGGATTTAATAGGCTTGTTGCAAAACTTATTTGCTGGAATGTCATTTGAACTAAATACTTCAATTCAAAAATAATTTTCGATATGTTTATAAAAGTAAAACTAAATTCAACTGTCTCTTGCTGAAATTAGCATTTTATGAACTTGACATTTACACAGCTACAACAGGTAATGCTTCCCCTTTTGAGACCATTGGCTTTCACATTACTTTGAACAGTGCAGAGCTGTGCTTAGTGTTGTTCCATTCCTTAGTACACAAACAGCTGCAAGGAAAAGTGAAGAATTTCCAGTGTTCTTAGTGAGCATAAAATATTCAATAAATTTTCTTAATCTTGCAGGATTCAAGAGCAAATATGGTTGCTGGTGTCAGAATGTGGTTTAGAATAACTATCATACATTGTAACTCAGGCTGTGAAAACAACTATTACATTTAACAGAAATAGTTTCTCACTTCATTTTTTATTAGCAATTAGCACATTAACTGAAATACAGGATCAGCTTAATTTGGAAAAACACTCATTCAAGGTATAATCACATGGTAGAATTCAACATATATGCTGAAAATAAACTAAGGATAACGAAAAGCTATTTGTAATGCGAGCTGTTAAGATTCTTACTATAAAAACTTACGAATAGGAACTTGTTTGAAAAAATAATCAGATCTTGAGTCCATTTGAAGAAATCCTCAAAGTAGCAAGTTAAAAACTTCAACCATATCAATGATACCTACAAATTTAGCTATGAGGTTATTTCTGTCAAAAGCTGTCCAATCTAATTCTAGTGTTTGACTTCTTACCATTGTTGAAAATTCAGGTTATCACTGGAAAGAAAATTTTCATCCTATCTACATGAAAAAAATTTTCCTAGACTTGCAATGCAAATCTTTTTTTTTTTAAAAGATTGGCATAGAAAAAACATTTAGACATGGATTCTGCACCTACTTTCCACTGAAGCAGAATCAACAGTATACATCACCCTGCTGATAGTGAAGAAGCACGAACATGTGTAAATTAAAACATGGCAACTGTGAAACCAACCGACAAAAAAACAGTAAAAATGTCACAAAAGATGCTTTCATCACTCTTTATGAAGACAATAGTAAAAGTACAATTATTTCTAATTCAATTTCTTGGTGTGAAAAGTGAACACAGTATAAAAGCAAAATTGCACTGATGATCATTTTTAAAGTATCATCAAATGAAACTGAATTAAGACGGTAAATATTCAATATAATTCTATACATAATGGTTACTATGCTTACTTTTTAAAACAATTTCAGCTGCAACTTATAAGTTAATAAAAATTATATGTTCGATTTTGGTGGCGAAAATAAAGCACCAGATGTGATAAAAACTAATTTCAAAATCACAAAATTAAGATACAGATCTGGAATATTACATGCCTAATCAATACCTATTGTAGAATGCTACGATGTACTTAAATAGTATCCTCGAGAAAATCTAATTTTATGCAGTGTTTCACTTCGTTTATCATGGCAATTTAAGTAAATGTACATGTTCGACATCAATTTAATTTTAATAAAAGAACTCTCACTCTCTCTCTCTCACACTCTCTCTATCTCTCTCTCACACTCTCTCTATCTCTCTCTCACACTCTCTCTATCTCTCTCTCACACTCTCTCTCTCTATCTCTCTCTCTCTATCTCTCACACTCTCTCTCTCTATCTCTCACACTCTCTCTCTCTATCTCTCACACTCTCTCTCTCTATCTCTCTCACACTCTCTCTCTATCTCTCTCACACTCTCTCTTGAATGTGTTAAATAGAGAAGTAGTCAACCAGCTCAGCAAAAATCTTAGTGACATGTAATAAAGAATGCAAGAGTTGTATGCTCAGTCCGTCAAATCCAAAGTAGCTGAACAGAAGCGTGTGCACTATCCCGACTATCATCAATGGACCTGGTCAACATCACTGTCATGCTCTTTGCCAAGAAGTTTGTAGCTAATTCCATCCTGTGACCAAGGCCGCCAATCCCAGTATTTCCTTCTGTACGTTATGTTGCCAAGCTAATAAAAAACCTTGATTCTAGTAAAGCAACTGCCCCTGGCGGCATTCTAATTAATGATTAAAAAAAAAAAAAAAAAAAAAAGCTTCAACCAGAACTAGCTCCAATACTTACAAAGCTGTTTAAGCATTGTCTTAAGAATTACTTCCCAACACTCTGGAAAATCTCATCATGCCCTGTATTTAAGAATTCAGATAATCAATACAGACCTATAAGTCTCCTGTGCGTCATAAGTTACTGGAATCTGTTAAATAGAGCAGTAGTCAACCACCTCAGCAAAAATAACCTTACTAATATACAATATGGTTTCTATTCTGCTAGATCTACAGCGGATGTGCTTATAGTCATTTCTCATAGAATTAGCGAAACTCTCGATGGAGGCTTCCTTTCTAAGGAAATTGCTCTTGAGATATCAAAGACCTTTGATAGGGTATGGCATAAAGGTCTACTTCACAAGATCTCCAGCTGGAAATATCTTTTCAATTAGTAAATCATTTCTCTCTGACAGGGTCATAAGAGTAGTGGTTGATGGGCAGAAATCAGCTCATAGTATTAATGCTGGAGTCCCTAAGGGGTCCAACTTTCTTCCTGATCTACATTAATGAACTTCCTTAGATCATACATAGACATTTTTGCTGATGACACTACCATCTATGGCAGCACATCAAAGGCCGTAAATGACCAAGTTTTCTCTGATTCTCTACCCTCTGATCTTGAGCATGTGGTACAAGGTTGGGGGCGGGGGCTGGTTACTTTTAAGGCATCTAAAAACAAACTTCTATCTTTACATCACACAATGTTCTGATTCCCATCTGGCTCCAATTGAAATGAATGGGTTTCGTCTTGGGGAGGATCTATGTTTTGACAAGCTTCTGGGCTTGACCTTTACTCCTGATCTAAAATGGAACACGTACATCAAATCCATTACCAAGGTCGTAGGAAAAATGGAATCCTTCTATCGATCCAGTAGATATCTACCTGCTGATGCAATTCTCTACCTATATAAGAGTCAGGTACTCCAGGGATGGAGTATTGCTGTCACATCTGGGCTGCTAATAAGACTTTATTTTGCCTTGACAGTTCAGAATAAACTTTGGATCCAGTTTTCTCTTCCCTGCAATCTTTCTCACAGAAGAGGCGTTGCGAGCCTGTTTAATCGTTATTTTCATAGCAAATGCTCGTCTGAACTCCAATCTATGATGTCCCTCCTCGCCAAACATTCACAAGAACATTCATTTGGCTGAAAACACTTAATTTCTCCCACTCTTTATATGTGCCTAAATCTAAACATAAATTCCATGAACAAAGTTTCTTTCAAGAACTGCACACCTGTGGAACTCTCTTCCATTTACCTGCTTTCCAGCTGTCTACAATATGGCTGTCTTCAAGTCCAATGTAAACAAGTTCTTAATGAGCCGTTTCCCTTAAGTAATCCAATTTTACCAAATTTACACTTCTAACGATTACTGATATTGTCCTTTGACTACTGTACACTCTTTAACTCTTATCCTCCAGTGGCCTCTGGGTCTTGATAAGTGGTGAGTCTCTCTCAAAAAAAAAACACTATATTATCAACCATAGAGCTATTTATACAATTGCGATTCTGTTCGCTTAACACTGATCACATTCTTCCATTTGAGGTGGTTCCCTTAACCCCTTCCCCAGTCAAACACATACGGAGAAAATACTTGTCCTTCTTCAATGCCCGTGGCACAAATCACTTTTTTTTTTTTTTTTTTTTTTTTTTTTAGTGATCACCACTTATCAGGGCCCGGAAGCCACTCAGGGATAAGGGTTATTGCAAGTACATTACGTTAGTGTGGAGATTTGAAGAAGTGTTTAATTAAGGGGGCGGTTCATTAGGAATTTGTTAACATTGGACTTGAAGACATCCAAGTTGTAGTCAGGAGGGAAGCAGGCAGACGGAACAGTTCCACAGGCGTGCAGTTCTAAGAAAGAAGCTTTGTTCATGGAATCTGCGTTTTGATTTAGGCACAGATATAGTGGGGGGAAATTTTTCACAGTGGATTCAACTAGACGGGTGTTTTTCGTGAAAGATTGGTGAGGGGGGACCAGAGATTGGAGTTCAGACGAGCACCTGCCATGGAAATAACGATAAAACAAGGATAGGCTCGCAACGTCTCTTCTGTGGGAGAGAGGTTGCAGGGTAGAGAAAAGGGCATCCCCCACTAAGCCACGAAGTCTATTTTGTACTCTGTCAAGGCAGGATAGGCTGTTTTTGGCAGCTCCTGCCCAGATATGGCAACAGTATTCCATCCTTGTTTTGTATTGGTTATTAAATTGTTAGGTGAAAGTACAGACTAGTTAGAAAAACACTCCTCCACATGTCACAAAATGTTTGGAAATGGGTTTCCAAAAAGTTATCTGCATAAATATTGTTGCTTTTTTTTTTTTTTTCACATCTTTATTTTTATTTTGGTTTTGTTCAAGTTAACGCTGTGATTGTTTACAAATGATTTTTTTTCCTATTTGTGTGGACCGTTTTATTTTATGTTGAATGCCCAGAAAAAGCCTCTTCTGATTAATGCTTTCCGGTTTTAAAATAAGCAAACGAACTTTTGTTTTGTTTAGAATAACAATATTTTTGGATCTGGTAAACATTAACCAGAAAGGAATTTTTCATGTCGTATATGCGAAACAGAATGATTCGCACAAACCAGAATTTTTAAGATTCGTTCAAATTTTCATACGATAATTTGGGACGCTATAAGATTCTTACCGTCACAATTTACCAATGGGGACTTATTCAAAAAATTGTCCAGTTAAAAAAATCACTAAAAAAGCAAGTCACAGAACTTCAACCATATTGATGATACCTACAATTTTATGAGGTTATTTCTTTAAAAAACTGTCCAATCTAATTCTGATATTTCTGACCTTAGTGGAATCCTTACCTCTGTTAAACAATGAATGGAAACGAGATTTTAATCCCATCTAAATGATAAAAACTTGTCTACTTTTCTAGATCCAAGATTCATTTTTAAATTTTAAAAGAATGACATGGAAAACACTAAGAATTGGTTAATTTGTTTGTTGCAGACTTTTTTTTTTCTATTTATAGTTGTGGGTATTTTTTTTTTCTATTTATAGTTGTGGGTATTTTTTTTTCTATTTATAGTTGTGGGTATTTTTTTTTCTATTTATAGTTGTGGGTATTTTTTTTTCTATTTATAGTTGTGGGTATTTTTTTTCTATTTATAGTTGTGGGTATTTTTTTTCTATTTATAGTTGTGGGTATTTTTTTTCTATTTATAGTTGTGGGTATTTTTTTCTATTTATAGCTGTGGGTATTTTTTTTCTATTTATAGCTGTGGGTATTTTTTTTCTATTTATAGTTGTGGTTTCACGACGTTTCGGCCAACTATTCCTCTGGCCTTAATCAGCTGGTAACCGTGACGAGATAAGAACTCCGAATCTCCTTACTCTATCCTCAGCAATTACTGCCTTCCATAGTTGTCGTTTCACCACGTTTTTGGCCAAGTAAGTCTCTGGCCAGTTTTAGGTAGGTTTGAAAATTCTCACTTGGAACAGTAGAGATTCAACATATCTATCCACTGCATCACATGCCCTGAAGGGCGATCCAGGTTGGATTTTTTGGTCTTATAAATCCACGTTTATTTATCTGATCTTTCCATGGCCTGAGGAATAATCGGCTGAAAAGTTGTGAAACAACAAAAAAATTTTTTAAAAGATGAGAATAGTCCACAAATTAATGAATACTACTCATCTCGATAATGAATTCCAATTATATATATATATACTAACAATTTGTTTCTACATCTTTCTACTAACGATAATGAAGCAGAATCAGCAGAATACACTTCAAGCTCTGTTGAGTCAAGAAGATTCAAGTAAAACGGTTTGATGAATTAGCTTCGAATAAACCTACAATCAATAACAAATGAAAACTTAGAGCAGGTACAAGCTTATTTAAACTTGCAAACTGCAACTACAACAGAAATACAAAAATCACAATCTAAACTCAAAAGGAGTCGATCTCTTATGGTTTAGTGCACAAAAGAACTTGACCATTACGTAGCTTTACAACTACTCACAAGAGGTGATCTATTTTAGTGGTGGAAGGAGACCTTACCACTGAGTAAACTGGCGGCAGAATATTTAAGCGCATCATCTTTATCTGTGGAAAGTGAGAGGCTCTTTAGTACAGGTGGTAATGTGTGTATGAACCTATGAGGAACAGGCTGTCATGAAAATAAAGTTTAATGTTTTTACAGTATAACTTAAAAGTACAAAAACTTTAAATACTGAGGCGACTGAGAGCAGTGGAGGCAGACAGCAAGAATAGAAAAGGAAATAGAGCAGCAGCAGGTGTAGAACTCCGGCTTAGAATTACAGAAAATTGTACTTTGTAGTTGGTTTGTAATTTCTTTTTTTATCTAATTGTTTAATTATATTCATTTAAGAATTGGATTTTGTAATTTTAGTTAATAAAGGCAAAAAGCCATAATAATGGCCAGACACTTAAATGTTCAGTTAAATTGGCAGTTACTATGCAAATGTGTCCATGCTATCTGACGAGTTTCTTGACAGTGAAATTATTTAAATTTGATAGGATAGAGAAAAGTAATTAATCGGCAAACTTGCCAATTATCGATTAATCCACAAAGTGACCGATTAATCGGTACAACCCTGATATATATATATATATATATATATATAGATATATATATATATATATATATAGATATATATATAGATATCTTGTAATAATTGCTATGTCTAAACATTTCCATTGACGACATGAAAGATTTTTAAAGAAATATAGTTGGGAAATTAGCCCAAAACAATTTATTTTGGTTTATCTTATGGATTACGTATTTGTGTTAAAACCAGTTTCATATTTAATTGAAAATATCAACAAGTGAAGTTACCGGTAATATTGGCCTTTAATCTTTTCTTTTTTAAAACTTTATTTCGGAGTTAGTTACTATGAAGAATCAATAATCCAAGTCAATAATTTGCCCAATAAAAGCAACCCAATACATACGACTTCTATCATACCAAAATATTCATTCTCATAGCTTACTTTCATAGCATTTCTCAGAGTCTTTAGCATAACAAATCGTAAAAAAAAGACAATATCAAGAGAAACCGTCTACTTAATTACGGCTTCCGTGTATTTTTTAATTTTAAATAGACAAACGGTGTGTGCATGATAAAAATTTCCTTATTTTCGACCGGAAAATTTCCAGTAATCTACAGAAATTTCTAGGGCACCGCAAAAAATAGGACAATGTATTCAAGAATCTTCTTTATTTGATACGTTATTACTGATTAATATATTTAAATTTTGTTAAATTTCTATCCATAAAAAATATAAGATCATTTCAAAATCATAAGGTATCCAATATTTCAATATACTCTGAAAGGGCATCCCACTTTAATTTTTGTCTAAAGTTCTTCCAAATTCGAAATTTTATCATTGGGTAGCTGTTGCTTGGTGTAAATGCCAGACGTTATCGATAGGATTGAGATCTGGCAATTGTGCAGGCCAATCCAAACACAGAATATCATGCTCTTCAAGGAACCTCTTGACAGCCGTGTGAATGGGAGAATTATCCAGCATGAATATGGGATTATCATCAAAATTCTGGCCAAAGTAGGATAGAAAATTCTCATTGTCGAATTAATTTGACCTGACAAGCGACCTATACGCCCTGGACCATTGGCACTAATACCCATAATCCATAAAAATATATAAATATGACTATTTAAAAATCAAATAAAGTATTAAAAATATTTTTTCAATATATTGGGTTGGCAACTAAGTTCTTGCCTCTTTTATTTTTTATAGTCGCGTGCAAGCGACTCTATAAGTCACTCTGTCGGTCGGTCTGTCCGTAACACTTGTGCTTGGCCTTTTTGGTTAAGATCACAAGTCTGTTAATAGATGCTGTTCTTAGCTTTTTCTGCTTTTCTTGGCCCTTTGGCCATGATCAAAGTGTATCTGTTCCGGCAGATACTGCAAGCAAAGACCATATGTGGGGGTAACCCCACATATCAGACCTTGGTCAATGTAGGGGAAACCCTTCATACCAATTGTCACTATCCAGCTCCCCTACTCCCCGGGGAGTTGGTCCCCATTTCCCCTTCACTCCTCACATTAAAAATCGGCCTTGTGCCTAATTTGCTCGGTGGGGGAGCAAATAAATACCATCTGTTCCGGCAGATACTGCAAGCAAAGACCATATGTGGGGGAAACCCCACATATAAGACCTTGGTCAATGTAGGGGCAACCCTTCATACCAATTGTCACTATTCTACTCCCCGGGGAGCTGGTCCCCATTTCCCCTTCACTCCTCACATTAAAAATCGGCCTTGTGCCTAATTTGCTTGGTGGGGAGCAAATAAATACCCTTTTCTTGGGTTTTTGGCCAAGATCAAAGTGTAGTATCTGTTCTTACTACATGCTGTACTTATGTTTGTAACTTTGTGATATAAAGTGTGGGATCACTTTTCTGTATTAATTTAATGTAAAATGATCACCCACTTTACAACCAGTCAGTCTCAAATACATTCAAGTCATTCACCAGATCATTCAAGTTGTGTTTGAAGGATTCCAGTTATTTTTAAGCATTCAAGTCCTTAAGTTCATTAGTCATTCTAAGTCATTTACTTTTTAAGTCATTTCAGCCCATTTTTCGGTCATTTTAGTTTATCTTTAAGAATTTCATGTCCATCATACATTCACGCATTCATTAATTACACGAGAGCACGCGACTAATGGCTTTCGGCCTTGTTTTTGTTTTTTGTTATATTGTTTTGAAAATTTGTTATATTTTTATTTCAGTCAATTTTTGGTTAAAGTTATTTTATTTTCAGCTCATCAAAATGGAATGTCAAGTTGAACAAAACGTTGTGAACGCAAATGGAGAATACACCATTGATTAAATAGTTGTTAGTTTATTTTACGTTTAAAAAAGTGTAGATTTACAAAACAAGAACTTAGTTGCCAATCTAATAGATTGTTTTAAAGTATATTATAGCAAAAGACGATGCAATTATAAATTCTAATAAACTATTTAAAATATTTTTAATATAAATTATTTTAAAATATGTTCATTCACCATTTGATTGTTTATCTATATCAAGTTTTTTTTCTCGCTCTGACATCGATATGAATAGTCTACTTTTTCTACTTAAGATTTTTTAAAACGAACTTAATATACTCAGTCATGGATATTCGAGCAACTACATTAGTTAACTTGCATATTCATTTGAAGAACAAGCATTAATTACTTCATTTTTTATGGTTTCATTTCATTATTACGCTGATTTCTATTTATGCATAGTTTCCACATTCTGAATAATTGCGTGAACTCCTGTCTGAATATTTGGTCTACAGAGTTGAAATTTGAGATATAATTTAAACCTGTAGCACACTTTCGATTTGGTTTTTAGCCGGCAAAAACTGAAAACAAAACGGTTGTCCTTGGCAGGGTAAGTCAAAACTTTAGGGTTAGTGCTTTTGGGGCACACCCCCAGAAAATAATTCAACACAAGCTACAATTCAATTAACGTAACAAAGAAAAAAGGTGTATTCTGGCGAGTCACTGGTGAATGTTCACAGGGAGATATTATTCCCGATTAAAGCTAGCCTCTGGCCACCTCGTTCTGTCACGGTATCTCTTCCCTGTGGGAATCGTCGATACCGGATTAGAGGCAGAGAGGGGGGTCCGATCTGATTGGCGTCTATCTCGGTTAGGAAGAGTTTTTTTTTGTTTTGTTTTTTTTTCCTTCAAACCGGAAGCTCAGTTCTCTAGGGCATAGAAAGGATCAATGCGCCGCACCCTGATTGTTCAGTATGTGGCCGAATCACACAGGAGACAGGCATTGATTCGTAAGAGAAAAGTTCCATTTTTTTTCTGCTACAAAACATTCCCTGTTACTTTTTCACATTCTTAGCTCAAAGTCGCTAGCCAACCTGCATATCCATCTATTGGTAGGTCAGACGGTAACGACGCTGAAGAGATAAATGTTCTGGTTTCGATTCTAGCGGATTGTACCTAATTCATGTTTTAATAATTTTGGAAATCATAACTACATATTGTATTATAATCAATAGAAAATTCACTTCATGATAATAAATCTGCATGGATTTAAATATAATATTTATGCGTGTTTTACGACCAGGTAAAGTCAGACAGCTAGCTAGTAATAAAATTAAAAATTCCAATTATAAAAATTAGTTTTTTTTGTGTAAACTAGCCTGGTTGCCCGGGTGTTTGTTAAAAAAATAGTAGGCAGACACGAAGGTGAAAAAATAAACGTGACGTGTTTTCTGTTGCGCCAATCGCCAAACCGGAAGCGACGTATGTTTAATTTAAGGCTAGTCCATCGAAAAGACGACGCTGACTTTCGAAAATATTGGCGAAAAAAAAGCAACCTCTCCCTGTATAGAAGTGCTCAGTTGAAGGTGAATGAATTAATGTTTTTGAACAATTTTTCGATATTTGCCGTCCAAAGGGTCGCGCTTCAAAACGATACTGATCTCGTGAAAATCCTTCGTCTCTGTCGAAAGTTTTAGGCAGACGTACATATATTTAAACACGGGTGAGATTTATATTATAGAAGATAATTAAAAAGAAATAGTGAAAACAAATTATCCCCCCCCCCCAAAAAAAAATCCGACCTAAAATGAGTCGGTTTTCGGATAAGCATGGATTATCTTAATCTGGGATTTTTTTTTTCTCCTTCGGCACTAAAATCAACATATACTATTTCTGAAACGGCTTTTTCTTGTTGATTGCGGTGTACTTATGATCCTGTGCAGTTCTAAAAGATCCATCCTCCCAAGCTTTACCGTCTCTCTTTGAGAAGAGGTTAGTTTCGAGCAAATTGATTGAGGCACCTTTATTAGAGAATGCCGACGGGGCTGCACAGGTATCTTTTGCAGGTCAGTGCCTCTCATCGGGGGCGATGATTTTTCAATCTCACTTTTCGACCCTTATATCATATTTCTCATTGTAAGAAATAAATACCTTCAAAACCGGAAGCCGTCATCAAGTATATTGTTTCCTTTTTACTTATATTTTTTTAGCAATTATTCCTTTGTTTGTTAATCATCGTTCGAGAAAACTTTTCAATTCTAAGAATCGTAGAGTGTTAATAATTTGAAACACTGTTTGATGCAGTTATTGACTGTCAAGTGGCAATCTAACGCGTCTGCTGGGTTCACAGTGGCGGGCTTTTCGATTAATTTTTGATTCGCTGAGTTTTAATGGTTTATTAAAGTGATTTGTATTTTAGAAAAATGCGTTCATCTCTGCGGGCAGTCGAAGACTTATAGACAGCACCGTAATTGTCAAAAATTCTCGTTAAAATTGTTTTATTTTTTTTTTAATAATCAATATTCTTTAGATACGCCCGTTTTCATGGGTGTTATTTCGATGATTGTGCAGCATATTACAATTTTGAACAACGCATTTCAGGTGGAAACAATGTTTTCACCTGAAATTACGTGTCATGTCGAAATTAGTATAAATTCCAAAAATTACGAAAAACTATTCAGATGTGCTAGATCTATTTTCTACACAAATCATGGTAGCTTCGTAGTCTTGACAGACGATGGATACACACTGGAAGGGTGTCTGCGCGTGGAATATTTATCAAGAGTTGGGCAATCTTCAACCACACCTCTCCTGAGCTGGCGTTAAATACCAGTGGCAAGTGAAGTACAGAACGACTGGAAACAAATGCCGAGATAATCGGAGAGCACATACAGCGCCTAGAAGTCCCAAATGGTCACCCATCTGGTACTGACCAGGCTTAACGTTGCTTAACTTCGGTGATTTAACGAGAACCGATGTGTCAATGTAATTATGCCATATGCCAAAAAATAATCAGATACTACCGGTTATACAATTTCTATTTTTCAATAGCGAATTTTAAGGAAAACAAGGGGTTTAAGTCAATTTTTCATACAGAATTGGTCGTACAACTCTTCTACATTTAAATATAAGATAAAACTGGATAATTCGATAAATTCTATGTTTACTTTATTTTACTGGATCATTTTTCATTAATTTTGGAATTTATACTAATACCGACACGCCATGTTAATGTTTTTATTTTAAAAGGATTTGTTTGAAATTCTATTATATAAACAAATTAAATTGTACAAGCACTGTCATTTTTAGGTTAAACATGAGACAACAAAAATGTTATTTCGCTATTTTTAAAAATTTTATTGTATTTTTCTGCTTATCCTCAACACTAACCTTTTAAATGACGACTTGAATAGGTTTTGAGTATGCTGAAAACGAATATCACATTTAAAATTTGCTCAGACATAGTTTTCTGGATATAAATACCCTTATAATCCAATATAGTCCCATTGGTAGACATGTTTTTTTTGTTTTTGTTTTCCAACTGAAAATTAATGCGCATGTGTGTTACAACGCACTCTTCATCCCATTTTAAGAATGGCAAACGCTAGTGACATTTATCAAGTAATGCATTGGAAAAATGCTTTAATATCCAGAAAACTACATGTCTGTGCAAAATTTAAATATGCTCTTCGTTTTCAGCATACTTATGAAAGTGGTCATTTTAAAGGTTAGTGTTGAGGTGGGAATAAATTAAAAATTTACCATTATTTCAAATGTACATGTGACAGACAAGCAGGGAAAAGAGTAAATGACAATTTTAAACGTAAACATCACAAAAATACCATTTCAAGCTAAAACGTGACAGACCAACGAAAATGCTATTTCAAACATTAAAAGCGTGACAGACTGACGGATTTTTCTATTTAAAAGCCCAACTTTACAGATCAACAGATAGTCTGTTATAGCAACGCGGGTCGCAACTAGGAACCTTTTTTTTATTTTATTTTTTTTTTTAATTACTAAGTATTTATCTATGAACATTTTTTTTTTTTTTTAATGTAAAAATACTATAAAAAAATATATGAAAAATGATTAAAATAGAAACGAATAAAAAAAAAAGTAAGCCTTGCTGATATTTCATCAATTCCTGTCGAGCAGTTTAATTTTCTCGAAAATCCTCCCGACCCCGACCTTCAAGTAAAGCATTTTTGTGGAACAACGCCCAAAACACGTGTAGGGCGACTAAATGACTTCCATGTGTCTCTAGCGCACGGAACTTGATGTTTCATATCAGTTCGCTTCCTTCATTTTGATATCCTTTTAAACGTTGCCCTCGTTTTTAAGTTTTTTTTTCTATTGACCATGAGTGTTATGTTAAGTGTTTTGCATCGTCACCGCCGTCGCCATCGAAGCCAACCTGCTATTGTCGATAGCAGAATACCCGTCCCAGGACAGATATAAGCAATAAGGATAAAAGTATATTAAGTTATTTATATATATATATATATATATATATATATATATGAGACATTACATAATGTACACAGCCAAACAACGTCGCAGCTTACAAGAGCCATGACAGCCAACAATCCGTAAGTCAAGAACTCGAGTTTCGCCCTCATCAGTTAAAGCCGAACTCAGGATTCAAACCCCGAGCCTCGTCCATACAAAAGGCTCGGGTTCGAATTCAGAGTTCGGATGTCTTACTGATGAGCCCAAATGGAGACGAAACACGTCCTGGACTTCCGTTTTTTTGGCAGTCATGGCTTTTGTGAGCTGTGACATGGTTTGGCTATATATATATATATATTAAAACAGTAATCTACGTACATTTCGAGGTATCTACCTCTCTTCGGTGTAGCTTAACTGTGTCTAGGAATTGAACTCCAGACCATGTGCATCAGTCCGAAGCGTTAACCAATACGCGGTGAACTCCTAGATAATTTTTACTTTTTGATTGTAAACTTAGATTTTTTTTTTTTTTTTTTTTTAACGATAAATGCGGTTAAAGAGTCTTCGCCTCGAAGATCGTTTTACTTAGAAAATCGCTCATATTTTATTTGGACATGTATAAGCTTAATGTGTCGGAATGCGATACGTTTCCGTTTTTTCTCTTTCCAAATGTCGTGGATGATTTGTTTAGGTCCTTACTCTACCACAAAAGATTGTTCCTATACAATGAAACCGCTCGTTCGTCTTTGGAATGTGTATAGTTCTTAATATTTGTATTTAGCTCTCACATTCGCGATCGAGCACTTTATTTGATTTCTTTTCATCACATTCTGACACACACACACACACACACACACACACACACACACACACACATATATATATATATACTGTATCATGTCATAATTGGCATGAAATATACGTTGGTGAAACTCAACATGGTCTAGACAAAATGCTTAATAAACATAAATGAGATATGAAAATAGCAATTTCTTGAATGCATTCATCGCAGCACAAGCTATTCATTGAATTTATTTTTAAATCTCGGCAAAACCTTGTTTCAGCGCTCATTGTAAACTCAAACACAAACGTGTCGGCTTCTACAATTTATCTTTTTTTTTTTATCAGGAAATCTATTTTAAAAGAACATATACAGATACAAGTTAACTTCGTTAAATTATACGAATATAATTTTCAAAAAATCTGTCAATAAATTTAAACAAATGAACACTCAGTTCATATACACAGCAAACGCTTTTCATTGGATACAACTGTATTCTAAAACAGAACAGGAATTGCATGAAAGCTTAAATTTTTTTAACGGTTGTATGTCGTTTTAATAAAATCTCACTATGTGCGATAAACACTATACATACTCGAATCCTAACGGCTTCATTTCGTTCTAATAAAGATATTCATTTCACTTTACAAACACAAGTATATTTTCAAATAGTGTGCTAGTCTTTTATTTCTTCAAATCAATCACCGAAACGTTGATTAACATGTCATTTTGGTTTGTTCTTTTTTTCATCTCTCCATCACATTGGAATATTATTTTCATAATATATATATATATATATATATATATATATATATGTGTGTGTGTGTAAATGTCTAGTTTATAAGTTTATACAGTAATCACAACCAAAGTAGGAAATAGAACTTGTCATGGCAGAACACAAAGACTGGAAATGATAATTTACAAGAATTTATTATTCGACAGGACACTTAAAAAGAAATATTAAGAATTATTTAATTCGGAGTTTCAAAGAATTTAGCAAAATACTTATAGCGAAACTATAATTTCGCTGATACTAGCATAAATTAAACCGGCATTATATGAAACTAATCATGTATACACACACGTTTTTTTTTGAAAAATGATTCCAGCAGAGTGCTCTTTTATATAGAATAATTCCGAAAATAAAAGCGCATGATGTACATTTTTTTTTAATTTACAGAAAGTTTAGAAAAGTCAGCGGTACCGTCATAATAGGGGACCGTTTTAGATACCATATCAAGATCTCTCCAGCCGATACTAATCTCTCCATATATATATATATATATATATATATAAAATTTCCATCGCAGCTCAAGAGCCATGAAAGCCAACAAACTGGAAGTCCAAAACTCTAGTTTTTCCCTCATTTGGGCTCATCACTGAGGCACATCCAAACTTAGGATTCGAAACCAGAGTGTCTTGCATGCGGGGTAAGCACTATACCAAACGCGCCGCACAGTCTTAACTATTAACAAGCAAACCGCAACGAAATCCGACAGTGGAATGAACCTATTTTCGTCTCGAACAAGGGTAGTGAGACATCACCTTGGGTTAAGGCTGATTGCGATGATCACATCCCTTGTTCGACACTGTTAACTGTCCAAATAGCGAGAATGTATGCTTTTTTTCTTAGGATTTTCATAGAATCAGTCATTAAATGTTTCGGCTTGGTTGTGCAGGAATAAAGTTTTAGTGTTAACAATATTTTACAAAACAATTATTGCCAGACCAAATCAGTTTGAATAGCCTTTGATGTTTATTTATCAAACTGGATATTTTTTTTTTAAATAAAGTCAGTTTATTGCTTCTTGACAGTTATCACACGCATGTTATACCGTTACTTGTTACAATATATATATATTTTTCTTTTATATTTTTTCGTATGAGATTCTTTTTCATTCGTGCGGCTGTTTTTTTTTTTTTTACGTCAGCCCTCGATTCTCTATCAGCATCCTGTCATAACATTAATATCTCAGTCATAACATTAACTCTCCTTGTTCGTTTGGATTTTTATACCAACTACCCAAAGTTTTCTTTTGGTTACAATTTCCTCTTTGAAATCTTTGACTAAACTAGTTAACATCACTTTTTTTAGTAGTTCTATTACTCATTTGACTCTTTATTACTCGGTTATTATAACGAGATTATTTGAGAACATTAGTTAATATAACCCTTTTGTCTCTACACGCTCCGGTTTGGCGAAGTTAAGACAATTTCAGCCTATTTTCGTCTCTTTTGACAAGATTATTCAAGTTTGAGACTGGACCTAATAGACCAGAAGCATTATCTATGCTTCCTAACTTAATCGTATATCAATAACTTATGCAACAATTATCGTAGTTCCCTCTTTTCGTGCCACAATACAGTTTGATCTTATCATTAAGCATTGACAGCTCTATCTAACGCGAGCGCTGTTTATTCACTTACTACTCTTTAATTTCTGCCATCTTCTAAGCTTCTTTGTGCTTAAACCGATTCATCAAAAGTCCAGTTAACTTCTAATAGCTAGATTACATTCCACATGCGAGAAATTTGATTTGTCCGAATTCTGTCAAACTTTTCGGACTGTCTGTAAAAAAAAATTGTCGCTATTTACATACTCCATCTCTATAACCGAGGACTGTGAGCAAGCACCCTCCAATGTGTAGTGGGCACTTATCTTTCTACCAGTGACAATACAAGCTGGTGCGCCCTACCGCCAAAAAGGATTTCAGTTTAAAGAATAGTTTCCTTCGTGCCAAGAGTCTTACCTGACCCCCCCCCCACGCAGTATTTGTTTGAATCCAAGTAGCAAAATTCCGGCAAACAAATACACCAGACACGGTTAAAAAGCTTGCAAATAAAACAATTTATAAGTCGCTCAGAATATGCGTGTCGTTTGTTTCAGTTTATTTTAAATGTAGAAATAAAAATATTCGAAAGTAAATAACGTCATCATGATGAAGAGTCGGGAGCAGCAATATTAGTGCACCGTGAGAATCAGCCAAAAGGTAATGTATGTCTGAATTGTATAACCCATAAATTACTTGGAAAACCGTACACTAGATTTATATGTAAAACTTATCGTTATATGAGACTGCTGTTTTAGTTTACTTGTCGTATCCTGGAAATAGATTTGACAGTGAATCTGCGACACTGACTTCCGGAAATAACGAAATAAATACAAGGTAATAAAAAACAGACGCAGGAAAGCATCGCCAAACAGTTGTATACGTTTCTTTTCTCGCCTGAAGAAGAGATATTACTCTCGAAAATTAGGGACATCAACACCTACCATCTTGTACGATACATTATGTTGGTAAACATATAATTGAAAATTCCTTATTTTGTCATTTTTATATACTAACTAGTGTCCACTGTTTCCTACGAACTGCATTGATATAGCCTTAAAACAACTCCTTTATCGTTCTTTTCGATTCGATGGCTGATTTTTCGGTTAAACGACGCTCGCTATTATCGGTCATGCGTGTAAAATATGTTATCACTCAGAGGCCAACTGATACAACTGCCTTCTAACATATGATCAGGTTAGGCGATATCCGCGCGTTAAAAACATGCTTCAAGTTTATTGGAAGTTTCCTGTCTTAATTTGCATAAATGATTTATTCGAATCCACTGGAGATTTTAATTTTAAATGATCCATCAAAAAAAATTCCAATTGCAAAAAATGTCTGCAATTTGATTATCGATCGGCCGCACTTGTCAGAAAACGAAACTTTCTACTCTTCAAGGTTTTTGTTTCGTTCTGTTTATTTTGTTATTATTATTATTAATGCTGTTTATTTTTTTAAATTTTGTTTCGTTCCGTTTGTTTTTGTTTTTTCTGTTTCGTTTTGTTTTTTGTACGATTCTTCACCCTCTTAAATGTTACTTTTTCAATCAAAAAAAAAAAGTCATACACAAATTTAAAACCACACAGGTATTTTTATTTTTTTATATATATTTTTTTTATTATTAAAGAACTGGAAGAGATTCCATTGAATCAACAAAAATGGCGTCTTTTTTGTCTTTCTTTCTTTTCAAACGTACGCTTCTAATTGGATAGTTAAATTCAATTCTACCTCTCCCTTTTCTTTTTGTTTTTCTTTTCAAGTTTCAGTTCCCCTGACGAAGAAAGGAACTCCATTAAGTTTCCATGGTTAATTAAGGGGTTTTCATAGCACATAATCAACACGAAAGTTAGGTTAGAGTTACAGCTAATTTAAGTCATCAACACGGAAGCTGAACGTGATTTTGATACTTCTGTTAAAATCCTATTTTTGAGGACGAAGGAAAGAGGGAATACGTATTGCTTTTGTTTTGTCTTTTCTCCATAACCCAAAAAGTAATTTAATGACATCTTGTTGCTCAACTCCCTACATAGTATTCATGTAAAGTTGATTCCAAACCATAGGACTTGCGTTACAGTGGCATCCTGCTTTGTTTGAGGTGAATTAACGATAATTTTTTTTTTCTTGATAGTCGTTGGAAATTTTCCTGAAATTTTCGGATCCAAAATTCTTAAGAATCTAGCAGAGACCCGACGTTGCCCAGGATTGGATGTGATCAAATGTTTCACACTATTTTATTATTTTCATATCAATCGGCGAAGTCGACGATTTTTCAACCAAATCGATTGATCCCCACTCTAGTTGGGATCAATCGCAGTGCATTGGGAGGAAACTTCACATGCCGCCCCCCTCGTGGTGACTTAATCCACAATACATTGTAGTTTATATTGCACTGTAGAGAACCTACTGTTTTTATAGGATTTTTAGATATAATGGAAAGCCATTTTATATTAAATTCTCCTTACCGTTCAAAATAAAAGTAAAGTCTGCTTTAATTGTGCTTTAAATAGAAATATTCGTTTCGAACGCGCTCCTGTCATATCAAAGAACCTACTGTTGATTTTATAAGCCAGGCCTTTGTACTTGTGTGGTAATAAAACTTAAATACACTTGCGATGTTAGACTCTAAGATATTAATTTTAGTCAAAATCGCCTGCTCTTTCTTTCATCGGATTATTTCGATTATCGATACTTATCGAAGATATTCCGATACAAAACCCAAGAACAGTGCCAAGCGTGTTAACTATGTTCGTGTGAAATTTCATAAAATAGGCCCAGCTGTTTTCGAGTCCATAGGGAATACTCTCACAAAGTTCTTTTTATATAATAGATAAGAATCTAAATAAAAAAAACTTCGTTTCGGAAATTTTTAAGTAAAGATCCGTAATGTTATTCTCGTTTTTATTCGGAACTAGCTGGACGCCCGGCGTTGCCCGGCCGTACAATACGCTTAAACATATTTAAATTTATGTAGATCGAAAAGGTTCGAACGTGAATAGCATCATCATGACGAAGAGTCCAAAGCAGCAAGAATAGTGCGCCGCTAAAATCAACCAAACGATAATGTATGCCTGAATTGGAGAACCCACAAAGAAATCCATTGGAGACCCGTACACTCGATTTATGCATAAAATTTATCGTTATGAGACTAGCGGGAGTACCTGGCGTTGCCCGGGTGTGATGAGGTGTGTGTGGAGGGGGGGGGTAAAGCAAAACAAAATGGAAAATAAAGATTAAGCGAACGTAATAACCCTGTTTAAATATCATATAAAAATAAATCGTGATGCAACATAAAGAATAAGCGAACGATGTTAAAACTTCTTTATAAAAAAAAATCGGCAAAAGAAAAACGAAAACAGCGAACGTGATGGAAAAAAACGAACGAAAAGAATGGCATAATATTAAAACTTAAAATCGAAAAAAAAAAAAAATGTGATACGTCGGCTCGAACGTACAATCTCAAGATAACGGCGCTGCTACTACCGACTGGTCCAAGACCGCGTGAGCGAAATTAGCTCGTTTTTTTTTGTTTTTTTTTTTTGTTATTTTTTTTTTTTTTGCTTTATTTAAACTAATTTAAACTTTTGCGCATGCGTGTTTGGCAAAATTGTCATGAAGGAACGATTTTTGCTGACCGATACCTGTAGAAGTGTCCAGTTGAGAGTAAAGAAATTAATGTTTTAGCCATTTTTCGATATTTGTCGTCTGAAGGGTCGAGCTTCAGAATGATATCGATCTTGTGAAAATCTGTTGCCTCTGAAAATTTTTGCGATACATACATACATACATGCATACATTTAAAGATTTTTGCCCTTTATATTATAAAAGGCTGTTATAGTTTATTCTCTATCAGGGGTCTACGTTCCAACTTTCCAGAGGTTGAAGCCCAATTAAAGGAGACTAAACCAGACCTATTATTCCTAAGCGAAACTGGCATTCGACAGACTATTTCCCTAGATGAGTTTGTAATTGAAGTATACTCTAACTTAACATCTAAATCTGACCCCCAAGATCGCTGTGGCAGGAATTGCCTACATTAGAGATAGCTTTCCATGTGTTAGAGGTATCTCAAGAGAAGGCCTTAAATTACCATATGTGCTTCCGGGTTGCACTTGCTCACACTACTGCGTTTATATTTGTCTTCTATCGCCCCCAAAACAGCGGAGTTACTTTAAGAGCATATCTGAGAAAATTGACAACATCCTGTATACTCATCCTTTGGCTAACATTCACGTCTGTGGAGACTTCAATGTGGAATAGTCGACCCATTCAAACAAGACCGATGCTGAGGGGAGGTTCTGTCACGATTTCTCCATTGCTTATGATCTCAAAGATTGTTCATGAACCCACCTCTGTGCCCGTCACTGACGATCAGTATGCAAGTCTCAGACTTTTTCCTCACAACTTATCCTGAGCTATGTCCATCTTCCGTTCTGTCTCTACTGAGATCTTCCAACCACTCTACTCTATCAGTAAAGATAAAAACGAAATATAATGAATTTTCAGACGTACCTCTCCATCGTACAGTATATCGATACTCTATGGCTGACTGGGGTAGCTTTCGTATATTTATATCAGATCTCCCTCTGCGTTCCATGTTTAAACAGGATATGTCCTCTATAGTATCGGACCTGACCGAATGGTTAATTGTAGGTATAGACAGTTTCATACCCTCAAAAAAAATTCCAGCAAAAACCTAACAGCCAGAATTGTGCACAGAAATCACTTTGTCCATTGCTTCCAACGTACTGAGACTAAAGCCGTTTTCAAAACTGCCAGCAACCACTTTAAGAGTAATGAAGAACGCGAGAGAGAGCTGCATGCTATATCCGTCAAGTCCAAAGTTGGTCACCACTTATCAAGGCCCGGTAGCCACTCAGAGATAAGGGTTATTCAAGTACAGTACATTAGTGTAGAGATTTAATTAAGTGTTTACTTAAGAGGGCGGTCCATTAGGAATTTGTTAACGCTGGACTTGAAGGCATCCGAGTTGTAGTCGGGTGGGAAGCAGGCAGACGGAACAGTTCCACAGGCGTGCAGTTCTGAGAAAGAAGCTTTGTTCATGGAATCCACGTTTTGATTTAGGCACAGATAAAAGTGGGGGAAATTTTTCAGTGGATTCAGCTAGACTGGTGTTTTTCGTGAAAGATTGGCGAGGGGGGACCAGAGATTGGAGTTCAGACGAGCACCTGTCATGGAAATAACGATAAAACAAGGATAGGCTCGCAACGGCTTTTCTGTGGGAGAGAGGTTGCAGGGTAGAGAAAAGGCCATCCCCCACTAAGCCGGTCCTGGATATGACCTTAAACTATATCTGATGGTGAGGCCCCAGCTTGCAGGCCTTAAGGAGTGTGGAGTCACCCTTTAATTGCCATTGCTCCCAGGTCCACTCTGACCTGGAGTGGTAGTACCTGTTAGTTTCTATTTAACCCATAGTTGGGACCCTGACTTGCAAAAAACATATATTCTATTAAAAAAAATTTCTTCAAAATCACCGGATTTGGCATTAAATAACCTGAAAAGGGTTGATATGCCGTAAAACAACCAACCCACTAAGCCACGAAGTCTATTTTGTACTCTGTCAAGGTAGGATAGGCTGTTTTTAGCAGCTCCTGCCCAGATATGGCAGCAGTATTCCATCCTTGGATGTACTTGGCTTTTATATAGATAGATATCTTCTGGAGCGGTAGAAGGATCCCACAATCTTTCCAGCGACCTTGGCAACAGACTTGATGTACGTGTTCCATTTCAGATCAGGAGTAAAGGACAAACCCAGAAGCTTGTCAAAACATGGAACTTCTCCTAGATGAGAGCCATTCATTTCAATTGATGCCAGATGGGGATCAGTGTTTATGATGTAAAGATAGGAGTTTGGTTTTAGATGCATTAAAGGTAACCAGCTACGTCTTCCCCCACTGAACCACGCGCTCGAGATCAGAGGAGAGAGAATCAGAACTTTGTCATTTACAGCCTTTGCTGTGTTGCCGTAGATGGTCGTGTCATCAGCATAAATGTCAACGAATGATTTAAGTATGTGTTTCGGGAGATCATTGATGTAGATCAGGAAGAGATTTGGGCCCAGGATTGAGGGACTCCAGCATTAATACTACAGGCCTCAGATTTTTGTCCATCGACCACTACTCTTATGAGCCTATTGGAGAGAAATGATTTAATGATTGAGAAAACATTTCCAGTTATACCGTAGCTGGAAATCTTGTGAAGTAGGCCCTTATGCCATACCTTGTCGAAGGCCTTTGATATGTCAAGAGCAATTGCCCTAGAAAGGAAGCCTTTGTCAAGAGATTCACTAATCCTATGAGATCTAACCGTTAGCACATCTGCGGTAGATCTTGCAGAACGGAAACCATATGTCACTAAGGTTATTTCTGCTGAGGTGGTTGACTATTTCTCTATTTCATATGGATTCCAGCAACTTACTCATAACACACAGGAGACTTATCGGTCTGTACTGAGAGGGAGATGACTTATCACCTGAATTCTTAAATACAGGGCATACTGATGTTTTCCAGGGAGTCGGAAAGCACATCTCCTTAAGGCAACAGTTTCGTAAGTATGGGAGCAAGTTCTGGTTGAAGCTTTTTTAACACTATAATTGGGATGCCGTCAGGGCCAGTTGCCTTACTGGCATCAACGTTCTTGATTAGCTTGGCGACCTCATGCACAGATATTTGTATGTTACCTAGCGTGTTCTGTTATAGGAGGAAATATGGGAAGTTGATGGCCTTTGTCGCATAGGGTAGAATTAGCTGCAAAGTTCTTTGCAAATAGTTTGGCCTTGTCTGATGCTTACAAGATGACCTCTGGTCCATTGATAATGGTTGGGATAGAACGCACACTTCTGTTCAGGATCCTATTTGTTATTTGCCAAAACTGGTGGGAACCAAGCCGCTGATCAGCTACTTTGGATTTAACAGACTGGGCATATAGCTCTCTTGCATTTTTTATTACTCTTTTACAGTGGTTGCACTGAAAGCAGCTTTAGTCTCAGTGCATCTATTACGTTGGTAGTTGAAGGGAATTGCTTCCCAACACCCTGGTCTCATCAATATACCCTGTTTTTAAGAATTCAGGTGATCGCTCATCCTCCTCTCAGTACAGGCCAATAAGTCTTCAGTGCGTCATGAGTAAGTTACTGGAATCTGTCTTAAATGGAGAAGTAGTCAACTACATCAGCAAAACTAACCTTAGCAGTGCCATGCAATATGGTTTCCGTGCTATATCTACAACGGATGTGCTTACGGTTATATCTAATAGGATTAGCGAATCTCTCGATGGAGGCTTCCTTTCTAGGGCAATTGCTCTTAATATATCAAAGGCCTTTGATAGCATATGGCATAAACGTTTACTTCAGAAAAAAAGATCTCCAGCTATGGTATAGCTGGAAATGTCTTAAGTCGTTTCTCTCTGCTTGGTTCATAAGAGTAATGATCGATGGGAAGAAATCAGAAGCTCATAGTATTAATGCTGGAGTCCCTCAGGGGTCCATCCTAGGTCTAACTCTCTTCCTGATCTACTTAATGATTTTCCAAATCACATTTTTAGATCATTCGTAGATATTTATGCTGACGACACTACCATCTATGGCAGCACATCCAAGGCTGTAAACGACCAAGTTCTCTTTGATTCTCTGATCTTGAGCATGTGGTACAATGGGGAAACTGGTGGCTGGTTACTTTTAATGCATCTAAAACCAAGCTTCTATCTTCACATCTTCAACGCTCTTATCCCCATCTGGCATCAATTGAAATGAATGGCACTCGTCTTGGAGGTTTCATGTATTGTCAAGCTTCTGGGCTTGACCTTTACTCTTAATCTGAAATGTAGCACGTACATCACATCCGTTGGTAAGGTTGCTGGAAAAATGGTGGAATCCTTCTATCGATCCAGTAGATATCTCACTGCTTATGCAATTCTATCTATATAAGAGCCAGGTACGTCCAAGGATGGAGTATTATTGTTGCCACATTTGGGCAGGAGCTGCTAGAAAAATCTTATCCTACCTTGACAAAGTTCAAAATAGACTTCGTATCCTAGTCGGGGATACCCTTTTCTCTTCCCTGCAACCTCTTTCTCCCAGAAGAAACTTGCGAGCCTGCCTCTACTTTACCGTTATTTTCATGGTAAGTGCTCGTCTGAGCTACAATCTAGTCTCCCCTCTCGCCAAACTTTCACAAGAAACAAAGTGGGGGAATTATTGATAGTGTTTTTAGCCAAACGATTATCTGTGCTTAAACCTAAATGTAGATTCTATGAACAGAGCTTTCTTGGAACTTTTCCGTTTGTCTGTTTTCCAGCTAACTGCAATATGGTCGTCTTCAGTCCAATGTAAACAAATTCTTGATGAGCCGTTCCACTTAAGTAATCCAATTTACCAAATTTACTACTAATGATTACTATATTGTCCCATGGACTACTGTTCATTCTTTAACCCTTCTCCTCGAATGGTCTCTGGACCCCGATAAATGGTGACCCCTATGTGTGGAAAAAGTCATTTTCTTTTCGAACTCTGAAGGCATTATGTTTTTGTTTTTTGTTTTTGTTTTTTTTTTTTTTGCTTAGATGTTGGTTGATAATTCATATTATTTGGATTATTCGGAGTACTGTTTTTGTTTTTTCTTTTTTTTCTTTTTTTTTCAGTTTTATCTTTAAAGTTTCGTCTGTAACCTCTAACCTTCAGGTGTATCCTGTCGAACTTGGGAATCTGCACGGAGTTTCGAATGGAATCTGTGCGGGTAGAAGTACTAGAAATACAACTGCGACTTAAGACTTCTGTTCGGCCATGGCTGATAGAACAGGAGCATGCTTTCCCTTGGTATTAAATAAAGGGTTCAGTTCGAAAACGGGAGTAGCATATTATCTTTCCGTCGGCCACGGCCGCCTACCTCCAGGTTAAAAAAGAAAGGAATGATGATGCCGCCGCCGCCAAAAAGGAAGAGGAACGCATAATCTATATATATATATATATATATAGAGAGAGAGAGAGAGAGAGCTCAAAAGATCCTATAAGAGGTAAAAAAGGAGAAAGAATTATGCCATGGCGTGGATTAACTACAAAATAATAGAATGCTTAAAAATATATAAAATTCCAAGCAGGATCATCAATGTAATAGAAAATGCACTGAGAACATGGAGACTGGAATTGACAGCTGATGGAGAAAATATAACAGAAATAAACACACAGAGGTATCTTCCAAGGAAACTCGCTATCAACGTTGCTGATACCTCTGAGCAATATACTGAGAAAGTGCCAAGCCGGATACAGGTTCTCTAACACAGGAAACAATGAACCATCTGATGTACATGGATGACCTGCAACTGAAAAGGAGCTAGAGACACTAATTAACACTATCAGGATCTTCAGCCAAGATATCCAAATGGAATTTGGAATGGAAAAGTGCATTACTAGTTATAAGGGAAACTGGAAATGACAGAAGGCATGGAACTACCCAACCAAACGGAGATGAGGGCACTAGGGGAACAAGAATCCTATAAATACTTGGGAATTCTGGAAGCGGACACCAAAGCAACAGAAATGAAAGAATTGGAAAGGAATACCTCAGAACAAAACTCCTGGAAACGAAATTATATAGCAGAAACCTAATAAAAGATATAAATACATGGACAGTATCATTAGTAAGAGACTCTGGACCGTTTATAGGGTGGACAAAAGAACTGAGACAGCTCGATCAGAAGACCAGGAAACTCATGACTATGCACAATGCATTACACCCAAAGGATGATATTGACGGTCTACGTGAAAAGGAAAGACGGCGGCAGAGGACTGTAGAGGATAGCAGACTGTGAATGACATAAAAAAATACTAGAAAAATACAAAATGCTGAAATAATTATGGCAGCGAGAGACACTGAAAAAATAAAAACAGACAAATAACAAAACAAAAGAAAAATGTGAAGAGAAACAACTACACGGAAGATTCATAAGAATGACAAGATGAGAATAACGAAAACACTTGGACATGGATGCGAAAAGGACATGTAAATCGAGAAACTGAATCTCTAATAACTGTAGCAAAAGAAAACTCGATAAGAACCAACCATACCAAAGCAAAGATCGATAAAACACAAGAAAACAGCAAATGCAGACTCTGGACAATAAACGATAAACCATATAGTAAGTGAATGCAGCAAACTGACCGAAAAGGAATACAAAAGCAGGCACGACCAAGTGGGGAGGGCAGTACACCGCGAATTATGCAAACAACTGCATTTTGAACATACAGATAAATGGTACAGGCATAAGCCCACAACAGTACTCAAAAACAAGAACCACAAAATCCTATGGGACAAGGACATACAGACGGATAAACTCATCGAAACAAGACCAGATGTCATAATTATTTACAAGAAAGAAAAATCCTGTCAAATCGTAGATTTTGCTGTCCCAGCTGACTACAGGGTGAGTATGAAAGAAAAGGGGAAACGGAGCAAATACACAGCTAGCCACAGATTAAAAAGGGATTTGGATGAAGAAAATCAAAATAATACTTATAATAGTAGGAGCACTAGGAACAATCCCGAAAAACTTTGAAAACGGGATGGGAGAAATTGGAATCAGTAGAATGGCTGAAATATTAAGGAAGACCCTTGAATGCGGGGAAGAATACACATGAACCACATGCGTGAACCAGACAAACTGCTGCGAAGGCAAAACATAGCTTTACAGGGAATGAAGAACAATAAGCTGCATATCGACAAGTTCTACATTCCCATCACGGAACCCCTCACATTGTCCCATCACCATCCCCCCTCTAAAAAGTCTGAAACCACATAGCCGAGAAAGGTCAAGGAGAATGGAAAGACTGAGGAGTGCTGACCAGACCTCCGCAGGACAAGTGCGAAGAGAACTGGGACCTTGAAGAGGCTTAGTGCCACTCAAATTAAAGTACAGACCAATGGCTGCTGCCAGCGACAAATCAATGGTGAGAGGCTGTTGCGAGAACGCAATTTATTTGCAAATGCTATCGGAGGTGGAGTATTGGACGTCTGGGGAGACTATTGCCACTCAGCTTCTAGGGAACACCACAGGTTTTCAATCAGATCTATGCTGACCTGTGTGAAAGCTCCATGTGAGCTAATAATAATTCACGGCCAGAATCTTAAGCCAGGATATCCAAATGGAATTCAGTATCGAAAAGTGCGTACTGCTGACAATTAGGGGAAAACTAGAAGCAACTGAGGGTATATTCTGCCCAATCAAACAGATCAGGGCACTAGTTGAACATGATAGATACAAATACTTCGGAATGCTGGAAGCAGACGCCATCAAAGCAACGGAAATGAAAGAAAATTGGAAATGGATTCTTCAGAAGAACAAAACTCTTCGAAACCTAACTAAATAGTCGAAACCTAATTACTGCACAAATACGTGTGGTAGTGTCACTAATACGATATTCTGGGCGGTTTTTAAGCTGGACCAAAGAACTAAGGAATATCGACTAGAAGGCCAAGAAACTCGTGACTATGCACAATGTACTTCACCCGAAGTATGATACTGACCGACTATATGTAGTAAAAAAAAAAAAAAAAATACGGTGGAAGAGGGCTGTGTAAATAACACCAGAAAGAATTAGAAAAATACATAATGCAGAACACAGAAAGAATAATTACTGCAGCAAGAGACAAGTAACAAACAAGATAGAAAAGGAGACGAGGAATAAAACGAGAAAAGAAAAATGGGAAGAGAAACGGCTACATGGACGATTCATAAGAATTACAAAAGAGACTAACGAAAACACTTGGAAATGGCTAGAAAAAGGAAACCTGAACAAAACTGAATCACTAATAACAGCCGCACAAGAGAACGCAATTAGAAACAACCACATCAAACCAAGGATTTACAAGACACAAGAAAGTAGCAAATACAGACTCTGCGGACAAAGAGACGAAACAATAAACCACATAAGTGAATGCTGCAAACTAGCCCCAAAAGAATATAAAAATAGACACGATCAAATGGAGAAGGTAGTACATTGGCAATTATGCAAACAACTGCCTCTTGAATACAGACAAATAGTATAAACACAAACCGGCAGCGGGACTAGAAAATGAAAGTCACAAAATCCTATGGGACATGGATATACAAACGGATAAACCCACCTAAGCAAAAAGACCGGGTGTCATAATAGATAACAAGAAAGAAGTCTTGCCAGATTGCGGCAAAATCTACACAGTAAAGATCAAGGAGACTGAAAAGCGGAGCAAATACACGGAACTTTCCAGAGAGCTCGAATGAATTTGGAAAATGAAAGTAAAGATAACACCACTAATAGTAGGAGCGCTAGGAAGGATACCGAAAAACTTTAAAAAAAAAAGAATGGGAGAAATTGGAATCGGAGGGATGGCAAAGATACAACGAATCTCAATAATGAAAACCCTTGAATGTGGCTACTAACACCACACATAAACTACACACAAATTGGATACAGATGCAAAACAAAGGCACATATGAAATCCTGAAAACTGAAACTTTATAATTGTAAGATACCCCCCCCCTTTTTTTTTTTTTTTTTTTTTTTTTTTTTTTTTAGTGATACCATGAACACGCACTAGCCAGACCTCCGCTGGATGAGTGCAAAGAGAACTGGGCCTTAGGGAGGCTTATTGCCACTCAAATTCAAGTGAATCCCTTGCCGGCAATGAGAAATCAATGGTAAACGGTTGTTGGGATATTTTGCAAAGATTATCGACAGAGGTGAAAACTACTGGAAATCTGGGAAAACTTGTCACATAGACTCCAGGGAATACTACAAGTTGTTCTCAAAGAGTAACATTTGATGGGTAAATATTTATTTACCCACTAGGGTAAATAAATATAACTAGCGGAACCTGTGGACATTCCATCGTGGACTCATTCATATGTAATATATTGATGTTGGCATTCTGTACCTATTTACTATGCCTCCCCACGGGACAGTTAGACACCAGGGTCGTTTTTTAACGTGGAGAAAAGGTACAAAAATAAAAATTGTCTCAGTCGTGAAGGATTTCTCCTCCACTGACAGAGAACAAGAAAATGAAGTGCAGCATCTGAAGAACAGATACTACACTTTGAGGTATTTATTTGCTCCCCCACTGAGCAAATTAGGCACAAGGCCGATTTTTAAAGTGAGTGAAGGGGAAACGGGGACCAACTCTCTGGGGAGTAGGGGAGCTGGATAGTGACAATTGGTATGAAGGGTTGCCCCTACATTGACCAAGGTCTTATATGTGGGGTTTCCCCCACATATGGTCTTTGCTTGCAGTATCTGCCGGAACAGATGGTATTTATTTGCTTCCCCACTGAACAAATTAGGCACAAGGCCGTTTTTTAATGTGGAGAGAGAGGGAGGGGGAGGGAAAAGGGGACCAGCTCCCGATGGGTGGGAAATGGGAGCTGGATACTGACAATTGGTATGAAGGGTTGCCCCTACATTGACTAAGGTCTGATATGTGGGGTTACCCCCACATATGGTCTTTGCTTGCAGTATCTGCCGGAACAGATACTACACTTTGATCTTGACCAAAAGGCCAATTTGTTGGCATTCTGTAGATGTTCAGTGTGAATGGGGACGATCTGATATTATTGTAGCTTTTTTGTTTAAACTGCAAAAGTATTTATCAAAGCTAGCACGACCGACCGACAAAGCTCGGTCGTAAAGTATGCATTAATATATTTTAATTCTTGCAGGTTTCGTATATATTGTTAATGTGCTATCGAGTTTTAAGTATTATAAAGTTGCGATTTCAAAAATAACAATATATCCATATGACTTGGATGCATTATCTTAAATCGAAATAAAAACTTGTGTGTGTTAAGTGAACGTGTCTGTACATTCCCCTACGCAATAACTGTCTCGAAATTTGATATACAGGGTACTGAGATTTGGGAAAATCGATGTGATCGGTGTTTGGCCAGAAATTTGGCGATTAAGGTGTCAAAGTTCAACGATTTGACCTTTGAGAACTTTACCAACCTCCTCCGCCAATTTTGGGTATAAACAATTGAAATTTTAGATATAGGTTCCTTGCACATGGATCTAACTTAATAACTCAATTTGAGCTCAAAACAATAAATTTTAAGGGTTCATGATAGGGTCAAGTTAAAAAAAAAATTGACAGCTTTTTTTTTTTTTTTTTTTGCTCAACATACACCTCCAAATACCCGGGCAACGCCGGGCACCCATGCTAGTATATATATATATATATATATATATATATATTATATATATATATATATTATATATATTTCAGTTCCTCAAGCCATAACCAAAACTTAGGAAGAATTCTTGGTAAAATTATTTATGACAAGGAATGGAAGTACATAACAATTAAACGACTCGAATGTAAGCGTGACATAGAAATAACACACACGCTATCGTATTAATATGTAGACAATACTAATAATGGAGGACACAAAAAGAAAGATATATATATATAAGAAAAACTAGCAAAAAGCAAAACATAGGAAAAAAAGAAAAGGAACGAATAAAAGCACAGAAAACGGTGAAAGAATTCTAATCCTCATCCCCCTCCTCCTCCTTCTCTGTCGCCTGCTTTGACTCCACCTCTTCCTCCACTAATATAATTTATTTGTCACCAAATGGTAATTCCAAAAAATTGAATTATGAACAATAGAATTATCGAAAGCCGTGACTGGCAGTATAGTTTCCAATTAAATATTAACGTCTTCTTTTGAAAAATTCTTATTTTGTAAAGAAAGCTTAAAAAAAAAAAAAAAAAAAAAAAACACATCCGATGAAAATAACGTTCATGGTCATTCTCTCCTTGAGTTAATTTAATCCAAAGTTCGTTTCCTCGTTTCAATGTGTTCATTATTATCCTTGTGTAGACTAAGCGAGAAACAATCACGACTAACTCCCTCTACCCCCCCTCCCCCGGACGTTGCGATTCTTTATATAATGGAGATTTGGTGGCTATTTACCGATTATAAAAATACTAACCACTAACATTAAACTCATACACTAAAATAACTGTACATGTCGTTTAAAATTCCTAGAAACACTATTTATAAAAAAACAAACATTAACAGAATAGCCTTTTAAAATCGGTAATAACGTGCTAAATGTTTGTAAGCACCCGTGGCGCAGTGGTTAAAGTACTAGGAAAACTCCAATTGTAAAAAGACCTTCTCCTGAAGGTTCAATCCTCAGTGTGAGCGACCGAAATATAAAATTGCGAATTACTTGGGACCTCTTTGGTGGAATGAGAGCATATTAGTAATTAAAGGGGTTTCGTTCAAAATTCTGTACGGATTCCCGAGTTCGACACTTAAAAAAAAGTCAGTTTACATCGACCGCAACGTTGTCAAAATGACGTTCAAGATGAGAATAGTATTCCGAAGAATTCAAATAATACGAATAATCAATGCTCGTCTAAAAAAAAAAAAAAAAAAAAAAAAAAAAAAGAAAAAAAAAAAACGTAAATATTTGAAAGTGTAGTATCTGTTTTTATAATGCATTTAATCTTTCTGGCCTTGGTCAGTGAAGGAGAAAGCTTTAATTTTTGTCCCAAAATCTAGAATTATCCTGGGGGGGGTGATTTTGCTCAAATAAAGAACCGATCTTGAGTCTAGCTGTGCACTCGTGGGCGGGGAAGGGGGGAATAGACTTCGTGTCTAAACAGCTGCATACAGCTAAACATACAACATTCTGATAAAATCCTACTGTATTTTTTTTTTTTTTTTTGTCATGAGTATTATTTATTTAGATTCTACGGAAGACTGAACGGCCCGTAGTGTAGTAGATAAATTAGTTGGTAAAATTCATTTGTCAAGTTACACTCTTCTGAAGGTTTAAGGTTCAATCCTCAATTATAGCGACAATCACCTAAGACTTTTACTCGACCATGGTTGAACGATTAAATAAATAATGCGGTTTAAATAAAGGATTCCGTGCAAATTTCCGAGTTCAACAGAAACATTCCCGAGATCGATAAAATACACCTAAAGAAGTTCGGAGGTTACATCGACCGAAACGTTGTAAAAATTTCTCGGGATGAGAACAGTAGTCCAAATAATACGAACGGATTAAATGATATTTACTTGCTTCCCCACGAGGGAAGAGTTAGGCATAAGGTCGGTTTTTAATGTGAGGAGAATCCAGCTCCCCTAAAAGGGCTCTCTGGAAAGGAACAAAAAGTCGCGGTCATGAGGGATTTCACCTCCATTGACCAAAGACAAAAGGTGAAATGTAGAATCGGAACAGATGCTACACTGTGATCTTAGCCCGAATTGATGCCTCCGTTCAGTCTCGAGAAACAATGCCTGTAAGCGTAGCTGCGCACGTACTTACAATCTTTTTATTTGAATTATTTTATATTGCATTTTTACTCCAAACAAGGCACAGTGTCATTTTTATGTAGGGGGGCTACTATCTGTGACATAATTTTCAGGAATACTATGTAGGGAGTTGAGCAGCAAAGGTGTCTATTTACATTACACTTGAACTTCTGCAGCGAACCTGAAGGGAATTCCAGAGTCTACCAGTCCAGGGAATAAATTATTAGAGTAGAAGGCTTTATGGCATCTGGGGATCTCTACTGTGTAGGGGTGGAATTTTGCTGCTCGTCGGCTTTATCGGGGGCATTAACGTCGAGGGGGGTACAAGGGCTTGTAGTTTGTCGGAGCACGTAGCATTAGAATACTTGTAAAACAGGCAGAGGGATGCAACATTTCGACGATGGGACAGAGGTTCAAGCTTAGCTGACAGTGCGGGACCTATTAAGTTGGCGACTCTTTTGAACCCTGTCTAAGAGTGAGACTCGTAGCAGATGCACCAGCTCAAATGTGGCAACAATACTCCATACATGGGTAAATGGCGGCCCTGTAGAAGTATAGGATACTCTCAAGCGTAAGTAACTTTCTAACACAGGTCCAAGATCAAAGTGTAGTATCTGTTCCGGCAGATACTGCAAGCTATGACTAGCAAAGACCAGATGTGGGGGCAACCCCACATGCCTGACCTTTAACCAGCTCCCATTTCCCACCTCTCGGGAGCTGGTCCCCTTTTCCCTTCCCCCTCCCTTCACTCCTCACATTAAAAATTGGCCTTGTGCCTAATTTGCTCGGTGGGGGAGCAAATAAATACCATCTGTTCCGGCAGATACTGCAAGCAAAGACCATATGTGGGGGCGACCCTACATATAAGACCTTGGTCAATGTAGGGGCAACCCTTCATACCAATTGTCACTACCCAGCTCCCCTACTCCCCGGGGAGTTGGTCCCCATTCCCCCTTCACTCCTCACATTAAAAATCGGCCTTGTGCCTAATTTGCTCGGTGGGGGAGCAAATAAATACCATCTGTTCCGGCAGATGCTGCAAGCTATGACTAGCAAAGACCATATGTGGGGGTAACCCCGCATATCTGACCTTCGTCACTGGAGGGGCAACCCTTCATACCAACAGTTACTAATCCAGCTCCCATTTCCCACCTCTCGGAAGCTGGTCCCCCCTTTCCCTCCCCTCACCCTATCTCCACATTAAAAAACGGCCTTGTGCCTAATTTGCTCAGTGGGGAAGCAAATAAATCCCATCTGTTCCGGCAGATACTGCAAGCAAAGACCATGTGTGGGGGCAACTCCACATATAAGACCTTGGTCAATGTAGGGGCAACCCTTCATACCAATTGTCACTATCCAGCTCCCCTACTCCCCGGGGAGTTGGTCCCCATTTCCCCTTCACTCCTCACTTTAAAAATCGGCCTTGTGCCTAATTTGCTCGGTGGGGGAGCAAATAAATACCATCTGTTCCGGCAGATACTGCAAAGCTATGACTAGCACAGACCAGCTATGACTAGCAAAGACCATATGTGGGGGTAACCCCACATATCTGACCTTGGTCACTGAAGGGGCAACCCTTCATACCAACAGTTTCTAATCCAGCTCCCACTTCCCACCTCTCGGGAGCTGGATCCCCCTTTCCCTCCCCCTCTCCTATCTCCACATTAAAAAACGGCCTCCTGCCTAATTTGCTCAGTGGGGAAGCAAATAAATATCCAAAGTGTAGTATCTGTTCCGGCAGATACTGCAAGCAAAGACCATATGTGTGGGAAACCTCATATATAAGACCTTGGTCACTGGAGGGGCAACCCTTCATACTAATTGTCACTATCCAGCTCCCCTACTCCCCGGGGAGTTGGTCCCCATTTCCCCTTAACTCCTCCCTTTAAAAATCGGCCTTGTGCATAATTTGCTCAGTGGGGGAGCAAATAAATACCTCGAAGTGTAGTATCTGTCCTGATACTACTTCAATTTTTTGTTCTCGGTTAGTGGAGAAATCCTTTGCGACTGAGACAATTTCTATTTTTGTTCCTTCCCCCCACACCGACATTGGTGTCGGACTCTTCCCTTGTGCGGAGGCAAGTAAATAGGAATATAAAAGCATTATAAAAATGTTTGTGCTAATCAATTGTTGCCCTTTTGGGGGAGCTGCACTAAATTTGCTCCCGTAGGGAAGCAAGTAAATAGAAATGACTATCACATTGAGGTATAGTAATCAAAAATAACTTAAAGAAATTAACTCTCGAACTGCTTAAAAAAAAAGAAGCGAAATAATTCTATTATTTAATAAATACATTACTGGCGGCACCTTTTCAATTCTTTTCAATGGACGTCTCAGATTTCAAACGGAACGATTTGATTACGTTTTACTGACAATCCAGTATTCAACTCTAATCGCTGTTAAATAGATCGCTTTAAATGTTAACTTCCGATTAGTCAACGTTTCATTTGAGAGTATTCAAATCGATAAACACTTCCGGTCGGCCATTTTTTTTTTTTTCTAAGAAAAAAAGCTTTCATTTTTCAAAATCTTTTACAGAAATTCTACAAATGTCACTCGTTTCTTTTTGTGGCGTTTATTGTTTTTTGTGTCAATTATTTGACAATTCCAGAATTATCAACGGGGATAATTTTTTTTTGGGGGGGGTAGTACTGACTATTCGTATTTCGAGTCTTGAATGCTACACAACATTTCAGTCGATGTAACCTCTGACTTTTTTAGGTATGTATTGTCGAACTCGGGAATCTCTGTCGAATTTGCATGGGATTTCGAACAGAACCCTTTATTAATCAGCAGGGGTAGCATTCTCTCGTTCTGTCAGTCATGGCTAAAAGTAATTCGCAACTGTATTTGGAGTGTTATTTATTTATTTATTTATTTTTATTACATTTTCACCCCAAATAAGGCAAATTGCCACTTTGGTGTAGGGGGCTATTATCAGGGGCAACAACTACTGGGGTACTATGTAGGGATTTGGGCAGCAAGGTGTCGGTTCACGTTACACTTGAACTTCTGCACGTCAGTACTGTTGGAAGCAGGGACCTGGAATGGAATTCCAGAGTCTAGCGGTTCTGGGGAAGAAACTATTGGAGTAAAATGATCTTTTACATCTAGGGATCTCTACAGTGTGGGGGTGGGATTTAGCAACCTGTCGGGTTTGTCGAGGGTGCTCACGTCGTGGGGGCACAAGTGATTGCAGTTCGTCAGAGCATTCACCACTAAAATACTTGTAGAAAATGCAGAGGGATGCAACGTTTCGTCGATGGGACAGAGGCTGAAGCTTAGATGCCAGTTCAGGGCCTATCAGGTTTGCGACTCTCTTTTGAACCTTGTCAAGGAGCGAGAGATTAGTAGCAGATGCACCAGCCCAGATGTGGCAGCAATACTCCATACATGGGCGAATGGTGGCCTTATAGAGGTACAGGATACTTTCGGGTGTTAGTAGTTTTCTAGCACGGTAGAGAGAGCCCACCTTTCTTGCAGCGGCCCTGGCAATGCCTTCAATGTAATTGTTCCAACTCTTGTTTCCTGTGAACGTTAGGCCAAGGAGTTTGAAAGATGGACTCTCAGATAAAGAGTCGTTGGCCATTGCTATGGGTGGTAGAGAGGGTTTCTTGTAATTATTGAATGAAACTAGTTCAGTCTTGGCAGCATTGAACGCGACCAACCACTTTTGTCCCCATTCCACTACAGATTGGAGGTCTTCCTCTAGTGTTTCTGCCATTTCTTTAGAAATGTGTTCATTCGTCTTCCTGTCGTGTCTGCCATAGAGTGTAGTGTCATCAGCATATATACCCATCTCAGAGGCAATGTTGTCGGGGAGGTCATTTATGAATATCAAGAACAATAGATAGAACCCTGGGGCACCCCCGCATTTATATCATATTGTTTAGATGTACGACCGTCGAGGACAACCTGGATTTTTCTCTTATCTAAGAAGGATTTAATTAAGTATTCTACCAGTGATACCGTATGATCTGATTTTACTGAGGAGACCCTCATGCCATACCCTGTCAAAAGCCTTAGATATATCTAGAGCTACCGCTCTGCCCTCCCCCGCTTTGTCCAGTGAATGGTATATACGTTCAGAGATCAGTTAGGATGTCTGCTGTGGAACGGGCTTGTCTAAATCCATATTGTTTGTCAGTCAGAAGTTTAGCATCTGTAAGATGATGGACTCAAGCATGGTTAATTATGGTCTCAAATATTTTGGCAAAAAGTGGGAGGAGGCTAATGGGGCGATAATTTGATGGGTCTGTCCTTTCGCCAGAATTCTTGAATACTGGTACCACAGAAGCAGTTTTCCAACAGTCCGGAAAGCAAGCTTCATTAAGGCATTTGTAGAGTTTGGAGAGAACTGGAGCTACTTCGGCTGAGCACTTTTTTAATAGCACAGCTGGGATAAGATCGGGTCCACATGCTTTTGAGGTGTCAAGGTTTTTTATGATAGCATGCACCTGAGCAGGGGTGGTTTTCAGATCGTCTAGTGTGGCGTCTGTCCGCATAGGAAAGTCAGGTAGGGGGTGGTTGGAAGGGTCCAGTGTGGAGTTTGAGGCAAACCGACTGGCAAGCATGTTAGCCTTGTCGGTTGCTGAGGAGACAACCTCGTGATTGTTGGTTAGTGGGGGAATTGTTGATTGCCCATTATTTACTACACTGTTGTAGATTTTCCAGAAGTCTCGAGTTCCTAGTTTTTGTGCTTCGATGCGCTTTTTAGTGGTTTCCGTAAATTCTCTCTTAGCTGTCGCTATTTCTTTCTTAACGTTATTTCTAGCTTCTATATACTTCAGTCTGTTTGAACTGGACTTATGTCGGTTAAACCTACGGTATGCATGCTGCTTTTGAGCAATGGCAGTTGCACAAGTCGACGTGTTGCCTGAAACTTCAACCTCTGTAAGAGAGTAATTCTTATAAATGCATTTGCCAAGTAATTTATCCACTGCGCCACGGGTCTTTTATTGTCCGTAGATTCGAAATACGGATGACTTAAAGTTTCTTCTTGGGGGGGGAATACAGTAGAATTTTATGAGAATGCTGTATGAATGTGCCTTTCTCTATTTATTACGAGTGCACAGCTAGACTCGATATCGATTCTTTATTTGAGCAAAATTCAGCTTCCGTAAAAGGATTGCTGTAGATTGAGAAAAAAACAAATTTTTTTTAAATTGTCTTTATCTAGGCTTTCTCTTTCACTAACCGAGGACAGAAAAGATGAAACGCATTAGAAAAGCAGATACTACACTTTGAATTATTTGCTATAAAATAATTATGTCGAATGAAACAAATCTATTTATCTATATATCTATAAAAGTGAACGTGTCTGTACATTTCCCTACGCAATAACTCTCAATTCGAAATTTGGTACTGAGATTTGGGAAAATCGGTGTGATCGGTTTTCGACCATAAATTTCCCTGTTAAGGTCTCAAAGTTCAACGATTTGACCTTTGAGAATTATACCAAACTCCTCCTACAATTTTGGGTCTAAACACTTGAAATTTAAGATAGGTTCCTTGGACATGGATCTAACTTAAATTGATTTGAGCCCAAAACAAATATTAATGGGTTATATTAGTGGTCAAAGTTTTAAAAAAAATGACTTTTTTTTTCTTGCTCAGAATACACCCCCCCAAACGCCCGGGCAACGCCGGGCCCCATGCTAGTATACATATATATCGTTTTTAAAATATAATTATCTATCTATACTCCTATAAATTCGTTTTTCTTTTGTGTGTATTGATAACCTCTTTTTCTATTTATTTAAAAAGAAAATGCAAGTTTCTTATATGGCTTGTGGAATTGCATTCACTAGCAAAAGATCTAGCTAATTTGCATATTCTTTTAAACATTTATTTTAATTAATTCCATATTAGTTTTTTTCAGTTTTCTTATGGGATGATCTTTAGTTAACTATTACGTGTAATTATATTTATGCAGATATTCTACATGATTTATACTTGCATAATATTTGCGTAAAAAGTTTACAGTAAACACGAATGTTTCCATATATATTTATGTATACGTATATATTTTTGTTTAATCTATAAAAGTTAACGTGTCTGTGTGTACATTTCCTACGCAATAACTCTGTCAATTTCGAGTTTATAGACTCGAAATTTTATATACAGGGTACTGAGATTTGAGAAAAACTTTTTAATCCGCCAGAAATTTGGCTATTAAGGAGTCAGTTCAACGATTTGACCTTTGATAACTCTACCAAACTCCTCCGACAATTTTGGGTCTAGCACTTGAAATTTTAGATATAGGTTCCTTGGACACGGATCTGACTTGATTTGAGCCCGAAATGTTAAGGGATCATAATAGGGGTCAGTTAAAAAATTGACCGCTTCATGCTCAACATACACATCCAAACACCTTGGCAACGCCGGGCTGAAATGCTAGTATATTATATTTTAAAAACAATATATATATATGCTGCTCCCCATATGGGGGTACCAAATTGGTTAAAGGGAAAATTATTCCAAACTCGCATTTAGGTAAAAATGCACTTTCGTAAATGAATTCCTTTAAAACGTATCACAAAAACAAATTATAAGTGTGTGTGTATATATATATATATATATATATATATATATATATATATATATATGGTTGTACGTTCCGGATTACTTTTATCCGTAGGCGTTGGCCTGAAATATCTAATTACCAAGGAACGTTTTTTTTATGCTTAAAAAATGAACAGACTCTAAGAAAATTAAATTAAATTAAAAAAAAATAAAATCAACGAGAAGTGAAATTAATCCATTTAATCTTAAAGGGAAGCATTCTATAATATCTACCATTTTTTTTTTTTATTATTATTATTATTATTACCCTCGTGAATTTTCACTATCATCGTTTACCGTTTAAACCTTTTGAGAAGCAAAAGACCGTTTATCTCATTCACATCTTCTTCCCTTCCCCCTCTCTCTTTCTGTAGATTTTATAGAATTTGAAATAATCTTTATCAGGATTAAATTACAACGCCCATCCACTCTCTACAGAAAATTGATTCAATTTTAAAGAAGGGTGGGTGGAGTCTTTGAATTTTACTTTTTTTTATTACTAAACATCAAATGTTGAAGTTATGCATCAAATACATTAAAAATTACTGGTCCAATTTTAAGAGACGAGCAGTTATAGTGAAAGCGACTTTTTTTTTTAATAAAATTAATACCAAAAATTGTGACATTAATGAAATTTTCAGTATTTATAAATTAAGTTACATGCACGGGCGTCAAAATATACATGTGTTAAGGCCTGAAACTGCACCGTTATCCATTTATATTAAGAACAATGGCCTCCACATTTTGAAAAATCTAATGGGTGGATAAAAGGTTATGGAGCAATTGTCGGAAGAAAGTGAGAAGTGTATCAGAATTTTGGAATTATTTACACTAACACAAAACTGCGAATAAAATATTTAAAAAAAACTCGTAGTTTTTCTTTTTAAAGTGGGTTGTTTATTTTCTTTATTTTGGAAGTATATTCAATAAACTATTAAAGTTGTTTAAAAAATAATAGAAATATTTTTTATTTAAAAAGTGTTTACAAAGTGCCTGCGCGTGTTCATGCCGCCATTTTTACGTCATGAAATCAATTGAATTTTACGAGTTCAATTTTTAAACTTTAAAAATCTAATTTTTCTAATGGTTCAATTTTGAAGATATTTTCATGTTCCATGTGAAATTTTATGCTCTTTTCAATAAACTGAATATAATATTCTAGACAAGCATTTTTTTAATTCATACCCCCCCCCATTTTGAAATGTCTATTAAAATGAAAATAATTTTCTCACCTCAAATTTATATATCACAAATTGAAGATAAAAAAGCTAACTTAAAACAAAAATAGAAGTTATTTGCAAATTTACTTGTAAATTCCAAACCTTTTTCTTTAAACCACGTTGAATTTTTTTTTTTTTTTAGTGAAACCTGTTATATTGTTGAAAAAATTTCGTACAATTACAATTTTTTTTCTATTTCATTAAACTTTTTTTATTTATAAAAAAAATTCACTCCATAAAGAAATAAAACTTATTAAATCAAAAACTCATGTATTTCTTTAAGAGAATAAAAAAAAAATCAAAAAGCGGTAGTGGTTTTTAACGGCAAAATTGAAATGGGATCATTTTTTTAACTACGGTGACCCATATTTGTAACATTTTGTTTACAGTACGCAATAGAAACATTAATTCTGGTGCTTAAAGCCACCGAAGATGTCAACTCGAAGAAAAGCAGACCTTTCTCTCCCTTTGTTTCAATTTTGAAAAACATCTGATGTCGCGTTTTTTATCCTTGCTTAAAAAAATATTTTATTTAAAAAGGACATGGAATATAAAATATAAATATGGATAAATTTTTAACAATGAAGAATGGAAGTACCCATTGATTAGTATTTTTTATAGGTAAGTGATTTTTGGGGGTGTATATATATATATATATATATATATATATATTATCGAAGTAAGTTAAACTTCGTTGATTTTCTTTAAAGAAAACCGATTTAAAAAAAAACATTAATAATTTGCTATTAAACCTAAAAAATTTTTAAATTTGATCTTTGTTCTTTTAATTGAAAAAGTAGCGTTTGAATTACATTTTTCAATTATAAGTTTCGAAAAAAACGAATATAATTAAGTTTTTATATAATCAAGTTTTTTAACAAGTTTTAATATAATATTAAAGTTTTTATCACGCATTTTTATAGCGATTTCTGACACTGCTAGTGAGTGAGGGGGTGCAAAGGAGAAATATACAGATGGGGGAGGTTAACTGAGAAAGTAACCTCCACCTCCTTGCAGTGTTAAAACTGTGTACCTAGTAGTAAATTCTTCGTCGCTTCTTAGACGAACGTACTGCCTACCATCACTGCCTTGGCTATTAAACTTGCTTTCGTCGCTAAAAATCATTTTCGAACAATGAGTTATGATTTTTATGGCATTCGACAGGTCTTTCTGTTCTTTACAGAAATCATTGACTTGCGTCTTGCAAATTGCTTCAATCTATTAACTGTATAAAGACGGAAAGATTATATAAAAGGAACTTTGTGTTTCTGTATGTGAGTTTGTTCCCTATAGACTCGCAAACGGCTGCGCCGATTTTAAGGAAATGTAACAGGGTGTTACATTATTGGCCTGGGAGTGAGCTAGGTTTTGTATCGGAATGTCTTCGTTAAGTATTGATAATAGATAATCGAAATAATTCGATGCAAGAAGAAACAAACTACTTTGCCAAAAGTTAACACCTTACACAAACTAACAGCACAAATGTGTTTGAGAAATGTGTCACTAGTGACTAGAAGTGTAAAAACTGATTATTAGGGCTATGACAACAGCATATTCTTTGCCTTGTTTTTATTCTCAAGCATCTATCCATTGATATCTTATGTAGAGTGATGCGATCATCGGTTGATTAACTGTGTCGGATATATACTAGTCAAAACAATGGAAAGAATATGCTGTTATCATGGCCCTAGTGATAATATATACTCGTAAAAATACACACGCAAATAAATATACATCATATATACAACACATCCCCAATGAAATACAGAACCAGACTATATGACAGTTGTCTTTTAGACGGACATAAATACATATATACATAGAAAACTGCCCTTTATATATTAGATTAAGCCTCGGGAAGTATCAACTCTGTTGTGAGAAATTGCAAGGCACAGTGTTGTTTTCAACCAGTTTTATTTAATTTTTCAATTATACTGATATCACTTTTTCGTATAGGGGTTGAAGGTCTTAACAAAAGAACCGATGTTGTTTACGGTTTCGCTTCAAGGTATTCAAAAACATTAAAAGCAACGAAAATGTAATAACAAAGATAGTCTTATTACGAATATGAACTTACAGTTCATATTCGTAATATTGAAGTTGAGGATAAGGAAGTAATAAAAAAGATGAAGGGAAATCTAGGAAAATTAAGGCAGAAAAAATAGAAAATGAGTACAAAAACACGGCAAACAGATGAATAAAAGAAAAACAAAGAAAATAATGAAAGATATGATGATCGAAAGATAAATAAGATGCAGGAAAGAGTGAAGAGACCAAATAGAGAAGAGAAAAAAGGGGATTAAATGGAAACAAAAGGGTGAACGACAAAATGAAAGATGTCAAACGCGAAAAAAATCAAAAACTGAAAGAGTGGAATAAAAGTGTTAAAAGATGAATAAAAAAAAGACTGAAAAAAAAAGCGATGAAATAAAGGAAAATTGAAAGATAAAGGCAGAACGAAGAAAGATTGAAAAAAAGTTGAAAATTGGAAAAAAAAAAACGATAGAAAAAAAAAATGTAAGGAAAAGTGGAAAATAAAGAAATAAGAATGAAATAAAAAAACGAGAAAAAAAAAATACGAACGAAATTATAAAACAGGAAGAAAGCAACAAAACTAAAAAAAAGATGAAAGCGAAAAAAGGTTTGAAAAAATGAAATTATGAAAGATGGTGAAAATAATAGACGAGGAAATAAAAATGGAGAAATCTTTCACGAAAAACACCCGACTAGCTGAAACCACTGTCAATAATTTCCCCCACTCTTTATCCGTGCCTAAATCAAAACGTAGATTTCATGAACAAAGCTTCTTTCTTAGAACTGCATGCCTGTGGAACTCTCTGACGCTTGCCTGTTCCCCACCACCACCACCACCACCGACTTCAACTTGGATGTCTTCAAGTCCCACACAAATTCCTGATGAACCGCCCCCTTAAGTAATGACACCTTATCAAATCTCCAATACTATTACTACGATACTATCCCATTGATTACTGTATACACAATAACCCTTATCCCAGAGTGGCTTCTGGGCCTTGATAAGTGGTGACCACCATGTTAAAAGAAAAGGGTACAGAAAAAAATAAATTCAAAGAAAATAAGATACAAGCAGATGAGGAAATAAAGAAAAACAAAACAGAAAAGAAAGTGAGACAAGAAAAGAGGAAAGTGTGCAAGAAAAAGGATAAGGAAAGAATTAAAAAAGGATGAGAAAGGCTCAAAGCAATAATTAACTAGACAAAAAAAATGAAAAAAAAACGTTAAAGAATAAAATAAGAAACAAATAAATGAAAAAAAAACGTTAAAGAATAAGAAACAAATAAATGAAAGAAAAAAACGTTAAAGAATAAGAAACAAATAAATGAAAGAAAAAAAACGTTAAAGAATAAGAAACAAATAAATGAAAGAAAAAAACGTTAAAGAATAAGAAACAAATAAATGAAAGAAAAAAACGTTAAAAGAAATAAAGACCGAGGAAAAGACATAAGAAAAACGGTGAAATGATGAAAAAGGGAAAGGATGAAGAAATGGCGAAAGAAAGAAAAGACGTGAAAGGGCTGAAAAATGACGAGTGAAAAAGGAAAGGGATGAAAGAAAGGGTGGGAAAATATCGAAAAAAAAAAAGCTGAAAGAAAGTGAAACGCGTGATGAAAAGATGAGCCAAAGAAATAGAAAAGAAAGTGAAAAAAGGAAAGAGTGAGAAAATAAAGAGTAAAAGAGACGAAAGATGAAAAAGAATTGAATAAATACTTAAAAAAAAAAACACGAAAGAATATGAAACGAAAAAGAAATTATTAAAGGTTGTAGAAAAACGAGAATATTAAAGAATGGGCGATAGAAATTTAAATGACAAACGAAAGAAACGATTAAAGAATATAAATTTGAAAAAGTAAAGGCGAAAAATTAAAGTGAAAAGCTCAAAATAGAAAGAATGAAAAGGCAAAATAAAGGATGAAAAAGGAGGTTTGAAAGAAAGAAAGAAAAAGAATGAGAAAAAGTGGGAAAGAAGGTAAAGACAAAGAAAGGAAAAAAGATGAATAAATAAAAGGAAAAAATGAAAGAAAGAATGAAAAAATAAAAAGAAAGGCAACAGTTGATTCAAGAATTAGTTTGTCTGTGTCAGCCATTATTGAAAAGCCATCACCAGTGCCGAGGGACAATATCAGTCGAAGGACGTTATATGGTAGTTTCGGAAGAAATCAGAAGCCAACAGTAATGTGAACAGAAAGTGGATGGATGGAGCCAAAATGTGGAAGGAGCGAGAGGAGAGTAACACTTGCAATGAAGGAGGAAAATAGTGAACATAACACGAATAAAAGTAGGAGAAAAGGGAAGCGGAGAAGGTATGTAGGTTTTCCTCCTACCGACTAATTAGAGTGAACGTTCGCCGGGCTTTTAAGATTAAAAGACCACGAGGAAGGTGAAGGGCAGGGTTGTCGCTTGTTACACGGTCTCATCCATTGCAATTTTCCATAGCCTTTGTCGCCTCCAAGGTTTCCGGTGTCGTGTGCGTTATAATTGTACATCTACGTCCCTTAAGGGACAGAGCGGAAAGTCAATTTTAGCTGGGGGTAGAGGGTGTATGTTGATTAGAATCTAAGTTTTCGTTTCGTTTATCTCCTAATGCATTAGTGGATCTAAGTGTTACAACGTGAACCAATTCGGCGTTGTTGGAAATGAACAAGTTTTAAAAACCAGCTTTTCTATCTTCGTCAACTGCAGAATTTCTTTCTGCTCCTATAAAATTGTGGGATCTGTCCAAATAAGGAGTACGGGTGGGTAGGTTAACTCACCCCAATGCAGTTTTTATGAAGAAAAGACAAGAGGATGCAAAATGAAAAATCTTATATCACCCACTCCATAATGAAGAGTAGTGCGTTATACATAAATATATAATTATAAAACTCAAATGACCTTGTAACGAGTGATGTAACCCACTTCCCCGTTTACGACATCCGGTTGCGCATGCGCGCGTAAACATTACCCCATAACAAGGTAAACAAACACAAATCGCTTTTTTTTACAGATTTTGACCTGCGCACTGAAATATTAACGTTATTATTTCGAAATTATTTAACATGGGAAGAGTGGGGGTGTTTTGCAACTATTCTTTATTACAACTATACTGTCTCTATTTTCTTACAACTAAACAACTTTAACCCGTTGACAAACACAAGAACAACTGTAGTGAAGCCAAGACTACTACTACTCTCTATCCGTCCCTTTTCCTTCGTTCCTTTTTATTTTTTGTTTACATTTCTAGATACTAAATAGTTTAGAACGGTGAATTTGACACATTTACTAATATTTTTCAATATTAGTTTTATTTTATTTAGGTTTTATTTTTTTGCTTCAGGTTTTAATTATTTTTTATTTCTTTTTTTTTTTTTTTTTTTTTTTTTTTTAGATTTTAAGTTTCTATAACTTGGTTGAAGGATTTCAATATGGGTTTTTCATTCTTATATTTCTCATCGGTAGGTTCATGTGCGTTTTTGCTGCTAAATGACTTTCGTCGGCGTTCGATTCGAAGGAAAATCATGTTTAATTTTCGATTTTGGGACGATTATTCGGAAAAATTAGGTAACTTTACACGAATAGGGAGGATTTTTCATGTTTGTGTGATCCGTCCGTGATTTTTCATTTTAATAGACATTCATAGAATGTTTATGTCAAAAAAAAAAGCATGTATGTATGTGTATATTCCAAATACTAAGATGTTATTCATCTTGCTATTTATTTCAAAATATCTTTAACGGCACATGTTTCGTAGCGTAGACATAACCACATAATTATGTCCATTTTGAATATTTTCCGTACATACTCATAAGAAAAATAGGAACTCTTAAACTTTAAAATGAAAATAAAAAGAATTAGGCATGATCACGTGGATTCGAAAAAATCCAAACAATATTTATGCAATGTTATATGATGATTGATCCATTTTTGATTTAACAGGAAAGCGCGCGCGCGCACACACACGCACGTGTGTGTGTATACATATGATTGACTTTTTGATTTCAATATAATCCATTTAGACTTCATTAACCAGATAGGTATGTATTTGTGTGTGTGTATATATAAGTTTTGTGCGTATGTATAACTTCGTAAGCTCTTAAAGCACCTTTAAAATTTAACTTTAAAGAAACAATTTTGTAAACACGTTAAGATGCAAACATTTTCTTTTGGATTATTTTTTTAATTGAATATTTCTTATTAATTTTGGATGAAAGGCTTTATTTTTTCTCCTCGCAAGTAAAAAAAAAAAAAAAAAGTGTTCGCCTTTGATGTTGTTGAATCAAGGTGTTGTTGAAGAACGCGGTTCTGTTCTGTTGGAACTCTCCGGCGAGCTTTAAAGCGATGTTCGCTGCAATTTGTAAGCTCTTTGAAGCATCTTAAAATTAATAAACTTTAAACAAAATGATTTGAAAAACACATGATGCAAACATTTTTTTTTTTTTTTTTTTTTTTTTAATTGAAATATTTCTTATTAATTAAATAACTATATAGGCAGTTAGAAAAACATTGGCAAACCAATCTTGCATGGCCAGTTTAAATCAGAAAATGACAAATGAGTGGGAATTAATTCTTCAGAGAATGAAAATGTTTTTTTTGTTTGTTTTTTTTGTTTTTTTTTTTAAGTATAAATAAATACGCAATGCTAAATCTTTTATGGAATTCCTCTTTTCTAACCTATTTTCATGCATATTTTTCTAAGCAATTTTTTATTTTGAGGAGACTCTATATTGAAATAATAATTGATTTGACAGACAATGGATACGCGCGTAACTGTGTCTGCGCGTGAAATTTTTTTGTGGCAAGAGGTGAGCAATCTCCAACCACACCAATCCCGAATCAACATTGTTAAATACTACGGAAAAATGAATGCCGACGCTCAAAATGTATAAACATTTTGACCCCTCTTTTTACTTAAAAAAAAAAATCACCAAAAATCAGGAAAGTAACTAATTTTAATGAAATTTTCAGTATTTATCAAATAATGATCGCGGAATATAATGAACTAATTATTTATATTTAAATCTTAGTGGAAATGTATTTTTAAACAAAAAATACCTTTATTAAAGTTATGGTTTTCGACTACCTGAAATTTTGGGCTTTCGTATATTCCGTGTTTACAAAATTTTAGTTTGTTGCGTTTTGCGAACGGCAGAATCACTCCGTTTTTGTGTTAATTAATTTATGCTTTGAACAAACAAATTTTTTTTTTTTCTTATTTAATTCAATATCTTAGGACTTTACTAATTATCTTTGGAAGTCGACCCAGACAACTAACATTTATCTTTTTAAAGGATTTTTACAATGAATTTATTTAACTTCAAAATTTAGCTGAATTGTGTAGTTCGCCGTGAAAACATTTTTCATTTTTTTTTTTTTTTTTCTTTTGGAAATCAAGTTTAGTCGCTAATCTTTCAAATACACTTAAAAAGTAGTCGGAAACCTATAAAAAACTTATGATAAATCGGCTTTTTAAAACTAAGTCCCCCTATTTTTGTTCGCCCATTTTTACTCGTACCTATGAAATACCAGTTGCAAGTGAAGTGTATGAACAGAACGATTGGAAACAAGTGCCGAGATAAGCGGAGAGCACATACAGCACCCATCTGGTACTAACCAGGCTAAACTTTGCTTAACTTCGGTGATCTGACGAGAACCGGTGTGTCAACGCGATTGTCATATATCAATATAGATCATTCAAACAGTTTGAATATTTATTTATTTATTTTTATTTATTTATTTTTTTTTTTCGGACTATTAGTCTCACCTTTATAAGTTGTTTTTCATCTTTTTTATTGGTTTGTTTATTCACAGCGTTTCGGCCACTATTCCTCTGGCCTTCGTCAGGTGGTAACCGCGACGGATAGGAACTTCGAATCTCCTAACTCCCATCTGTCGCGGTTACAACCTGACGAAGGTCAGAGGAATAGTTGGCCGAAACGTTGTGAATAAACAAACCAATAAAAAAAGATGAAAAACAAAAACTAATAAAGATGAGTCCGAAATAAAAAAATAAATTAATATATATAATGCTCATCTCAAAACGAATTCCAATTAAGGAATAATAAAAAGTGTTTGAATATATGTTAAGTAGCAGTTTTAATCATTTATATCTGCTTTAAAGCTTCAGCACTCACTCATTTTTCGACCAAATTTCAAACAATTACAGTTTATAGATCATTTACTCAGCTATATTTTAACAAAAAAAATTCCAATTTTCGCTCAAACAAACGTTATGAATTTATTGGTGTTCAAAATCGTAGAAAAAACGTAAGGTGAGCGACGTTTTATTATGACTGGTTTCCATAGCAACCACGTTGCTTCAACGGCTACTGTTGCTACCAAATGCACCGCTCTCGCGAAAAGAGAAGTAACAGGTGAAACAGATAGAATGAATGGAAGATAATTGGGGGTGGGGGATTTTATTGAAAGCAGACGAGTGCCGTACGTGGTTATTACATATGTGTATTTTATGTTTATGGGGGCAAAAAATAACAAAGAACAAGTGGAAGCCTGGAAAACTCATGGATTACAATAGAAAAATGCGAGCATGAAAAGTACTATGGTTAAACTTAAACATGGAGAAGTAAATGACTAGTTAAAACTGGAAAAGAAAAAGACAATATATTTTAGTAAAAAAATATAAATTTCTAACTTAAAATATCGCATTAAGAATTTTTTAAATTCAATTTATAACATATAATCAATTTTTAATGCTGCAATATTTTTAGTTAAAAATTTATTACATTTTTTTACTAGAATATCTTGTTCTTTTTAAACAACTAGTCTTTTACTTTTCTATGTTTAAGCTTAACCATATTACTTTTCATGCTCGCATTTTTCTATTGTAATAAATGAGATACCGCCAAATTTATGGGGTGTTTTTTTGTTTTTTTTTCGTAACAGTGTCTTTAAAAATCTACCAAAAATCAGGTAACTATCTAAACAATATAAAATTTTCACCGATTAATAAGTAAAAAATGCATTTTATATGGGTGTACCTTTTTTTCATATTCGTTGTAGAAATATATTTTTGGCGACTTCATACCCCTCTTCCTTATTTGTCCCTGTTTCAACCCCTTAAAGTCCAAGCGATTCACTAAGCACACCCTCATTTTGTGGAAGGAGGGCGAACGAGTGTAGAAAAAAATTGTTTTAATACAGGTTGCCTTCGATTAAAATCCGAAATTTGAATGTGTTTAATTTTTTTATCTTTTGCGTTTTGAAGTGTGAAATTCATTGAATGTTATCAATTATTTTTCAGATGAGGATAAAAAATTTTTTTACGAAAATGTTAAAACAGGCATACTTTTAAATCTTTAAAAGTAAATTAAACATTTTATTTTAGAATTTGAAAGCTTTCCATGACCGAGTACATAAATAATGCTTTGAAGAATCAGTACCAAAAAAGAAAAAAAAATTAAAACAAAACATTGTGTGAAAATTATAAGTATTAATTGTATCTACGTATTAGGGGTATTTTTGTTTATTTTTTATTTTATTTATTTATTTTTTATTTATTTATTTTTTTTTTTTTTTAGCCAATTTTAAGATACGGTCTCCGTTTTTGAAAATTAACTATAACCATGAAGACATGGATTTCCGTAGATGATCTTTGTGACATTTGAACAAGTTGCATCCCCCAGAGGGTTACAAATTCTAATGAACGTCTTGGTCAACTTGATTTATGCTAGAAAGAATTGGGGAAAATAGAGTATGGTCTAGTTTATGGGAAAAGAATGCGGCTCATTGGTCATTATTAATTAAAAAATAAGGGAAAATTACTTTAATCATGGAATTAAAAACTTTATTAAAATGATATTAAAACGGAGAAATCTTTTAACAAATATTAGGAAAAATTTAAAGCTTGATTGATCAATTATGAAGGAAAAAATGGTAAAGCTAAATTTCACCATAAATGACGTCTGTAATTATAAATTCAATTATTTAAAAATGTATTTGCTTGTCTAGTTACATTAAAATTCATAAAAATGCTTAAATAAATGTTTAGATTCGACTGGGTTCCCATGCCTAAAATTAAAGATGGCGGCGATAAGCACATGGTTCCTAAAATGTACGAGATCGTGCTAAATAATTGAATTAGAATTTATTAAAGTATAAGGTAATTATAATCCAATATTTTTGCATATCTTTATAGCCAATCATAGTAAAAATTTATTTAGAAATGAAAAAGTTAGTTTAATTGATTCGATAATCTTAAAAAAAATATTTGTATTGTTTACAATTCGCGAAAACTGAGTCAAACGCATTTCTTTTCTTTTTTTTAAATTTAAAACTAAAAACTCTATTAAAAATTATAGAGAATTATATTCTGCTTTTAACATAAACTTCAGGGTTTTATCTGTTAAAATCAAAAGTTGTTCAGAAATAACGGATTTTAATAGATTCTAATAAGCTTTAGAAAAAGCAGTTTTCAATCGACTGGCGGTCACTATTTCAAAAAGAACAAAAAAAAACAATATATTATGCTCCCCATGTGGGGATACCAAATTGGTTAAAGGGAAAATTATTCCCAACTCGCATTTAGGTAAAAGTGCCCTTTCGTAAATAATTGAATTCATTCAAAACGTGTCGCAAAACACACACATATATCAATTTTTCTGATATGCGGTTCTCTTATATCAGGGTTACACTATATAAGAGATTCTCTGTCCCAAATTAGAGCCTGTGTTAATGTACAGTGTAATGCGTGTATGTATATATAATATATATAATGATCGCTGCATCTTTCCAGATGATCGCAGTCACATTGAGTTCTCCCAATCTTGTCGTCCATGCTATCTCAGATGACTCTGCACTCCCGCCGCAGATTTGCACATCTTGAAGCAGATGTGACATACAAATTGAGCAATTTCCATAGAGTTGACTTCCTCTGGAGGTTGAAGGGTATTCCTATGAACAATCACATGTCTCCTCAAGCCAGCAGTAGACTTGCAAAATTTGCTGCATGCTAAACAGATCGTTTGGTTCGGATTAACAGGTGCAAAGTTGACCTGAACAGGAGTTTTGTGCAACTTAAGGTGGTTGACGTAGCCAGCTTTTGACAAAAGCACTCGTTCACAAATGCCACATTTCCAGCTCTGTGTCATGGTTAAGACCGTCAATTAAACCTTTGCGAAGCTCTCGCTTCAGATTGCTGTGGGCCTGCTCTCTTTTCTCTAGAGCATCACAAGCTAGGTTTCAGCCTCTCTCCCACCAATAAAATGTTTCATCCCTCTGCCTGTTTTACAAGTATTTTAATCGTATATGCTCCGACGAACTGCAAGCCCTTATACCCCCTCGACGTAAATACTCCCGACAAAATCTGCAAAATCCCTCCCTACACAGAGATCCCCAGATGCAAGAAAGCTATCCACTCTAATATTTTCTTCCCCAGAACTGCTAGACTTGGAAACTGCCTTCCGGGTTCCTGCTTCACCGACTGTACTGACATGCAGAAGTTCAGGTGTAATGTAAGCAGAGATATTGCGGCTCAACTCCCTATCTAATAATTCCTTCCCTATTCTGTCGCCGAAATATTGTATCCCTGTGTCTGTTTTATTTAATGGAATGTCTTCTGGCGAACTCATAACACTTATACCGCCTTGACGTACATAATTGGAAGCTAGTTTGCCCCACCTTTCAGCCTTGATTTAGCGTGGAACAGCTAAAAAACGGGAGATAAAATATGAACGAAGACTTAAAAGTTGATCCGATTTTTTAAAGAATTTTCGCTCTGACTTTTAAAAGCATTTTCCGAATTAAAAAAAAAAAAAAAAAAAAAAAAAAAAGACGCGTCTTTTAGAATTCTTAATCATTTTTTGAAATTCAAACATTAATCATTAATAAAACCAATGCGAACATCGGTAAAAACATGATTCTTGGAATGATTCATTTACTGATATTTTTGTAAAGTGATTAAATCGGTCGATATTGAAAAGCAGGCACGTCACCCTCTATATATAAAGTTAGGTATGTGTATATGTTTATATATTTACTAGCAGACCGCTTTAATACGGTATAATCACGTTGACACACGGCTGGATCACCGAAGTTAAGCAACGTTGAACCTGGTCAATACTAAATGGGTGACCATTTGGGACTTCCAAGTGTTGTATGTGCTCTCCGCTTATTTTAAGTCGTTCTGGACTTCTCCTTGCAACTGGACTCAAACAGTGCGAATTCAGCTGTTTGGGATTGCGCAACTTTTGCCCCACAATTACACGCAAAGCTCTTCCTACAGGGAGGAGGTATTCTTTGCCTTTCGAGACTGAACAAGGGCATCGTTGTAGCGGGGCGTCCGACGTTGCCCAATCGTAAAATACGCATAAATATTATATTTAGATTAATGCAAAATTCTTATAGAACTATTTTATAGATATTCTAGAACTATTTTATAGATATTCTAGAACTATTTTATAGATATTCTAGAACTATTTTATAGATATTCTAGAACTATTTTATAGATATTCTAGAACTATTTTATAGATATTCTAGAACTATTTTATAGATATTCTAGAACTATTTTATAGATATTCTAGAACTATTTTATAGATATTCTAGAACTATTTTATAGATATTCTAGAACTATTTTATAAACATTTAAAAGTTAAGACCTGCAAAAACTTTCTTGTCAGCCTGATGTTTTAAATATCTGATAATCTGAAAGCATACCCATTTACGCTGAATATCTACGGGATTCTAACATGTTGAATAGATTATATTATATACATTTAGATTTTATTTTATATTTTTAGGATGAATGACATATGTTGAGACGAAACTTTAAAAAAAAATCCCAATTTAAAATAAATTGCAGATTTTTTTTTATCCCAACTTTAAGCGTTATTTCGTTGATCGGCAGAAAAGATGATTTTTTTTTTACACAGGAATCACCACTTATCAAGGCCCGGAAGCCACTCGACAATAAGGGTTCATGGTATACATTGATCAATGTGATTTTAGCATAGTAAACATAAGTAGTGGGGATTTTGTAAATTAGATTTAGGGGATGGTTCATTAAAAACTTGTTTACATTTGACTTGAAGACAGACTGTAGTCAGCTGGAAAGCAGGCAATCGGAAGAGTTCCACATGCGTGCAGTTCTAAGAAAGAATCTTTGTTCATGGTACCTGCATTTAGGTTTAGGCACAGATAATGAGTGCGAGAAATTATTGATAGTGGTTTTGGCTAGATGAGTGTTTTTCGTGAAAGATTGGCGAGGGGAGACCATAGATTGAAGCTCAAATGAGCACTTGCCATGAAAATAACGATAAAGCAGAGACAGGCTCGCAACGTCTCTTCTGTGGGAAAGAGCATCTCCCACTAAGCTACGAAGTCTATTTTGAACGCTGTCAAGGTAGGATAAGCTGCTTCTAGCAGATGTGGCAACAGTACTCCATGGCATCAGATGTGGCAACAGTACTCCATGGCATCAGAACAGTTACTAGACTTTACTCCTACCCAAAACGCCAAGGAAGATTCAATGTAATAAAATACAAGCGCTGTCGACTAGTGTCCGAGGTGGAAAGGGGACAGTGATTATCCCAAACAAGCGGTTGTATACATATGTTCTGAGCAACAAATTGAACAAAGATACGCAACAGACAAAAATCCAAAGCATCCGTTTTACTTACCAATCAATCACATTTTGCAATCGATACAATCAATATTTCAGCTATTCAGACAGTTTTATAGCGACCAATCTTACCTCCCTATGAAAGTACAGTTCAACACAAAGCGACTCAAAAAAATAACATTTTGGGTTGGCAATTCGGCCAGTTATTTCGTTGACTCGCGTGTCGCTCAGTTCTAAGTTTATGTAGTAATCTTAAGAATAGTTCTAAGTTTATGTAGTAATCTTAAGAATAGTTCTAAGTTTATGTAGTAATCTTAGTCCTCGATGTGATGACCGTGTTTGCTGAAAACTGTACTTTTAAAGTTCTGTTCGTTAAAGGCAGTATACGAGAAAGACTTGTAGTTCTTAGACGCTTCTGTGACAATTATTTACTTTGCGCACCATTTGATGTCTCCAAGATGTACCATAACCAGATTTTGAGCTCTAGATGAGCGCCCGTATTTCACCCATTTAGTTTGTTGGTTCAGAAACTAGCCTGCTACTCAGTTCTAGTTGGTTTCTGGTGTAATCTCGCTACATATTGCAGCAACCGGTGTTTGTTGAAATTCTAACTCTTTGGTTTATTCATTCGTTGAAGTTTAGATTCGTTAAAGGCTGGTCGATTTTTGGCTTTCTAAACGCCCCCATTTCCTGCTCCATAGGAGCCAGGGTACAAAAGTTTTGTTTGCTATCTTGTGGCATAGTTTTACCTTTTAATCTGTTCATTTTTTTTTTTCTTACTTATGCATGCTGTGAATTTATGTTCGTACCTTTTATTTACTAATTTGTCATCGTCAGCATATATTGTTTTGAAAACGTGTGTGCGTATATATATATATATATATATATATATATATATATATATTCACCTGCCATCCCTTTGTTAAAATATGGAATCGCCTGATTGTCGAAGACAGCAATTAAGCACGCCCGGACAGTCCAGAGTTTTAGAATTATAGAACTATAGAAATGCTTTCATGATGAAGAATATTTTTTCGAAGATTTTTTGGAATTTAAGTTATTTGTTTGTTTTTGTTTTTGTATGCTTTTTTTTAGTTTTTTTTTTTGTTTTTGTTTTTTTTAACAAGGTTGAATTTTCCCGTTCGTATGATGTGAGTGATTTCAGTCTCATCAATCATTTAGCTTTCATGAATCGTTCATCTGCAGAGAAAGCCGTCGAAATGCAATTATGTATGAGATCAGAGGTTCAACCCAGTAGAAGCTTTTTTTTTTTTTTTTTTTTTAGTTTCTTTGATAATTTCGACATGCGTTAAATCATACAGGGAGACAGCTTTACAGCAAGTCATGATTTGTTGTCGGGCATAAAAATCCAATCCAGAATTAATTTGTTTAATAATTCGTATAATTCTTACAACACGCACGCACCCAACACACACACACACACACACATATATATATATATATATATATATATATATTACTAGCAGGGTGAGCCGACGTTGCCCGGGATTGAACGATGATCAACGAATAATTCAAACTCCTATATTTTTTTGTCATCGAAATCCGTGAAATCACTCGAGAGGAAGCTTCACGTGCTTCCATGCAGTAACTTGGTTCAAAATGTTATTGTTCATTGCACTCTAGAGAAACTACTGATTCTTTTATAAAATTATTTTATATAAACTCTTTTCGTTAACTAACGAAAACAAAAAGCAATTTGCGTGCGGGGTTTGAACCTACAGACCCCTTCATGCAAACAAAAACAAAAAAAAAAACGTAAATTTTCAAGTCATATACAATTTTTTTTGCGGTTAATAAAGAAAATAAATTTACTTGCGAAATTTGAAGAGACCACATCATGCAAAAAAAAAACTTACTCACAGTAGAATTTTCACGGCCCGTTGTTCTATCATTGTTGCTAAGCGACGACATGGAAAAATGGCTTTACCGATGATAAATTAGAATAACGGTTTCGATTATTGGTAATTATTGGGGGTATTCGGAGAAAAAAATTAAACTAAGATCACTCCCTCACTGATACACTAAAGTTCTGTATGTTTTTTTAAAAAAAATCAGTTCAATCGTTTCGGAGTCTAAAAGTAACGAACTCACGCACACAAAGTTGTGTGTGTATATATATATATATATATATATATATATATATATTCCAAAAGGCGAATGAACTCTTTTTCTGGGTCAACGACCAACTAGCACCGTGTATATTTGTATGTGTATTGGGGTGGAGAGGGCTCCCGTAAGCCGTGGTGAAGCCAACCTTTCTAGGAGAAGCAAATCTGATTTAAAAAAAAAAAACAAAGCGGAAGACCATTACCCGCATTAAGCTGGTCTGCAGTTTAATTTGTTGCCGGCTATCTTGCTCTTGCTTGTTGCTGGATCTCAACATTTTGAACCGAGAGAGAGACTTAGCTGTCGTACAAAGCTAAGACACTGTAACATCATCTTTGTATAGATACTCCCTCAGGTATTTGGGTTCATGGATTTTAAATGCCTGAGGGAGTGGCACTCGTCTGACAAGACGTTGCAATCATCATCACATATATGTGTGTGTGTGTGTGTGTGTGTGAGTACAAGAATGTAATAAAATATGTTAAAAGAGTAGTGATTGATCGGCAGAAATCATAAGTTTACAGTATTAATGCTGCAGTCCCTCACGGGTCCATCCTTGGCTCAACTCTCTGTCTCTCTCTCTCCCTCTCTCTCTCTCTCTCTATATATATATATACCTCTCTCTCTCTCTATATATATATATATATATATATATATATATATATATACCTCTCTCTCTCTCTCTCTATATATATATATATATATATATATATATATACCTCTCTATACTTCTCTCTCTCTCTACCTCTCTATACCTCTCTCTCTATATATATATACCTACCTCTCTCTATATATATACCTACCTCTCTCTATATATATACCTACCTCTCTCTCTATATATATATACCTACCTCTCTCTCTCTCTATATATATATATATATATCTCCCTCCCTCTCTCTCTCTCTATACCTCTCTCTCTCTCTATACCTCTCTCTCTCTCTCTATACCTCCCTCTCTCTCTCTCTCTATACCTCCCTCTCTCTCTCTCTCTATACCTCCCTCTCTCTCTCTCTCTATACCTCCCTCTCTCTCTCTCTCTATACCTCCCTCTCTCTCTCTCTCTATACCTCCCTCTCTCTCTCTATATACCTCCCTCTCTCTCTCTCTCTCTATACCTCCCTCCCTCTCTCTCTCTATACCTCCCTCCCTCTCTCTCTCTATACCTCCCTCTCTCTCTCTCTCCCCCTCTCTATACCTCCCTCTCTCTCTCTCCCTCTCTCTATACCTCTCTCTCTCTCTACCTCTCTCTATACCTCTCTCTCTCTACATTAATGATCTTCCAAAACACATCATTCGTATACGTTTATGCTGAAGACACTACCATCTATGGTAGCACATCTAAGACCATAAACGACCAAGTTCTCTCCGATTCTATCTCCTATGCTTTTGATCGTGTGGTACAATAGGGAAAGAGGTAGCTGGTTATTTTTAATGCATCTAAAATCAAGCTTTTATCTTTACATCATCAACGCTCTGATCCCCATCTGGCATCAATTGAGATGAATGGCTCTCGTGTTTTGGCAAGCTTCTGGGCTTGACCTATACTCCTCATCTGAAATGGAACACATACATCAAATCCGTTGCCAAGGCCGCTGGAAAAATGGTGCGATCCTTCTATCGATCCGGTAGATAACTTACTGCTGATGCAATTCTCTATCTATACAAGAGCCAGGTACGTCCAAGGATGGAGTACTGTTGCCATATCTGGGAAGGAGCTGCTAGAAGTATCTTATCCTGTCTGAAGTGTTAAAAATAGACTTTGTAGCCTAGTGGGCGATGCCATTTCCTCTTCCCTGCAACCTTTTTCCCCACAGAAGAAACATTGCGAGCCTATCTCTGCTTTATCGTTATTTTCATGGAAAGTGCTCGTCTGAGCTCCAATCTATGGTCCCCCCTCGCCTGACTTTTACGAAAAATACTCATCTACCTGAAACCACTATCAATAATTCGACCCACTCTTCATCTGTGCCTAAACCTAAACGTAGATTCCATGAACAAAGCTTCTTCTTAGAACTGCACGCCTGTGAACTGGCTTTCGTTTTCCTGCTTTCCAGCTGACTACAATATAGTTGTCTTCAAGTCCAACGTAAACAAGTTCTGGAGGAGCCGTTCCACTTAAGTTAACAAATTTAGCGTATTTCCATTACTAACGATTACTATATTGTCTAATTTTACTACTGTACACACTTTAACCCTTATTCACGAGCGGCCTTTGGGCCCTGGTAAGTAGAGCTGCCTATGTAAAAGAAAACACTTAAGCAAGTTAAAAACATTTCCTTTTCAAAAAGGAAACACAAATAAAATGGATTGTCCTTAATCCGCGGAGTTTCAAAAGAAATACTTTCCTTCTCATCAAGAAAGAGTTTGCAAAATGCGGAATAAGATTTTGCTTGTAAAGCATTTAATGAAATCGCAATTATGAAGTAGATCATACTTGCGTAAAACAAAAAACAAAACAGATGGAGTGGGGAAAAAATTAAAGTAATTTCACGTGAAATTCAAATCAATGACGAGTGAAAAATCAAAAGACGGTAAAATCCAAATTGGTAGTTAAAGTAAAAAAAAATCCAAATTAACTAACAATTTGGATTTTTTTACTTTGTTAGCTAAAGTTAAAAAAAAATCGAAATTGTTAGCTACAGTAAAAATAAAAATCGAAATTGTTAGCTACAGTAAAAACAAAAATCGAAATGTAAAAAATCCAAAGACCTCCGTTAATAGATGTTCCGAAGTAATCCAAATAGCAGAATTCTGTGTAATTAATCACAAGGAGGAAACGTGTCCGAAGTATTTTTATAAAATGGGAAATTGTCTGGAGAGCGATGAAAGAGAAAACTCTCCATTTCGTCACTCTCCAGACAATTTTGGATTCGACAGCGTGTTAGTTTTAACATGCTGTCGATGCCAATATTAAACTAAAACTAAATGGAATAAAAATTAAGGGCGACTGAACTATTTTTAGAAGAGAAAACACAATGACTCGACAAAATGTCATCGGCCGTAATCCTGACACCCTGCACTGATGTTTCCCGAAAGGATTAAACAATAGTGTATATAAGCATTAAAAAATAATTATAGTAATATATCGTTCAAACACGGTAGTGTTTGAATAAATGGTTAAGTGGCAGTTCTAGTCATTTAGAACTGTTTTAAAGTTTTATAGCTCATTCATTTTTTTTTACCAAATTTCAAACGATCATAACAGTTTATAGATCACCTTCTCAGCTATATTGTGAAACATTTTTTCAATTTTCGTTTAGTAAAACAAGTTATGGTGAATTTTATGGTGTTTAAAATCGTAAAAATATGTAAAGAGGTGAGCGATGCTTTTTATGATTGGTTTCAATAGCAACTGTCGCGAAAAGAGAAGTAACTCGTGAAACAGCATGAATGGGAGATAATTGGTATGTTATTGAAAGCAGACGAGTGCCGTAAATTGTTATTACATGTGTTTATGGGGGGGGGGGAATAACACTGAAAATAGACAAAGAATAAGTGAATTTATTGGAAACTTGGAAAAATCATGGATTACGATAGAAAAATGCGAGTCTGAAAAGTAATATGCTTAAGTTTAAAGATGGAAAAGTGAAGGACTAGTTGTTAAATATGGAAAAGAAAAGGACAAGATATTATAGTAAAAAAATATAAATTTACAACTTAAAATATTGTAGCATTAAAAATTGATTATATAATGTTATAAATTGAATAAAAAAAAGTTATTAGTGCTGTAATATTTTAATTTATAAATTTATTATTTTTTTTTACTAGAATATCTTGTCCTTTCTTTTCCAGTTTTAACAATTAGTCCTTTACTTTTCTATGTTTAAGCTGAATCATATTACTTTTCATATTTAAGTCACTTTTTATATTAATTTTCTTCAATTCCTGGTCTAATTGCCGGTGACCTTGAGATAGAAGTTAGCTTACGAAGTCAAGAGTGACTTTGTGACAAGGTTCGAATCTCACGACTAGCAGTAATTATCATTTCTTGCCCTGATAAATGTCTGTAGGTATAAAAAGTTCGGTAATTGTGAAGCCCGTTTGATTTTGAAGTTAATTCTGAAATATTTGCCAGAGTGGCACTAGTATTTCCTCTTAAAATGTATCTTGCTCTTGCACGGGTGGAGGATCGCGTCGGGAGTGAAGAACCTTCTGGACGGTTGAAAGATCCAATTCATTTTTTTCCCCCTGTGAATAGTAGATTCGATATTTTTCTTTTCTTACCTGCTGGAATCCAAAATGTAATTCACAACATCGCAAGAGAGAACATCTTTTACGGAACTTAACGGACGTAGCGTTGTACGTTGTTGCGGTTTGTCTTGGCTTTAATGCAGAGGGAAAAGAAGGGATATCTTACTAATTTCATTTCAAGTTTGGAGTGAAGGTCATTCATTTCAACTTCGAAGAAATTCATGAATCCAAACAGTTTAGATGTAGGAAATTATTTTGATAAACATTATCTTCGACAAAAATCCACAGGTGAAAGTTCAAGCATATAACGTTGCACACACACAGATACGGTCACTTATCTATTATAATTAGACCTGTAACAGCATATTCTTTTAATTGTTTTTACTATTGAGTATATATCCGTTGATATCCTGTGTTTATATAGACTAATGTCTTTCTCGGTTGATTGACTGTTTTACTGTGTCGGATATATACTTGAGTCAAAACAATGAAAAGAATATTCTGTTGTCACAGTCCTAATTATGATATAAAATTCAAATCGTTTTGCTTAGGCATTGAAACCGTTCATCCGCTTCAGCTTTACAAGTTCCGGTTTACTACTTCCGGTTTCAAAAATTCTGCGAAAGCGTAAATAAGTCATAAAAGTTTTTTAATCGACAATTTATGGGATCGTCTTATTTTTTATTTTCATTTTTAAAAAGATTTATACATTTTTTTCTACACTCTTTACAATATAAATAAAACTGGAAATATTTTTTTAAATTGGTTTGTGTTCCAAAAGCAAAAAAAAAATAATTAAAAAAATCGGGCAATATGCGTGGCAGAATATTCTCGATCCCTATATCACATTAGAGGAACTGTGTAATAAATTGCGAACAGACGGGCTTACCTGACAAACGCTCGAGGTGTGCATTCTGCAAAGCGGGTACGTCCAAAGAAAAATGGCAAGATGGCGGCGGCCGGTTAATATTGCCAAGTAATCACGCAAAATCTCGTGTTCTCTCGCACACACGAGAGTTCAGCTTAGCATAAAAACGGGTCACTGTGAGCAAGAAGCGAGAAGGAAAAACGTAGTCAAGAAAAGACGACGCTTCTGACGACTGAGAAGAAAAAAAGAGCAAGAAGAGGAAGAAGAGAACGATACATGAGAAGACGAGGTGTGTGCGGTTTTGAGTAAATCGAAACAGGCACAAAAAAAAACTCTGATTACAGGAACCAGATTCCCCTGATCATCGTTATGTTACTATGCAAACACTATGTAAATAATATCGCTATTTCAGAAGTTAACAGTTTTAAATAAGCAGAATTCTTTTTCAAAATAAACAATATAAACAGCACTATATCTTTAAATGGTAAATTTTTACTTGTTTTCCATTTTAACATTTTCACTTAAAATGATTTTTGAGCGTTTTAAGGTATGCTAAAAACGAATATCGCATTTAAATTTTCCGCAGATTAGTAGTTTTCCTGATATTATGCAATGTAATTATTTATTAAAAGCAATAGCCATTGTTGTATGCACAAACGCTCATTTTTCTGGCATAATTAATTTACTCACTATTCCATCGCTAGCTATAACATATACTGATCCAACGAATCACATGTAGTCTAATATATATTAATTTTCTTCAATTCTAACTGTTTACTCTTTGTGCCTGCTGATTTGGGATCTATAGGCACTTTATTTTCCGCAATTCTTGTTCTAATTGTCGATGACCTTGAAGTAGTCTAGTTTGTCAAGTGAAAGGTGACTTTATGACCGGGTTCGAATCTCTCGAACAACAGTAATTATCACTTCTTACGCAGATCAGTGTTTGTAGGCATAAAAAAGTGTATGTGTGGAGCCCATCTGATTTGGAAGTCAATTCTGTATTTTGTCAAAGGAGGCACCAGTATTTCATCTTAAATGTATCTAACTCTTGCACAGGTGGAGGATCGCGTCAAGAGTGGAGAACCTTCATGGATAGTTGACTTTGTTTCTTTGTTATCTGCTTGAGTCAGACATAATTCACAACACTAGTCAAAGGTGTAATTCACAACATTGCGAGAGAAGATATCTATTACCGAACTGAACAGGCGTCTGTTTAATTTAATCTTGAAGAGCGAGAATCCAAACTTTGCTTAACTTGCTGAAGACGTTAATTAAAAAAAAAAAATCTACATTTGGTATAAATTATTTGCTGTTGATTATTTTTTTATTTTTTTTTATTTTTTTTTATTTTTTTTTATTTTATTTTTTTTAATTTTTTTACAATTTCTCGATTAACTCTTGTGGTTTTTGCCAAAAAAAAAAAAAAACGGATAAAGTCAACACAGGCAAGAGAGTCGGAGTTGCAACAGTACTTTATCTTTATCTTTCACAGGTAGGATATTGCGTCAGAAGTGGAGAACACTCTGGACCAGTACAAAGATCCGGACATTTTTCCTATAATCTTAACAATGGATTTGGTGTAAGTTTTCCATTTCGGATCTGAGGTGAAGGTCAGTTCTAGCAGTTTATCAAAATGGAGATATTCCTCAAAAAGTCATTCATTCCAACTCAAAAAGCAAAGATTTTAGGATTGCTCGAATCTTTCAAGATATCAACTGCCAACGAGAAACAGTAAATAAAAAAACTACATTGTTTTTGTTCAAGATTTTTCCATTATTAACTATTCTGTTTTACAAAGTGGATAAATAAGTTGTGGCGAAAGCTGTGAAAATGAGGGCTTACCGTTCAAACGACCTAGGTGTGCGTGTGTGCTTTGTCATCACTGCGAAGCTAGGATAAAAAAAAAGAATTCCAAGATGGCGCCGACTGCGTTTTGTAATGGTATAATCTCGGAAACTCTCGCAAAATCTCGTGCATATATGCAAATCAGTTGGTCTTCAATAACTATAAATTCAGGTCGTTTTGAAAGGCAAGGAGTGAGGAAAGAACGGCCGGTTGGTAATTGTGTATGCTGGTTCGTGTTGGTGGCGTGTCACCGTGTCTGTGTGTACTGATCGAACCGCTTTCCTGTCCCTTGGACTTTGAATTTGTTTAGATTGGAATTCAACTTCAAGCTATTTCGGCAGATATCTCTGGTATGGACGAGTTCGACCTGAAATTGATCTCAGAATTTGACAGCTCCCCGGACAGACCTTCGGTGGTCGAATGGCTAGAGAAAGCTGAACGTGTTTACCGGTTGTACAAGATAACGGACCCAGCTATAGTTGTCCCGCTTAGGCTCACCAAGCGTGTATCAGCAGCTCGGGGATGACGCGACTATGGGAAAAAATTAAAGAGGCATTGTACGGAGCATTTGGAGCGGACCCTTTTGTTGCCTGGCGGCAATTTTCTGGACGACGGCTTGGGCCAGGGGAGACGGATGTCTATCTGGCCGACCTGAAGAAGCTTGCCGCCCCCTTCAGGAGTGCAAGCAACTGTATACTGGCGTGCGCTTTCCTGTATGGGCTCCCGGAAAGCGCCAGTCGACTGCTGCGGGCGTCTCAATGAGCTTGGATTAGAGGAGCTATTGGCTAGAGCCCGAAACATCATGAAGGACGACGAGGAGCCAGTCTCGGCGGCAGTTGAGGCATTGGAATCGCCTGTAGAGGGCCGACGATGCTATAAATGTGGCGGCCCCAACCACTCTGCCAGGGATTGTGGGAGTGACGCGAAGCGCACCCCGGATTATGGAGCACGGAAGCGGGTGCATTGTTACTGTTGCGGCAAGCCAGGCCATTTAGCTCAGGCGTGTCCGGGAAACGAGCAGTGGGAGGAAGCCGCAGCGCCAACACCCTCCCCAAAGCGGCTGTGAACAAGGCGCTCCTTGAAGTAATTTGACGGGCACAAACGCTCAGCGCTGGTTGATACCGGGTGCACCCAAACCCTGATATGCAAGGGACGTTGCACCACATGGAAGGAGCGGAAGGTCCCAGTACTAACCATTGACAGAGGTTCGCTGATGTGTAGTGGGGTGAGCGAGGTCTACGTAAGCATTGGCAGTGGCCCCCCCCCGGTGGCTGTGAAGGCATTGGTGGTTGACTGGGAACTACTGGGATACGACCTTATTCTTGGAATAGATGCCATTACACGGCTGGGCGGAATCACCATAAACGGCGCGGGTGATGTAAGGTTCTCCCAACTTGAGACACCGGTCTGCGCAGCCATCCCTCTTGATGAACCAGAGTTCCACGCAAAATACGACAGGGGCATGAACGCCTGGACTGTGTTCTGGAAGTGGCTGAGTGACCAGCCACCAGTGTCCCTGCGGAATCGGCTGGCAGAGTATCCTCCTCCCGCACATCTTAGGGGGGCAGAGCTCCAGGTTTGGAAGGACAATGGCTGGCTGGCCCGGTACCCGGAGGACGAACTTGGGCCCCCAAAAGGGTTGATTCCCCTGATGGCTATCAGGCAGGAGAACAAACAAAGTCCGACCCGTCATGGACTACCGGGAACTCAACGAGCACGTTGACCCGCACACGGTGGGTGCAGACGTCTGTGCACACAAACTGAGAGTGGCGACAACAAGGGGCGGACGCAGCAATATTGGATTTGCGAAGAGCTTACTTACAGATAAGCGTCGAAAAATTGCTGTGGCCGTACTAGATGGTCAAGATTAAAGAGACACGTTATTGCTTGACGAGGCTAGGGTTCGGCCTGAACATGGCCCCAAACATCATGACGGCAATCATGCATGCGATCTGCCGTCAGGACGAAGCCGTGCAACAAGCGACATCATCATATATCGATGGCATCTATGTGAACGAGAGCCTCATGCTTGCACAGAAGGTTAAAGAACACTTCGAAAGCTTTGGGCTAACGTGGAAGGAGCCGGAGTGACTGCGAGATAGGACGAAGGTGCTTGGCTTGTGCGTGAGCGACAGCGAAGACGGACCCCGCTGGGGAAGAGGTGGTGACGTCCCGGAAGTCCCAAATAGCGTCACGCGTCGTTACGTCTTCTCCATCTGTGAGAAACTGGTGGGCAACTTCCCCGTGTGTGTGGGCGGCGGCGGCGACCATAAAGCGACGAGCAACTTCCATGTCAACCAGGTGGGACGATGAGCTGCGCGATCCCGCACTGCGGAAAATGCTAGAGGAGACTTTGGCCAGATTCTCCGAGGACGATCCGGTGCGAGGGAAATGGTGCATCAACGGGAGCGAGTTTACGGTTTGTGTGGACGCCAGCTTGCTCGCCCTCGGTGTTGCTCTGGTGGTCAATGGATCTATCGTGGAAGATGCCTGCTGGCTTTGGCCAGAAAATGATGCCAGGCACATCAACCTGGCTGAACTCGATGCCACAGTGAAGGGGGTCAACCTGGCGCTAAAGTGGCAGGCCGGAGTCCTGCACATCGTTACAGACTCCACATGTGTGTATCGGTGGACGACCGATGCCTTGAGTGGAAAGACACGGTTGGCGACTAAGGCATCAGGCGAAATGCTCATACGGAGGCGGCTTGCTACCCTAACCGAAACCATCAAGGAATACAACCGGGTCATGGATATGACGCTAGTACAGTCCTGTCAGAATCGCGCGGATCGGATGACCAGAGTGCTGCGCCGTTGGCTGGACCTGCCGAAGGAAATGGAAGAACCGGAACCTGTGAAGTGTGCCGCGGTGGGGTGTCGATTCAAACCAGACCATGTTGCTGACGTCCATTGCCTGAGTGGGCACCCCGGTGTAAACCGAACTCTCTACTTCGCTAGACTGGTCGACCCCTTTGTGTTAAGGAAGGAGGTAGAATCAGTGGAGAGAAGTTGTGAAATCTGCAAGTCGATCGATCCGGCGCCTGCCCGGTGGAAGAAGGGAAAACAAAACTGAGCATAAAGAACAATTGGGACAGGCTCGCGGTGGACGTGACCCACCATAACGGCGGGGATTTTTTGACGATGATTGACTGTGAACCGTCTAGGTTTGCGTTGTGGCGGGAACTGGAAAGTGTCTTCCTTGAGCATGGCCCTCCTTCCAAAATACTGACCGACAACGGCACCGCTTTTGCTAGCGGGCAGTTCACAGAAGGATGGGGTGTATGATTATGGTTTTTGTGTTGCAATAAGCCAGCTTTTGTAGAAACATTTTATTTTTGTCACAAGCGCTCTTTAACTCGACAGAAGTATTTTTGTTTTCATTTTTTAAAGATTTGTTAGAGGGAAGGGGAGACAATCCAATATTAATGCTTGTTTAAAAACAAATTCATATGCATCAAAATTGTATAAAATGACTGTAACAATTAAGATTTTTATTTCATTTAATTAAGGAAAAATATCTTTTTCAAAAAAAGAAAAAAATTAAAATATATAAAAATACATTCCATGTCTTTCATAATATTTTATATTTTATTTGTGCATTTTGAAGAAAGTATTTATTTTGAAAATAATTATTTTAAAATGAATGTTAGATTTTATTTGTAAATTTTAAACATAATTTATTTTGAAATATTGTTAAATTTTTAACAATTTCAAATTCAATAAATGTTTCATTATTTAATGTTTTCTATTGTAATACTTCGTTATTTTATGAACTTTATACTTTTAATTGAATCACCAGAAAACAAGCATTAATTTTGGATTGTCTTCCTGTTGTATGTTGGTTTATATTTGAAGTGATATTAAAACGTGTCATGTGTTATCTAGTGGATGTAAGATATTGTTCTTTTAACGGACAGATAATAAACGTATAAATCGTATGTATGTTGTTTGGCCAGGGGACATGATATTGACGTGTAAACCGAGTCATGTTGTATCAGACTTATCACACGGGATATTTTTACAGTTCATATGTAAGAAGAATAATATGTGCTTCATACCTTTTTTTCTTGAAGAGTTCTTTTAACTTATTGCTGCTCCGTGAAGAACCATGAAGCGATCAGCACCATATTATTGAGACATCTGTTCTTATTTGTGAAACCATTACAACAACTCTTTATATTTTTATAATATAAATTTATTACAGTTGTCTCAAATGGTTTTCACAGGATCTA
>NC_136497.1:123081911-123084411 GCF_053919585.1 Euprymna scolopes | reverse complement strand
AAACTACTTTAATAATGAAAATCCAAATAATAATAGAGGTACCTCCCTAACAACTCTGATTAAACACCTCCAATATAGGAATATTCCGTACTCGCTAAAATGGGATTTATTGAAAAAATCCAACTCATACACCCCTAAATCCAAACTCTGCAACCTTTGCACTTCAGAAGCAGTTGCAATAATAACATATCCTAAAGCCACGATAAACACCAAAAATGAGCTTATTTCGTTATGCAAACACGGGAAAAAAATCAAATATAGCCAGCTCAAAGCTACTTAAGCCACCATACCTGAACTAGTTTTGGCACACTGCCCTATATGTATAAGCATGGGTTCAAGCTTGTATGAGTGTATATGTATGCACGCATGAGATTGTTGATGTTGTATGCGCTGTAGCAATGTTAATATTTACATATGTCTATGTGTTTCTTATACATATGCATGTTTGAGTAAGTATATGTTTGTACGTATCTATAAATGCTTGGCTGTATATATGTATATATGTGTGTATATGTATATATAAATGTACATATGTGCATGTATGTATATATATGTGCTTGTTCTTGTCTCCATTAACTTCGTTTCCTTATATATGAGTGTATATATATGTGTGTGAGCTTGTAGACGTTCGTTTTAGGTTGAGGCTATATACATAGAATTATGCGCTGTAGTGTGTATATATGTATGTATGCACGTGTGTGTTGTGTGCATACATACGCGTATGTATGATTGTATATATATGTGTGTATTTATGTGAGCATGGATATTTAACAGTTACAATTTAGCCGTATATTGGTACACTCTAACTATCTATATCTCCCTAGACCATAAAAATGTTGTTGGCAATTGGTGAATACACCCTTCTCTAAAATAGAATCACCTGATAAACCCGATCATTTGTTGATGTATATATATCTTTAAACTTACGTGCACGCTCTCTGTATTCGTATGTTATGTATCAGTGTGCGCACCTTTATCTCTTTCTAAACATAACCCTTATGTAGTTGTATATTTGCTGTTAGGAGTATGAATTGCATCCTTGTACTTGATTATATGATGTTCGGCCGTGCTTATGAGCGCAGTTGTACACTGAGTACGCGTGAATTCATATTCGCCCGGCTGTATAAGTAGTTCCCTTCTCTAATATGCGTGTTTGCGTTATGATATGTATATATGTAATTGTATTAGTATAGCGATGTGTGTGTATATATATATATATATATATATATATATATATATATGTATGTGTGTGTATTTATGTAAGCATGGTATGTATTAGTGTTTGTACGTAAGTGTATGCTATCTGTATATATGTGTGTATGTGTACGTATGTATGAATATCTGTGGGTATATATGTGCTTATATTTGCACTTATGTTTAGGTTTGATAGGTGGATCTACAAGTAATCAATATACAAATAGTCAAAATTAACCACACTTGGGCGACTACATACCCAGCCCCACATTTAAATCAATTCTCCCCTTTATAAAGATATCATTAACCACAGTATATAAAGCACTCACTCAAACATCAACTCCAACTCGACGAACAACTAAACAAACTCATCCATAGATCCCCTCCAAACAGATATATAAGTATTTTAAATAAAATTTAAACAAACATTTAAACTAGATTAAACTACGAAAACAAACGTATTTAACCGACTTATGTCAACTTACCAAGTCGCCTTTAAATTATACACTCAAAATTAAAATAAGCCAACCTTAAACTCACTTGTAACCCTCCAAACATTCCATATTTTTACACCATGACGCGTCTCTATCTCCACCTCATCAGCTCACCCATCCCTACAGCAAAAACAGCACACCCACCCCTATCACGCACACCCCACATTGAAAATCACAAGAATATCCATTTCCCACTTGAACTTAAAATCAAGAGCTCAACCCTTTTAAAGAATACTAAAACGCAATTACTCCCCCCGCCGAAAATATCCCATTAAGAACCTGTATGCTGGCCCAACTTTAACCCTCCCCCTCTCTCTTTACCTTCTCTACTTCACCAGACTTCCTCTTCCCTTCATCTAAAAAGCTTCCTTCATCCAATATAAACAAGATAACGAACTATCTTTCTAATAGACTCATACCTCAAGCAAGCTGTTCCAGCGTACTCTTCCGAATATCATCACCAGGATTATTTTGCCATCTTTGGTATTTTGATAACTACACTATTGATTCCGAGGTCCATTGCACACTTAATTCAATGCTCAAATTCTATTAATCATGGGGATAATTACAATGGAATGATAGATCCACCCAATTTCGAATATACTTTGTCAACACCGAGAAAGCAATTTGGACTACAGCAAATAACACACAATCAACGCAACAACGAATATACTTTTCGAAATATCAAGGAGCAGTACGCTTTCGTTATATGGGAATATCACTTTCTCCCATGGGCCTATTTTCTGCCAACCCGGATTTATAACCTCGAATAACATTGGACTCCTTCCGATAATGGACTACCTAGGTTGTAT
>NC_136497.1:122899411-123074411 GCF_053919585.1 Euprymna scolopes | reverse complement strand
TCGAGCCTCTTTTTTAATGAATAGGATCTCCCGATCGAATAATTTATGATCTGGAAAGTGTGATACATGTACGTACGTCACAGAAGATATGTTGCGAGTTTGTCTCTGATGTATCGTTATTTTCATGGAAAGTGTTCGACTGAGCTTCAATCTATGGTCCCCCCTCGCCAAACTTTCACAAGAAACACTCGTCTAGCTGTAAACACTATCAATAATTCTCCCCACTCTTTATCTGTGCCTAAACCTAAACGTAGATTTCATGAACAAAGCTTCTTTCTTAGAACTGCACGCCCGTGGAATTGTCTTCCGTTTTCCTGCTTTCCGGCTGACTACAATATGGTTGTCTTCAAGTCTAACGTAAATAAGTTCTTGATGAGCCGTTCCATATAAGTTATCAAATTTACCAAATTTTCATTACTAATGATTACTATATTGTCCAATTTCTACTGTACACTCTTTAACCCTTATCCTTGAGTGGCCTCTTGGCCTTGATAATGTGGTGATGCCTATGTAAAAAAAAAGATAATTATTATTTATATGCGATACTTATTATTGAAAAAGGTAGTTATAAATAATCCACATGCTTTGATACTCTCCGTTTATAGGATGAAATCATCTGTTGATTTAAATAGGTTGGTGCAAAAATAACGTCGTTTTTTATCATTATAAAACATTATTTTTGCATAAACATAATATTATTGCAACATTTAAAAAAAAAAATACTACGTGTCAAGTTATTTGTATATGTGATTATCGTCGCTCTTTTCTCAACTGTCTAAATAAATAAATATGATTAAAATTATGGAAATACATTAGAACCCCTGGATACGGTGGCCCTAGAATGTTTTTTTTTTTTTTTCAGATTACGATGTGGAATACGATGTTTTTCCGACCCCTGGTCACCGTATTTGCCCCCGCCTTACGTTGTTATTTATAATATTATTTGATTATATGCATGTGTATTATATAAGGTACTGTATTTTGTTACTAATTTTTAATGCCGTATCCCGAGGTTCTACTGTAAGTATTTTAATAGAATGCCCTATGCCGAAGTATATGTACCTCCTCAACATAAATAATCCCTGACTAACACAACAAGCAGCAAAATCCCACCACTTCATTGTAGATCCATATATGCTGGAAAGCTTTCTATTCTAATAGTTTCTTCTCTTGAACTGCTAGACTTCGGAATTCTCTCCTGGTTCTCGCTTTCCCTGACCGTACTGACATGCAGAAGTTCCAGTGTAATGTGAATCTACTTCTTGATGCTCAACTTCCTACATAGTGTCCTTGTAGATTTGGTCCAAAATAGTAACCTCTTACATCCAAGGTGGCACTGTGCCTTTACTTTACGTGAATAGCAGTAAAAACTAAAACTAATATTTCAATGTAACGGGGGACAAAAATATATTGTTATCAATCTTGATTTCGCTTTTTCTGTGCCTAATCACGTTGACACATTCGTTTCCGTTATAGCACTGAAGTTAAGCAACGTTGAGCTCGGTCAGTACTAAAATAGGTGACCCTTTCCGAATACGAGGTAATGTATATTTTGCTTGGGTTTTTTTTTTTTTTTTTTTTTTTCAATTATTATTTGGAATTATATACATTATTTATCGATATTCCAAACGTCAATGGCAATTAAGTAAGCTAGTGTGAATTTTGGCGAGGGTCACACTGAGTGCACGTCATAATAACCCAGACCTGTAAGACAGAATTGTTCCCAGAGATAAGTGACACAAAGTTGAGGCAGGGGTTAGCAGATCAAACGTCATAGACGAAACAGTTTAAGGATTTCAAGTCCGTCTCTTTGTGGATTAAAAAAAAAAAAAAAAAAAAAAAAAAAAAAAAAAAAAAAAAAAAATGACGTTTTTGAATTTTTGACATGAGGATTGGTTATTCATATTATTTGGATTCATCTGGCTATTGTTCTTATATTCAGTGTGATTTTCACAATGTTTCGGTCGATGTAACCTCTGACCTTCTTCAGGTGTATCTTGTCGGTTGCTCACACTGGAAAAATGCAATTGCAAATGAGAAACTATCAATAATGTAGAAAACTTAGTAATCGAAGCGGAATGTTACCCTGATGTCTCTGTCGATGTGTGTCACTCATTTAAGTTATAGTTAAGAAGTAAATAATTAGTGAAGGGAACGTTAGTCTCTTTCCCTCCTCAGTCAATTCTCTCCAAAATTAAACCTTGAAGAAAAGGCCCAGCAAACGTTTCCTTGTGTCCTCTTTCTTCCTAGAAAGTTTATTTCTGAAGCAGTCACTAAATCAAACGGCGACGATAAAAAAGAGCAAAGAGTGAGTAAGCTGTTCTTTTTGTTACTTAAAATGCTCTTTCAAAAATATTGATTAAAAATATCTGTTCATTATTTAAAAAATAAAATATTTCTCTAATAACAAAAGATTTTTTATGTACGTTTTCTTTTACTTTTGTGTTATTGTGCATCTTTGGTAGCCATTTTGAGATGGGAGGGATCCCATAAATTAACAATTTGTTGATGATTGACGACAGAATCAAAACTATTGCATGTGTAAACAATTTCATAATTTACGGTAATATTTTTAGTACATTTTTTTTTAAACAGAAATAGCTCCAAACAAGACGTGAAGCCACTTTATGTAAAACGCTTAAAAAAAATTCATTACTTCAAAGTCAAAAATTAGTCAACGATAGGTGTTAGATGGATAGGTTCTGATCCAGAAAACAACAATTCTTCCCCCTTTGTCAGAAACATTGCTCATGGAATCTGAGAACTAAAGGAGACCATAACGATAATGAGAGTTACAAGGCGGAAAATCCAATATTCATTTTCTATTCTCTTTGTGCTAATTCTCCTAAATGTAAAAATGATATTTTAGTTTTTAATTTATTCCATGCAAACAGCCTTAAAAAGGAAGAAAAAAAAACACAATATTTTTAGAATTTAAAGTGAGGGTTAATTAATTGGAATGCTTATTGAGGCGAGTAATATTTATTCATTTATTTATTGCAGGTTATTTTTTAGTTATTTCACAACGTTTCAACTAACTATTCCTCTGGCCTTCGTCAGGTGGTTACTGTGACAGGATAGGAAGTCTGAATCTCCTAACTGCATCCTTAGTAATTACTGCCTTCTATAGTTGTTGGATGCAGTTAGGAGATTTGGAGTTCCTATCCCATCACAGTAACCACCTGACAAAGGCCGGAGAAATAGTTGGCCGAAACGTCTTGAAACGACTCAAAGATGAGGATAATAGTCCACAATAAATGAATAAATGGGGGTTACATTTGTATATGAATTGAAATAAGCTCCCATTTCCAAACCATCAAGTAGTAATAATCACTCACTTTCAAACTAAATAGTTTTTTAAAATGCTATCTGGATTAGAAATGGGTGATTATTGCCTTGTGTTTCAGAAGGAGGTGATCATTTTTTATTAAATTTATATGTGAAAGTGATCCCCTATTCGAAAATCTAAAATATTTGAATGAATGCAGCGAAGCGGGTGTTAAAATGATGCGACTTATGAACAAAAATGGACATGAAGAGTTTGGTTTTTATAATTTCATATATTCATTTATTTTTCGAATCAACCACAAATACAGATCAGTAAGATTGACTCACTGTATGAGATAACCGGAGTAATAGAAGCCTTTGATATTTCGAGAATATAATCTCTTTTTCAAATTCTACAAAACCGTCTTTTGTTTGTCCATACGTCACATTACTTCAACACCCGGTTCCCTGCATTGCTATAGCCTTCTTATACTCTTTCTTATTTATTTGCCAACTTTTCCTCTAATCTAAAATATCTATGTTAAATTCTGTTTCACCAGCAACTTTTTTTCTGGTTAATATACTAAAATAAAGTTGAATCTTTTTTTTTTATTTTATTTTTTGGTGAATCAGAAAATAGGTACAGGGCTACAATTTGACTGTTTTTTATTCATTATATGCAAACAGCCTAAAAAAAAGCAAAAACAATACAGCGTTTTTTACTTTTTGAGATGAGGATTGGTTATTCGCATTATTTGGATTCATCGGACTATTATTCTCATATTCAGTGTGATTTTCACAACGTTTCGGTCGATGTAACCTCTGACCTTCTTCAGGTGTATCTTGTCGGTTGCCCACACTGAAAAATGCAATTGTGAATTATTTAGGACCTCTATTCAGTCATGACTGACGGAACAAGTAAATAAAGGGTTCTGTTCGAAATTCCACCCAAATTCCCGAGTTCGACAACATACACCTGAAGAAGGCCGGAGGTTACATCGACCGAAATACTGAAAATTGCAAACAAGATGAGAACAGTAGTTTGATGGATTCAAACAATACTAAAAATATATTTACAATTTAATATGGGGGATTATTTTTGCATATAAATTTAAACAATCTCACATTTCCAAACTATGAAGCAGTAATAATCGCTCACTTTTAAACTAAATAGTTTTCTTTTCTTTAATGCTATCTGGTCCAGGGCTACAATTTTACGATGGCCTCAACACAGATATTAACCTGTTGATGCATCATACTTAACTAGTAGGGCATTATATTCAGAAGTTTTAATGTAAACTGGTTGAGCACCAGGCATAAATAGGTTACCAAAAGTTGAATCTCATTAGCAAAAAGGTATAGGGCTACACTTTGACGGTGGTTTAAGTGCAGATATTAAGAAAAATAATAGAAATGAAAAATTACATAAATGGATTGATAGGCGTAAGTTGTCGGTTTTATTTAATCAAACTTGAAAAGATATTGTTGTAAAACTCTCATCTCATTCACATGTCCTGCGATCATAAGAAACAAAATATTTTATTAAAATAAAGAAACAAGCAGTATCAGTTTGAAATCATGTACAATAGAAATCCTCACCATGCACCTTTGTAGTGGTGTATGCATTTTTTCGTACTCCTCCTTTCTCATTGAAATCCGTTCAAAAAAAAAAAAAATCAATAATAATAAGAAGAAGAATAAACACCCACTGGAAACATTCTACAAAACCAAGGAAAACGGTGGTGAAATGGTTTATTATGAAATACAAAGAAAATATCCAGGTAACAGTTATGGTTTTAAAAGTCTTGGTAATAATTCCAAGACTTTACCGTCTAATAATAATAGCATTAAAAATAATAATCATAATAATAATAGTGATAGCAGTAACAACAATTTGGTCGATGTTTCCCTACCAGTTTTTTTTTTTCTTTTTTTACGATAGATATTCCTCTGTCAGCTGAATGATTGACCCCTTTTTTCTTTTCTTTTTTGACACTGGTGATTGGCTGCAAATTAAATGCTAATCAATTAATGCAAAAGCCTCGAGGTCATATATTATTGGCCTTTTAATCGAACTGTTGGTAGACAAATGTCAATTTTGATGAAGGTTGTTGACATAAAAAGAAAATTGGGAGAGGGAGGGGGGGAGAGAAGAGAAACCCAAAGTTTAGCTGTTTTTTTTTGTTGTTTTTTTTTTAAATTATAATTTTTCATTTAATATATATATATATATATATATATATATATATATATATATATATATATAGTGATTATTGTTTCTTGTTTTACCAGTATTCATTGTCTACAGATGGAATTTAAAACCTGACCAGCAGCAGCCTTATTGTTTAGTAGGGACATTTTTGGATAAAAAAAGGAGAAAAAAAAAGAAAACGACCAACAAACAAAGGAGCGAATTTTATGAAAAGAAAAAGTAATGTGATAAGCAGTGTATCAACTTTTTTTATTGTTATTACCGATTAGTTATCAATTGTTGATCTGATTTATTTATATATATATATATACATACATATATATATAGTTTTTTTTTATCTTTTGAGAACTGCCAGAGAATTATCTTTTTTTTTTTTAACACATTTTTTTTCTGGATAGGGATATTTTTTATTGTTATGTAAGGATAGTTTTTTTTTTGTTGTTTTTTTTTTCTTTTCAATTCTTTTTTATTTATATTTTTCTTTTCTTTTTTTTTTTTTTTGTTTCCAAATAGCAAGAGAGAGAAATAATACTTCTCAAATGAGTTATCGTTAATATGTAGTGATAACATTGGGAGAAGTTTTCTGATTTTAAAACGACAAAACTTGTCCATGGTTCTTTAAAGAGGTTGGTCCAAACAACTGCGTTCGCTTTTCCCCGGGGCACACTACAGCAGCGAGAGTTCCCGAGCAAATGGGCGGGCAGTGTCTGTTCCAACTTTCCCTGGCAGCTATGACAACGATGACAAAAATGACGACTTGCTGACAGTTTATAAATAAAAACGAGACATTAACCATCATCATCATATTGAGCATAAAACATATTGCGATATTGGAACCAAGTCTTAATGGTCAAAATAGATACATCACTGCCAACATACTCAGGTGTATGATACGGGCTGTACAGTAACATAGAAAAGGAAGAAATAAAATGAAAGAAAAGAGAAGGATCTAGAAGAAATAGAAAAAGAAGGAAGAATGAAAGAAAGAGAAAACTGGTTTATGATTTAAAAAAAAAAAAAAATGAAATGTAAAAATAATGAAGAATTTTTGTAATTAAAAATCAGTTTTTTTTTTTAGTTTTAAGAAACGCATGATTACGTAATGTTTTTTTTATTTTTGGTTTAAGGTATAAATTTTTATTTATTCAAATACAACTTTAAAAGCTGAATTTGTAAGAATGAAAAATGCTGTAATGTTAAAGAGATGCTTTTTTTTTTAAATCCATTTTTTTCTTTCCTTATTGTCTCCAAATATTTTTTTCTTCCTTATTTTTGATTTCTTTCAGAATTTCCGGTGGGTTGGGGAAAGGAAAAATGACTTGTTTAACACTTTCGATTCATTTTCTCTATAACGCTTAATTTTTTTGTTGTTGCTTTGTTTTTTTTTTGTTTTTTTAGCCCCTTTGTCATCTTTTTGTCATTTTCTTTTCTTTTTTTTATTGTAATAACTCTTTTTCATTTTCTTTTCTTTTCTTTTTTTTTAACATGTTACCGTATTCCATTTTCTTTTTTTGTGTGTAGGGAAGGGGGTAAATATTTAAAAAAAAAAAAATAATAATTTTTTTTTTATTTTTGTAAATTTTTTTTTCCTCATTCTTCCTCGTAAAATTTTTTTCATTTTGATTTTTTTATATAGATTAACATTTTTTTTTTTTTTCAACTTTTTTGCAAGTTTGAAAAAAAATTTTTTTAAAGTTTTTAAAGTTTGATGCTAGGAGATTTTAATATTTTTAATATTTTTTTTGACATGCCGATACGTGATAAAATAATATCGACACGTATATATATATATATATGTATATATATATATATATGTATATATGCAGCATGCTCCAGAGAAGCCAAGTGAGGGAATATGCTTCCATAATGGATTTCAACAATGAAGGCCAGGAACACATTGCAGTAATAATAATAGGCACACAATTAACCCACAGATGGAACTACACATCATGATGCCAGCAGTTGTTGTTGTAAATTGCCCATAACATAGCCCATAAAAACCCTGCTTTCATAGTTTTCAGACATTTTTGTTTTTGCTTTCTTTTCATTGGTTGAGGTTTCATTTCAATTTTTGTTATATATATATATATAGTTTTTTTTTTTTTGAATTGTGATTATCTTTTTCCCTTTTTTTTTTTTTCATTTAAATTCTCTTTCTAAATTACTATGGGAAAGTTTACAAAAAAAAAAAAAAAAGAAAGAAAAAAAAGCACATACGTTTCTATTGGAACAAGTAGCATAATGCATTTACAAGAAACATCCCTGCTTTGATAGAGATAGAGAGAGGGATAGAGAGAGAGAGGGATAGAGGGAAAAGTTAGAAGCTGTAGAAGAGATATATGAGGGCACTATATATCAATCAGAAATATGAGCACTATATATATATATTTAAATGAAAACAGGCTACATATTATGAACAAACCTTCACTTTCATAGTCTGGCTACCAATAGATAAACAGTTAATCTGAGGCATTTAGAAACTTCTGAATTCTAGTCAGACATTGAAAATTAGCCGCATGTTTTAGCAGTGCGATTATGAGACCGAAGATTTATTCATAATATCCAGCCTGTATCTATTTAAATAAATATCATGAACTCTTACCCCAGAAATTGAGCACTCTTGTTAAATTTTCATTTTGAACAAACTCTGTATATATATATATATATATATATATATATATACACACATAGACACACCCTCAGTTAATCAAGTATGTATGTGCATAATGTATCTAAAACTGTATACATGTCCATGTGTATGCGTACGTGCATACATACGTAAATAGACAGACACACACACACACACATACGTGTATATATCTTCATACATCTATGCTGTACATGCACATTGGTATATACATATATATAAATCTATACGAAGTTACAAATATGTATAAAACAGATACTTTTTATACTGATACATGCAAGTATAAACATAGTTTCATATGCCATACATATGCATATTATTATAGAAATATATACATAGTGTGTGTGTGTATATATATATATATATATATATATATGCAAACACAGATATATGACTTTATACATACACACACACGTACATATATATATTTCAGTACACTCTATATACTCACACACACACACACACACACATATATACATACATATATATATATACACACACATATATATATATACAATGTAATTCAAATATCTTATCCGATCCAGACAACTCTCTTATATCCAGGTTACGCTGTACATTAGCATAGGCTCTAATATGGGACCAGAGAAAATCTCTTATACCAGGGGTTTTCTAGCGGTCTCTTATATCCGGGTTACACTATATATATATATATATATATATATATATATCGCCAGGGTGTGTTAAGAAGAAATCCATAAAGTGCTCGATCACAAATGTGAGAGCTAAAATACAAATTATTTATATAAAAACTGTTACATATTTCAGAGATGTACTACGGTTTCATTACAGGAGATCTGCCTTTTTATTTGGCTGTTAAAAATCCAAACAAATCAGCAACTCACAAAATGAAAAACAAATCAGAATGGCGTTCAAAAGAGAGAAGTAGATTTAGCACGTAAACATATAATAAGAATTACAAATTATTTCTATAAAAACTATTTTTGAACGCCATTCTTCGATTTGTTTTTCCATTTTGTGAGCCACTAATAATTTGTTTGGATTTTTGAAAAGCCTTTAAAAAAGTCAGATATGCAATAATGAAACCATGGTACGTCTCTGAAATATGTAACACAGTTTATATAAAAATAATTTGCCGTGTATGTATGTATGTGTGTATATATATATATATATATATATACATCATACAAAAACATTTTTCTTTTGACTAGAATAAATTTATATCATTTAGTACCTATATGCGTCAACTCTAGATCTTACTGTTACTGTGTTATTTCTAAAATTAAAAACAAACTTGATTTGCATGTTATTGTGACAGATTCAACATATTCTGATGAACTCATTTCACTTGTGCCCCCTTTGACAAACCCGCTTAACAATAAAATCACACCCCTTCACTGTTGAGGTCCCTAAATGCCAGAAAGTTTTCTACTCTAATATTTTCTTCCCTTGAACAGCTAAACTTTGGAATTCCCTTCCTACTACCTGCTTCCCTGATTGTGCTGATATGCATAAGTTTAAATGTAACGTAAACCATATCTTGTTAATCTTTCCTAGGTATGGCCCCCAAATAGTTGCCCCTTTATGTTCAAGTGGCAATATGCCTTGTTTGGGGTGGACACGAGTAAAAAAAAAAAATAAAAATAATAATAAAAAAAAAAAAATAATAATGTAATAAATTCTTAGTAGTAGTAGTAGTAGTCTAAAAAAGAAATAACTTGAGCACCTGGGGGATCTATCATCAGCTCAAAAGCAAACACAAACTGCTTTATGTTCATGTGTGCATGGTCGCCATGCAACACAGCAATGGAGGACGGAAAAAACAGAAGTGTTCGCTGGAGCATGGAAAAGGGCTAAGGAATTTTTTGGAGAGAGAGAGAAAAAGACAGAGAGGGAGAGAGAAAGAAAGAGAAGGGGGATGGATAAAGGATGGAAGGAAGGAGGGAAGGAACAGTTATAACTTGATTAAAAACACTAATTCAAATGGAACGGGGGAGGTCACTAATCTAGATTTTTCCTTTTTATTTTATTTATTTATATATATATATATATATATATAATACTAGTTATTTTTAATTATTTAATACTACCAACTATACAGACTAGGACGACAAACAGTTGGGTTTGAACACCTAAAAAAATGTACCAGGTTTCTTTCTATGTTGCACATGACTGACATGATTTTAATGTTTTAAAAGTTATCCATCTAAGATGGCGGGTATTTTTACAATAAATGGTGAAATTAAACAAGTGTACAGAGGCCCTATGTTTTTTTAAAGAGGGATTGGGTTAGAGTTAAGGTCAGGAATCGTTCACTTCTATATTATGTTTAATAGTGAGTGAGACAGACTGCTTACAATAACTGAAAGCATTAGATACACAATCGGAATATTATTATTATTGGTGTCATAATTAGCATTACTATAACTACTACTAATATATATATAATATATAGTAATTTATAAAATATATATGGCGATTAAGCTACGCGAAATATTCAGTGTAGCTTAATCGCCATATATATTTTATAAATTACTAACTAGCTCTACCTACGTATTGAGCACTTTTGAAGTAAATACTTAAAGTTTACGCATAAATCTATACTTTCGTATATTAATTTTATGTGAGTAAATTAAGTATATATATATATATATATATATATATATATATATATAAATGAAAGGGATGTAGTGTTTACCTGATAAACGCAATGGTAAACTTCAAACTAATATAAATAACAGTATTTATATATAGAAAATTATTTAATCCCAACCGAATTAAAAAAGCTCAATACGTAATAGACAGTAGAGCTTATCATAAGAGAAAGAAAATTAAAACTGTACGTTGAACTTTACAATCAAAATTTATTGTTCAACTGATCCTGTGGAGTTTCAATAACAAGAATAGCATTCTTTGAAACTCCGCGGAATAAGGACTTTGTAAATTGTTTTTTGGAATATGCAGTCGAACAATAAATTTTGATTGTAAAGTTCAACTTAGCAGTTTTAATTTTCTTTCTCTTGTATATATATAAATATATATACACACACACACAATCCAGAAGTAAAAATGAAGTTTAAAAGCCAAAATACAATTAAAATAGGAAATAGAGCTTATAAAAGAACACAATTTAAGACTAATTTATTAATTTACAAGAATTTATTGTCCCATAGGATACTAAAAAAGAAATATTAAGATTTCCCTTATCCACAGAGTTTCAAAGAATGCATTCTTTTCATCAGAAGAAAGATATCAGCAAATTCATAACTTGGCTAAAATAATTTGCTAATATCTTTCCTCTAATGAAAAGAATACATTTCTTTGAAACTCCACGGATTAAGGAAATTTTAATATTTCTTTTTTAGTGTCTTATCGAACAATAAATTCATGTAAATGTATAAAGTTGTCTTAAACTGTGTTCTTATATATATATATGTTTTTGTGGGTGTCTGTATGAGAAATTTTAGTATTAAGGAATTTCAAAGAGAAATGGCTTCAAGGAGCATCAAAGTAATCTTTGACAGAAGAAATGATCAAACCAATTAGAAACCATTTTGCTTATGAAATTTTAAACAAGGAGTATGCATATATATTTAAAAAGTTGGTATCATAAATTATTATACCATGTTATAATAATTTATGCTCAAAGCAATATACTCATGCGATTTACAATTATTTAAAATTATCCGCATAATAAACAAGAAATTCAGAAAATGGACTTTTTTTTTAAACAATGGTAAACCGGAATTCTTTGGAAATAAATTATTATAAAATTATATATTTTTGAAAATAAATACGTAAGCTCTATTTTAATGCAAAATACTAAGCTTGTTTTTGTAATTGAAATTTGATCCCTTTGTCAGGAATCCTATTGATCTGTATAAATTCAACTATAATATATAAACTCAAATATAATATATAATCTTTGATCAACATTGTTGGCTCTGTAGGTTTTTAGATATGGTATTGATGACAATAAACATAAACTTATGTTCCTAATTGAATTTACATACGTAAATGTTCTCATAGAAAAACCAGGACATATAACTCTGTATGTTGGCTGTTTAAGTGTTAACGAAATAGTCCATCAAGAAATGATCTCTTCAGAAATTAATAAAGGCATTAGTGGAATCTAACTTTTTATTATTTATATGTGCATATTGCTGACAAAAGTGGAAGAGTTGTTGATAATTTAAATTCAAGAAAACCCAAGTTTTTTTTTTTTTTTTTTTTTTTACCTGGGTAAGCTTGAAATCTAAGGTACCATGCTGATCTTAACTTCTGTAATATTTGTAAGCAATAACAAGCAACCTACCAAATGGACCAGGGTGGATTTCTATCAGAAACAGGCTGAAAGTAAGGAATAAGCAGTGGGTGTTTAACGTCAACAAGGAAATACTCTAAAAAAAAAAAAAATAAGGAATATTTGGAACAATTTACTTTATTGGAATTTTAAAATTTGGTCAAGATATCTTTATTTTTTATTTTTTTTTTTTTTTTTTTTAGAGGACAAAAAAGGTAAGAAGTTAAAATCATTTTCATTCAGGTAAATGGGGTTAGGTTGTAAACCTTTATTTTTATACATAGATATACATGCACACGCACACACAGACATGTCTACAAGAGAATGCATGCATATAAACACTCATTTACTGCTTATGCGGGTGTGTTTGTATGTATGTATGTATTAATACCTATCTATATATATATATATATAATGTGATGTAGTTTGCATGAAGCATTATGCGTTTACATATGTGTGTATAAATATTGCTTTGTATTTATAACTGCAATATCAAGGGAAAGCGTTTTCTTTTATACACATTTTATTGTATTGCTTGAATTTATTTGATTTCTTGTTTGTTTGTTTGTTTTTTTTTTTTTTCAGAGTCAAAATATAAAAAAAATTATCCAAAAACTACCAACACAAGTTTTGTACAACAATTTAAAGATATTAATGCTCAACTGCTTCAAACTGATCAGATACAGAGAAATGGGAATAATAATATTATTTCTAATAATAATAATGATCGTTGAAAAAGAAGAGAAAATAATTCCTAACGTTTGCTTGTATTTCAACATTACTCAAAACTGAAAAGGTATTGGCGGCCATTTGCAATTTTGTGAATTGCAGCCATTTCATTGGCTAACGAACACAGCTAATTAGCCAATGAAAATCATGGTGTATTTCTTCCTATATAATAATAATGATAATAATATTGATCATTATAATAGAGCTAAAAAAAGAAGCAAAAAGGAATCACCTAACTTCGCAGTAAGAAAGACTAGTCAGAAATGAAAGTGAAGAGGAAGAGAAAATAGGAGAGAAAGAGAGTATGAATTAAAAAAAAATTAACAGAAAAACGATCAGGATGAGTTTCTTTTCTTTTTTTAAACAATGGATAATTTGTAAAATACTGATGGATCACTAGATTTCTCTGGGTATTTTAAGACATATTTTATACATTAGAAGGGTGAGAGGAGGGGGCTCTTTCTTTAATTGTCTTTGGCCTTTTCTGTGTTTGTCTTCCCTAAGTTCTTCTAAATAATAGCACAGACGTGCACAGACTTCCATTTCTTGCTTTTTCTCAGGCATTTACAATCAACATAACCATAGGTATATTTGGGAGGAGGGGTGTATATGCTTCACCACTATATTTGTGTGTATACACAATAAGCAAGCTGCATAGACATGTTTGTGTTTCATTCTACGGGGAGATTTATCAGGCCAACTTCTGTACTGACAAATTCCATCACAGGATAAAACACAAACGTTTCAATGTAGCTTACTGAGTACTTTTGAAGTAAAATGTTGATACGAAAAATATATACATAATATATTACCTTATGCTATATTATATATATATGCAGCAGCAGTATATATAAGCATATCTATTTCTATATATGTTTATGGGTGTATATATGTGTTTATACAAGTATATATACATGTGTAATAATGTTTCTGTATTAAGAATGTTAACTGATATTTGTTATTTTTTGTGCATGTGTGAATGTGATATATATATAGAGATATATACATATATCTATATATATATAGATATAGATATATATATATATATATATGATGAAAATAATGGAAATAGTATTCCGACAAAATAGAGAAATAAAAAGGAACAAACCGTATTATGTGTTCATCAACGTTTCGTCTTTATTTCGAGATATTATTTCATCCAGAGGAAGTCTCGAAATAAAGACGAAACGTTGATGAACACATAATACGGTTTGTTCCTTTTTATTTCTCTCTCTATATATATATACATACACACACATGAGTGCATATAACATGTATACTTTTGAAGTATATATTCCTTATGAAATAGTCTAAGTTATAACTAATAATAAGCTCAATGGAGATGTATTTCTCCCTTTAGAATATATGTGTGTGTGTGTGTGTGTGTGTGTGTGTAGAATTATATTCTAGTTACCATAAAAAAAAACAAGTCCACAATCGTAGTTTTTATTTTTTTTATATTACTTTATTTACTTTTATCATTTATTTTTTTTAAATTCAGACAATTTTTTACACTTACAATTTCTATGAAAAATGTAGATTTAAAATGGAAATAGTAAAGAACAAATATCGCCTATATTTATAAATAAATAAAAATAATAAAGGAATAAAAACGAATCATGATCGTGGACTGATTTTTTTTTTTTTTTTTGGTAACTGTAATGTCATGTAACTGTGTGTGTGTATATATATATATATATATATATATATATGTGTATATATATATATATATATATATGTGTATATATATATATATATATATATATATATATATAATGCCGTTTTTTCTCCTCTTCTGACAAGAAGCATTTAGCTTCAAAATGTCATGGCTTAAAGAGGTTTCTCCCTTATTTCCCTTTCTGTAACCCTTATTATAATATAATAAAATTCCTATGTAACTTTGCACTTCATCTTTTTAACATATTCTACACATGCACAATATGTGACTGGGTCATATTTGAGGAGTTTTTTTTTTCTTTAAAATGTGTTTTGTTATTACTACTAAGCCCTATTCATGTATCAAGAACCGTTAAAGTAAAATATTGAAAAATATACATACATAATAATATATCACCTTATACTATCAGTGAATATATCTATACATATAAATATATATCATATAAAACAATAATATATAAATATATCCATTCTGTAAATATTTGTGTGTATGTGTGTGTTTATAAAGTATGTATATATACATGTGTAATTATGTCTGTATGAAGGGATATTAACTCTGATATTTGTTATTTTAAGTGAGTGTGTATATATATATATATATGTCTGTATGGGGTCATTTTTGAGGAGGTAATTTTTCTTGAAAAGTGTTTTGATATTGTTATCAATATTAATTTGCACATTCATTAATTTGTATCAAATTTATATAAAGGCATTATTGTCATTGATCCACTAATTTCACCCTCAATTTCTTAAGTTTTTGTATTGCTACATAAAAAATGAAAAAAATAAAATAAAAAATTATTTAAAAAAAATTTTTTTTTTTTTTTTTAAAAAAAGGGAAAAGTTTTGAGGTATGAACAGCAGGAAAAACGAATTAGAAAAAAAAAAAAAAAAAAAAATTGTGTTGCTTTAAATTTTTTTTTTTTTTTTTTTTCCAGACATGAATTTCTACATTACCAGCAATTTAGAATTAGCTTACATACAAAAATAAATCACTTCCTACGTTTCCACTAAGAAATTGTATAGCTAGGTATAATACATCGTTACAACAGTTACATTATGTTACAACCATGATGGGCACTGCCGGAGCATCCACAAAGTTTGTGTGTATTTATATATATATATATATATATATATTTTTTTTATATATATTTTTCTTTTGATTTTTTTTAGGCAAGTTATCCCATGAAAAAGATGGTTTCCATTTGTCTTTACTGTCTGTCATTATTGGACAAAAAAAAAAAAATCGCCAGATCCTTGCTGCATCATGCTTCATGATGCTAGCAGAAATGCTAAAAAGTCCCTGGCATACAGTTCTTTTGTATTCAGTCAGGATTAACCATATAATGTAGTTATTAATATAATAATGATAATAATAATAATCATTCAATACAGTAACAAATCAAGTATTGAGTTTTCCTCCATGTTTTTTTTTTTTTTTTTTTAAAAAGAAGAAAAATGTTATTAAAAAATCAATAGTCTGTAGCTTTTTTTTTTCTTATTTGTATAAACAAAAGCAAAGGAGAATCAGATGAAAAAATCATAGAATAAAATAGGAAAAAGAAAATAAAAGAAATCAGTTAGAAAAAGATGAACTTAAAAAAATAACTGAGCCATTTTAACAGAAGTTTTCTTTCCATTTTTTTTTTTTTTTTTTTTTTTTTTTTGGATATTGTGATGTAATTGTTTTTGTTTTTTTTGTTTTTTTAATTATTTTTTTTTTTTAATAACTATTTTTTGTTTTTGTGTGATTTTGTTCATGTTTGTTTGTTTGTTTGTTTGTTTGGTATTGATTCGAGCAGTGCTTCTTGGCTGGACTGATTTTGTCACCCTCTACAGACTGGAAGCCGAAACAGAATGTTCTCGGTTCATTTATAAAGCTGTTGGATAGTAAAACTTTCACTTTTGTTAATTGCTTTTACGTTATTATGATGTTGTTGTTGTTTTCTTTTGCATATGAAGATGGACATAACATATTCAAAGAGAACCAGCATGTCCCTCTGCTTCCTGCTATGTGTATACAGTCTCATTCCACGAGGTGCCTTCTCAGAAAGCATACGTATGCCCAAGGACTAATAAACAGAGGGCTGCATAGATAGGAAAAGGCAATCGCTGCTTCAGTTTGCATAGTGATCGAAAGAGCCAAGGTACTCCAGCGCTGCACGATAACAGAATTGATATTGGTCCTGAAAGAAAATAAAAACAAAAAAGAGAAATTACTTTATTGAAAAAAAAATAAAATAAAATAACATGGAAGAAAGAAATATAAGAATTTACTTTTGAAAACAAAAAGAAAATTCAAGTATGGTTATTTTAAACTCCTTTTCATAAGGAGGATTCACCATTCAATAACAAAGCCAATTAGTGAGATTGTGTGCATTTCGTCTCCCACATTATTTGTCCTACCAAAGCTTGAGAGTTTAGTCTACCGTGCTATTTAATCCACAAATCTAGAGAGGACAGGTGTGTGTGTGTGTGTGCATGTTATATATATATATATATATATATATATAGTCATCCACATACAGTACCGTTTCGCTGTTTCACAGCTCATCAGTGCGGCTAGACAAGCAACTACCTCAAGCCAGGATTGAAACCTGATTGCCCAAACGACAGTCGGAGCTTCTGATCATTGCACTATACAGCAGCTGCCTTGCGGACGGTGAATTAACAATGTTTTTACATTGTCCAAATACCTAAGCTCAACTTGTTTACACAAAGAGCATCACTTCATACGCTAATGGTAATTTGTATATCACCATATACATATATATGGCTTGACAGACTATGGATACCAACTGTAAGGGTGCCTGCGCATGAAATTTTTGTAGCAAGAGTTGCGCAATCTCCAACCACACCTTTCTTGAGTCATCATTGTTGAATACCAGTTGCAAGTGGAGGTTCAGGACGGCTGGAAACAATGCCGAGATAAGCGGAAGGCACATACAACGCCTAGAATTCCCAAATGGTCACCCATCTGGTACTAGCCAAACTCAACGTTGCTTAACATCGGTGTGTCAACGTGATTATGCCATATGTATGTATATATATATATATATATATATATATATATATATATATATATACACATACACAAAGATGCATGAATATAATATATATATACACATACACAAAGATGCATGAATATAATATATATATATATATATACACACACGCACACACAAAGATGCATGAATATAATATATATATATATATATATATATATATACACACACACACACACACATACATTCCTTGAGAATCTAGTCTACTAGTCTGGATGTAGAATTGCAGATTTATATATATATATATATATGACAAAAGTCTATATTCCAAGTTTCATGATGTTGACCATCTTACAATTTAATCCTTTAAGTTCATTGACATTCACAATTCTTGAGTGTCAACGTACTGCTTCCTGGTTGAATACAATATAGCACCCTTCAAATCCAATGTAAACAAGTTCTTGTTAGGCCATCCTGATAAATACTCAAATTCTACCCAATTTACACCATTAACGATTACGATACTATCTATGGTCCCCCATAACTTTCACAAAAAAACACTCGACTAGCTACAACCACTATCAACCATTTCCCTCACTCTCTATCTGTACTTAAATCTAAACACATACTGCATGAACAAAGATTCTTTCCTAGAACTGACCGCCCATGAAATACTGTTCTACTGGCCTGCTTCCTGGTTGATTATAATATGGTAGCCTTCAAGTCTAATGTAAACAAGTTCTTGTTAAGCCGTCCCCTTAAATAGTCAAATTCTATCCAATCTACACCATTAACGATTGCTGGACTACTATGTTAACATTCATTATATTCAAGTTTGATAAGACTCCTTGAGTGGCTTTCAGGCCTTGATAAATGGTGACTCCCAAAATAATTTTTTTTAAAAATTCATACGAGTATAATACTGGAGAAGGGCCATAAAATTCAATTAAAATGGTGTCGAACCAGAAAAAAAAAAAAAACAAAAAAACAACATAAACAAATTTCTGATGAGACCCCCCCCCCTTAAGTAAGACGCTTTATCAAATCTCGATTGGTACGATACTATCCCATTGGTTACTGTACATGCAATGACCCTTATCCCCGAGTGGCTTTCAGGCCTTGATAAGTGGTGACTACTTTGTAAAAAAAAAAAAAAAAAACTACACACCAATATTAATAATTTTTTTTTTATTGTTAAACATTTACAAGATACTTTTCCTAACAAGATATGGATGTATGCTAATATTTTTCAATAGAATTATATTAATTTGTTTCTAAGTGCAATATTTCATAGGAGTATACTGGAGAAGGACCATACAATGAATTCAGTGATGTCTGATTCTAACTTACCTCTGTTTGTACCATGGCTGGTCTCTGTGTTCGGAGCATCTTCACGGTTTGGAACATGTCCACAACACCTTCATACCTCATTCTTTCGAGCACAATGCTTAATGTAATGAAACCACCAGTCCTTCCGACTCCGGCACTGAAATTTAACATGAAATAGAATCGTTTAAGAAATAATTAAGAGGCGAGTGGGAGAGGAAGGATTTGGTAACTTCTGATTCTTCCAATTCAAAATTTGTACAAGTTCCCTCTTCTAATCAGGCTGTTTTTTTAATATTTTATTAATTAATCATCGCATTAGTTTTTTTTTTTCATTTAATATAGTTGTTTGTTCCTCTTAATTGTGTTGAGTTTTTCTTATCTTGATGCGGTTTGTAACGTTATTATTTAGAAAACCATTCTTAACATGAGGAGATGGGGGAGGGTGTTTTGTAAATATTCTGTACTTTCACCTAACAATTTAATAAAAAAATGTTGTAAAACTTTAATTTAACTTGAAAATACTATTAAAAAAATAAGTTCAATAAGGGCATAAGCTCCCATAATTGTATTACATTATACTAGTATATGTTTACATTATATTATATTAGTATATATTTACATTATATTATACTAGTATATGTTTACATTATATTATACTAGTATATATTTATAAATATTGTTTTGTTTTTTTTGGTTTTTTTTTCATAATTTTGGAGGCAACCAATAAATTAGATAATAATTTTTGCTTACCTGCAGTGTACAGTAATTGGTCCATCCTGACCGAATTGTTCCTTAGTTTTGTGAACTTGCCCAATAAAATCAATGAATCCCTCTCCCGACTTAGGCACTCCTTGCTCGGGCCAGTCAGTGAACTGGAATTGTCTTACAGTTCGCGATTGTCCATCCTGTAAAAAAATTGGCCGCCAAAAAGAAAAATGGATTATTAGTGGGAATCTGAATAAAAAGTTTTGTTCCAAATTCTGTACAATCTATGAGCCGGAGTAGATTGTTCTTATTCTATCACTATTCATAACTGCGTGGAAGTTCTAAGTAATTCTGAATTATATTTTTATTATTGCCGATGCTAAGGATTGAACCATCAACCTCCAAAAGACTGTCATTTAAAACTGACTATTACTTAGCACTTTATCTGTTGCACTATGGATTTATATGAATAATTCTAGCATGAATTTGAGAAGCTTTTAATTATACTAATTTTTATAACATACACATATATATATGTACGTAGTATAACTACACATTTAAAATATGAATCATTTTAAGGTTTCTCAAATTCATGCAAGATTAAAATAGAGTATATACATATATATCTTGCTCTTTTATTGAGCACTCTTAATGACCTTGTTAAATTCATTAGTTATCACTCTTTCTAAATTTCTAGATAGTGTTTCTCAAGTACAGTTCTTAAAACCGCTAGTGGGCAATCATTATTGCCTCCTAGTCTGGAAGCGGGTGATCATTTTACATTAAATTTTTATGCAAGAATGATCCCCCTCTCCAAAGTCTAAAAGATTGTTGTTTTTTTTAATTTCTGTTTACTGCCCATTTTTTCATGCTATTTACTAGTGAGGGGACGATTCCAATATTTTCCCCGATTCTCATACAATGACCAATCCCTTACTAAATTCCCAATTCTGATACAATTACCGATTCTGATACTGATTCTTTATAAATTTCTAAATAGTATGAAATAGTTTATTCCCCAATGACCATAAAAACACGTTAAATACAGATATTTTCTCAAATGTAAAAATAAACACTTGTGGGTGATGATTTACTATTAGCTAAAATCACTAAATATTTATTTTATCATTACTACCAGCAATTGAAGAATTTTCTTTTAACAAAATTAAATAGAAAAGGAAATTAAAAGAATCGTTATTGGCATCGGAAAATAGGTACTAATTTTTCTGATTCCAGTATCCTTAAAAGTTCCTCTTTTTTTCGACTCCTGATTCCGATTAATCGTTCCAACACTACTATTTACATGCAAGCGACTAATACTGCTTCCTTTTTCAATTTCCATTAAAATAATTCATGTCGATAATAGTAACGATTACCAAAAATTCTAAAAGGGTAAAAAAAAACAAAAGAATTACATTAAAATCAACATAAAAAAATCTTTACAAAGGAATGCAAAATAAATAAAAGATTGAAATAAATAAATGAAAGATTGAAATCCAAAATAAATAAATAAATAAATAAAAGATTGAAATCCAAAATAAATAAATAAATAAAAGATTGAAATCCAAAAATAAATAAATAAATAAAAAATTGAAATCCAAAAATAAATAAATAAATAAAAGATTGAAATCCAAAAATAAATAAATAAATAAAAGATTGAAATCCAAAATAAATAAATAAATAAAAGATTGAAATCCAAAAATAAATAAATAAATAAAAAGATTGAAATCCAAAAATAAATAAATAAATAAAAAGATTGAAATCCAAAATAAATAAATAAATAAAAGATTGAAATCCAAAAATAAATAAATAAATAAAAGATTGAAATCCAAAATAAATAAATAAATAAATAAAAGATTGAAATCCAAAAATAAATAAATAAATAAAAGATTGAAATCCAAAATAAATAAATAAATAAAAGATTGAAATCCAAAATAAATAAATAAATAAAAGATTGAAATCCAAAATACATAAATAAATAAATAAATAAAAGATTGAAATCCAAAAATAAATAAATAAAAGATTGAAATCCAAAATAAATAAATAAATAAATAAAAGATTGAAATCCAAAATAAATAAATAAGTAAAAGATTGAAATCCAAAAATAAATAAATAAATAAAAAGATTGAAATCCAAAAATAAATAAATAAATAAAAGATTGAAATCCAAAATAAATAAATAAATAAATAAAAGATTGAAATCCAAAAATAAATAAATAAATAAGATTGAAATCCAAAATAAATAAATAAGATTGAAATCCAAAATAAATAAATAAGATTGAAATCCAAAATAAATAAAAAGATTGAAATCCAAAATAAATAAAAAGATTGAAATCCAAAATAAATAAATAAAAGATTGAAATGCAAAAATAAATAAATAAAAGATTGAAATCCAAAATAAATAAATAAATAAATAAAAGATTGAAATCCAAAATAAATAAATAAAAAGATTGAAATCCAAAATAAATAAATAAAAGATTGAAATCCAAAATAAATAAATAAAAGATTGAAATCCAAAATAAATAAATAAGTAAAAGATTGAAATCCAAAATAAATAAATAAATAAAAGATTGAAATCCAAAATACATAAATAAATAAAAGATTGAAATCCAAAATACATAAATAAATAAAAGATTGAAATCCAAAATAAATAAATAAAAGATTGAAATCCAAAATAAATAAATAAATAAATAAAAGATTGAAATCCAAAAATAAATAAATAAGATTGAAATCCAAAATAAATAAATAAGATTGAAATCCAAAATAAATAAAAAGATTGAAATCCAAAATAAATAAATAAAAGATTGAAATCCAAAAATAAATAAATAAAAGATTGAAATCCAAAATAAATAAATAAATAAATAAAAGATTGAAATCCAAAATAAATAAATAAATAAGATTGAAATCCAAAATAAATAAATAAAAGATTGAAATCCAAAATAAATAAATAAATAAATAAATAAAAGATTGAAATCCAAAAATAAATAAATAAATAAAAGATTGAAATCCAAAATAAATAAATAAGTAAAAGATTGAAATCCAAAATAAATAAATAAATAAAAGATTGAAATCCAAAATACATAAATAAATAAAAGATTGAAATCCAAAATACATAAATAAATAAAAGATTGAAATCCAAAATAAATAAATAAAAAAGATTGAAATCCAAAATAAATAAATAAATAAAAAGATTGAAATCCAAAATAAATAAATAAAAGATTGAAATCCAAAATAAATAAATAAAAGATTGAAATCCAAAAATAAATAAATAAATAAAAAGATTGAAATCCAAAATAAATAAATAAAAAGATTGAAATCCAAAATAAATAAATAAATAAAAAGATTGAAATCCAAAATAAATAAATAAAAAGATTGAAATCCAAAATAAATAAATAAAAGATTGAAATCCAAAAATGCAAGAAAAAAAAATTGGGAATGAAGAATGTGTGAATGAAACTTACCCTAGCATCAGTAACTTTAAATTCTCTGAGGATGTACTGAGGCATGTTATATTCTGCCATTGGATCGACAACGAAGTACTGGTAGCGGGCAGATCTCTCGCTGGGCCAGTATTGATGACATTTCTCCTGTGAAAAAAGAGTAACATTGGTGAAATGCACGCGTGAAAACTAAATTTATAATGACATAAAAAAACTTTCAAGAATTTATAAACATTAAACTTCATCCTATTTGTTAACAACGTGAAATCATAAGGACATAAAAAAACTTTCAAGAATTTATAAACATTAAACTTCATCCTATTTGTTAACAACGTGAAATCATAAGGACATAAAAAAACTTTCAAGAATTTATAAACATTAAACTTCATCCTATTTGTTAACAACGTGAAATCATAAGGACATAAAAAAACTTTCAAGAATTTATAAACATTAAACTTCATCCTATTTGTTAACAACGTGAAATCATAAGGACATAAAAAAACTTTCAAGAATTTATAAACATTAAACTTCATCCTATTGGTTAACAACGTGAAATCATAAGGACATAAAAAACTTTCATTCAAGAATTTATGATTATTAAATTTTATCTATAAGGTCATGGTAACCTATTGGTTAACAACATGGGCTGGAAATCTGAATGTGCTACGTTCAAATCCAGTTTATTTCACAGAAACACATCCATCAAACCCACACTTGACCTTGTGTCTAACCTTCTAAAAAAGTAGTTAAATGAAATAAACATTACACTATTACTTATTCTTATATTTATTTAGAGATAATTATAGTTACTTATAAAAACTGAAGTGTCTTGTAAATATTGCATGTAGTGTCTAAAAATAAGGATGCTGATAACGTAAAGTAAAAGTTTATTTAATTTATATCCTCCCAGTAGTTTTATATGGGCTTGATTGTATCACATGGATTAAACAACTAGCCAATCGCATTGAGGGGTTTCAAAATCAGGTAATGCGTTTCATCACCTCATCAATAAAAACAAAATATCCACCCTCCTTCAAACTACTTCCCTACCCCTTCTATTTGATAAAATCATAAGTAAAACCTTTAAATATTTTTGTCATGTCAAAGGCTCAACCACTGGTCTGTCAAAGTTATGCTTGGAGGGTATGTTAGAAGTTAAAAGAGGTAGAGGAAAGCTTAGGAGGTGGAGAGAAAATGTTTTTGATTGGACATCTTTCAACAGTTGGCCGTCCACCAACCAACTTGTCCTGGATCAGAAGGAATAGCAAAAAAGAAATCACGTGGGTTTGCAATCCGTACTGAGCAGAAGATGCGACTCATAATGATGTCTTGTGTATATTGAAAACACTGAGGCCACAGTTTTTAGTAGATTGTGAAAATCTAGATTCGAGGAATAAAAGCAATTTCATATATTATTCAGTCAAATTATTTTTGTAACAAACTGACATTTATATATATATATATATACACACACACACACTAGTGGTGGGGTGGAGGCTTTGCCCATGTGTAAAAATATGCTTAAATATGATATTTTAATTTGTTCAGATTTTGTATATATTATTAGAGTTGTAATATCAAAAGTAAAAAAAAAAAGTCTTTAGGTACCATCAGCTAGAATCGAAACCAAAACTGTAGCATTCAAATCTGATGACGTTACCACTGTACCAACTGATTAAAAACTAAAAAATAAACTATGATAAATGTATAAAATGCTTAACAATTTTTTTTCCAATTTTGACCCCTTAAAAACTATTTTAACCGGTAAAGACCCATAAAAACGGCCCATAATAAATCCAATCATTTGAGGCTCCTAGCGCCGTTCTATGATTTTTAGTTTCAGAGGAGATAGTTTGTTGGTCTGTCTCCATATTTTCAGACATACATATAGCCGTTTATATATTAGATATAGTATAAATGAATGGTCTACCTATACTATAAAATCAAATTAATCTGAAAGTAACTTTGCTCAAATTAAATATTGTAAAGGATTCAACTGGATAGCGAAACAACACTACTATCAAAGGAAAAGTAAGATGCTTCCTTCTCTCTAGAACCCATTTTAGCCACCTGATCAGAGTAACGTAAGGTTATGGAAAGCAGGTGACAGATGCAATACGGAAGGAAACAAATAATTCTGTCCATGGTTTTGTATTCCATTGTGCTGAGCAGAAGATATCTCTGGGTACAATGGTATAGGCACTGCTCGGACAGAAAGAAACTGCAACCTATTATCTTTACAACTGCAAAGAAAGCTATGGCAATACATCAAACACCTCGCTCAGTAAAGATTGCTATGATCAACAGATGCCACCTGATCATCATCAAACCACTCTCTGACAACCAGCAAAGGATAACAGGAAAGATCGTGGGTAGAAGAAGCAGAGGACAACAACAAAAAAAATACATTGACAGTCTGAACACCTGGGCAACATCAAAAAACGATGAGCAACAATGAATTCATGAATGAAAAAGGATAAAAAGGATTCAAAATCAACTTACCCTTCCCATCTCTCTTAATTTTGTCAGCATTACGATAATTGTTGAATTGTGTTCCCAAAGCATACGCCAGAAGTCTTCAGTGGTTTCTACAAGAGGACCTTGAGTGGCTATATAGGCCCTCTTATAGCGATAACCCTGAAAAATGCAAAAAATAAAACAAACATTAAACCACATTAAAAGTTAATAGGGTTTACACATTTTTACTGACAAAAATCATCAGAACAAAAGCGTGGTCATCCCTATAACAATCCGAGAGATTTGATATTTGAAGTTTTACGATTAGTCAGCAGTTACCATTAGACCACAAAAAAAATTTAAAAAATACGTCTGCCAATTTTTCTACATTTTTTTTTTTTTTTTTTTTTTTCAAAAAATTTTAGGAAATTCTTCGTCATACCCAACAAAAATAATAAACATAATACGAATTATTAAATAGGGGTCAAAATGTTAAGGATTAAACCTTTTTTTCTCCATATCATAAGATCTTTATAATGCAGACTGCATGAATTGGACTGATTTTAAAATGGTTAATTTAGTTTCTTCTCCAATTAATTGAGAACCCTTCATCTGATTACTGCATCTGTAAGAAAATTTTTATTTTATTCTATGAAATGATTCTAACCATGGCAATTGTAGAACTAAATCGACATGGTACTGGTTTAAAGGGCTCCAATAGTTCATATGTAAATATTGCTTAGTTCAAGCAAGAATATTCTTTATTACTTATCCAATCAGAACTCGGAAAATTTATTTGCCAGTACTGGGGCAGCAGTTGTTGATAGGGTAATGCCTATGGCTTCACGCATGGACTAGCAGCCAATCAGAACTCTGGGAATTGACTTGCCCTCTGTGTATAACTGGAACGTTCCATCCTTCTTAAAAACAGGTTTCCTCGTGTTCTTTTCATTTTATTTGTTTGTCGATCAACTGGTCAGACAGCTAAGCACTGACTATTAAATTCATTATAGTGATCAACTCTGATTCGACACTATTTGTGATAACAAAGAGAATCACTATGACCAATCCAGAAACAGTTTCTGCCAGTTCACTACTTCTGTACTTTCTGTAAATAAATACCTACTCATTTCTTTCGGCCCTTTAAGGCAACAACAGTATCTCGTGTCCAGTATTCATAAAAATTCCAGATACATTTTCATTGGAAAAAATATTTGGGGGAAAGAGGGGGGGGGATAAAAAAGTAACCTACATCAATGAAGCTGGCGTTGATATAGTCCGATCCATCTACACCACGGATTGGCTGTAAACACACCCGTGTAGATTCATCTGCACAAAAAAAAAAAAAAAAAATGAAAGATTATAAAGACTGTCCTTTCAAAATTAAATTAATGAACACAACATTAAAAAAAAAAAAAAAAAAAAAAAAAGATATGCACTGAATAAAAAATATCATCTTTATATAAATGGCCATTTCTAAACTAAACAAGCACATTGTTTTTTAAGGTAATAATTTTAGAAATTAAGGTGGGGAGGTTGGCTAGTGGATACATTAGCTAGTGCAGACTAGCACCAAGCTAGGACGTGCTGTAGAAAGAGGTTATAAGAATCGAGGGGGGGGGGTTGATTCTGATTATAGAATTCTGTACTGTGAGAATGGAAGTCCTATTTACTTGCCTCCACATAAGAGTTAGACATAAGGTCAGTTTTAATATCGGAAAAATCCACCTCTCAAAAAAGGCACTCTGATACAAGTAGGCAGATATGACATCTGAGGAGTGATATAAGGGTTTGTAGGTGATTCGACTTGCTCAGTCTTGTTGAAATGACCAAGTTAAGAACAAATATTGTAATATAAGAAGCCAAACATGTGGGGTTCCCCCTCCATGAGTGAAAAATTTACTTTCACCATGACTAATGTTTGTGCAAATTTCTAAAAAAATTCAAGGGGTGGTTATTGAGAAAAGTGTGAACAAACGATTCAAGAGCAATTTTACCTCTATAATGCCCCCTACGGAGCAACCAGAGTTATCCTGGAAAATCTGTTTTGACAAAAATTTACTTTCACCATGACTAATGTTTGTGTAAAATGTTTAAAAAATCTAAGGAGCAGTTATTGAAAAAAGTGCGAACAAACGAATGGACAAATGGGAGTGAATTACTAGGTCCAATCCCTCCTTTGTCGACAAGGGACTTATAAACAATGTGCTTAACATAACTGACTCTCTCTCTCTCTTTTACCATGATTATAATCAACGGCTCACATAAATCTTCCATTCTTGCTGTGGTCCTGTAAGGGTCCGGAAGAAAAACACAACTTGGTAATTAGCAAAAACAAAATACAATGAACAGAAAAGCAAATACAACAAAGGAAGAGTGCTGGTATACATTAGTCCGACTGCCCTAAGTGCAATACTTGTACATAACCGCCAAGAGACATATTCTCCCTGTCTTTATAATGAGTGGAAGAATCCATTATTATCTGTAAGGTGGGCAACACAATAATTTTCTAAAAAAGTAGTTTGTGTAATTAACTGAATAATTATTCAAAGCTTTCATACGAGAGGAGGAAACCAGTTATATATAGTAAATCTGTAATTGGAACTTGCTCTAATATCTAAATAAACAAATGTATACTAATACTTACATGGTAATATGTTTACTAGTCTATTTTTAAATTTGTTCACTGGAAGATTGGCACTGACAAATCGGTTTGGATTAGCCTTCACGTTTGCTAATCTCTGTAAATAAAAAAGAAAAACATTAATTCGTAATTGTGATACATTCTTTACAAAAATTCATTATACATTCAATACAATGACTACCAGACATTTTTTTTAATTCATCAAGTTAGAAAATTCCACAATATTTGGTTTTTATCATAAAAAATACCAATATACATGTTTTTCAGTGAGAAGTAATAATTCTTGGAAATCTTTTAGTCTAAAACAATCCTATGTTAAAACAACATAGGACCAAATTTTATTTAAAATAACAAGACCAAATCAATTTCACAACTATTGTTTAATGTTTAAGAATAGAACTGCATAATAAGGTCTGCACATTTAAATTAAAGTGATTTATAATAAATAATACCAAATCTCAAAGATTATTTGGCTGGCAGCAACATCAGCAAGGAGCTGACGATGGCCCAAAGGTTAATGATGCAGGTAGCCAAGTTTGAACCCAGTCGGTTCCACAAAGATACTGTCACTTAAGAACATTGGCAATTTTCATATTGTCTCTTCCGTAAGCATCCAATATCCTTCTAGAAAGAATTCTTAATAGAAAGATATCAAGGAAACGAATGCCAACAAAATTCATCATCAAGAATGATGCTCATCAGCAACACACTTTTCAAAAGGAGACTTTGTTGGTTTGGCCACGTTGTGCACCATAACACAGAGTTCATTTACAAAGCAATAAATTCAGAACCACTCCAAGATTGATGATCGTCTTTAAGTCCAATGTGAACAAGTTATTGATGAGTCATCCTCTTAAGTAATCTAATTTACCAGATTTCCACTACTAACGATTACTATGATATTATCCCACTGACTACTATACACCCATTAACCCTTATCCTCAAGTGGCGTTTGGGCCTTCATAAGTGATGACTCCTTTGTAAAAAAAAAAAAAAAAAAAAAAAAAAAAAAAAAAAAAGTTCAGCGGAAAATGTGGTTACACATCATCAAAGCCAACATTGAACATATCTCCGGTCCCTAGGTCTACAGTGTTTGGCGTTGGCGCTGGTCCTAGACCTGGTTGCTTAGAACTCTCTTTGTTGCTGCAAACCATTGCATATGTTTTTGCGTTCATCGAGGGTGATGTTTGTTCTATGGGAAGGTCCAGCTCAACCCATCTTGGGTGAATGTTGCCGAAGCCAAAGTCAACATAACCGGATGAGAAAGTCTTCGCATTGGATTCTACAATTTTGAAATGAAAAGAGGCTAACATTTCAGGTACTACTTAATCTAATTGGGTTACGTGGTTAACGATGTGGGCAGCCAAGTTCGAACCCAGTTCGTTCCACAAAGACACTGTCACTTAAAGACATTGGCAACCTTCATGTGGTCTCTCCTGTAAGTACCTGCCATCGTTCTAGAAAGAATTCTTAATAGAAAGGTAAAGTCAAGTCAACAAATATTCAAGAACAAAACTAGATAACAATGGCTGCACATTTGATTTTACAATTAAATAAAAATGGCTGACATTTCAGCTACTATTTATTCTAATTGAGTCCCATGGAAGAAAGAAGTATGTCAATGTAATCCATTTTATTTCTATTTGAGCATCACGTCCACCTCGTATCTCACCTTAAATTCTAGCTCCATGCCTGTGACTGTTTCTCCAGGGTCTGGCTGTGATAATTTTTGTATATGAGCACCTAAGTTGCGTGCAGGAACTTCGGTGTTTCCACATGTAACCGCTTCCAGTAGAGCATCGTGGATGAATATGTATTGGTCCTCAGTTTGCACCATGTAGTTGCGTTGAGCTCGCAAGCAAGTCACATGCCCGTAAATGTCCACAGTTTTCTCATGCTTAATACGTTCCAGCATTGAGTCAATCACGATAAAAGCACCAGTTCTACCCACGCCAGCACTGAAAAAAAGGAGGAAAAGAATAATCATAATTAAAATAATAATATTAATAACAAACAGTACAAGCATATGCCGGCAACAGTACTTGAAAACAACAATCACAAAATCCTATGGGACACGGACATACAAACAGACAAACCCATCCAAGCAAGAAGACCGAATATCATAATAATTAACAAGAAAGAAAAGTCCTGCCAAATCGTACACTTTGTTGTTTCAGTTGATCAAAGGAGAAACTGAACAAACACACAGAGCTAGCCAGAGAGCTGAAAGGAATATGGATGATAAAAAAAAAATCAAAATAGTACCTATAATAGTAGGAGCACTAGGAACAATCCAGAAAAACTTTGAAAAAAATGGGAGAAATTGAAATCAGAGGAATGGCTGGAAAGATACAGTGAATAACAATAATGAAAACAGCTGAAAGATTATGGAAAACCCTTGAATGCGGAGACTAATACACATCTTCTGCAAAGGTCCAAGATGGTGGGTTAAATGGAAACAAGAACATTGAAGCTGCATATCTAAAAGTCCACTATCCCATCCCCCCCCCATTGCCTCATCATCGACCCCTTCCCCCAAAAAAGTGATGCCAAATAGCCAAGAAGGGTCAAAGAGGATAGAAAGATCAAGGAGAGGGCCCTGACCAGACTTCTGCTGGACAAGTACGAAAAGAACTGAGAACTTGGAGAGGCTTATTGCAACTCAAATACCAGTGAAGACCAATGGCTGCTGCCAGCAAGAAATCAATGGAAAGCAGCTGTTGCGATAATGCAAATGTTATTGGAAAAAGTGGAAAGTACTGAAAATCTGAGGAGATTTGTTGTCACTCAGCTTCCAGGGAACGCCTCAGGTTGGCTTCAAGGAGAGATCTTTATGACCTGTGTCAAAGCTCCTTGTGAGCCAATAATAATAATTTTGAGTGTCATCATAAACGGGTACCACACCAAATAATGAGAGTCAAGAAGGATGGAAAAACCAAGTAGAGAGAGCACTAGCCAGACCTCTGCTGGCTGAGTGCAAAGAGGACTGGGACCATAAGGTTGCTTATTGCCACCCAAATTCCAGTAAAGATTAATGGTCACCGCCAGCAAGAAATCAATGGTAAGTGGATGTTGCAATAACACAAATTCTTTTGCAAAGGTGATCGAAAGAGGTGGAGAGTACTGGAAGTTTGGGGAGACTTGTTGTCACTCGGACTCCAGGGAACAACACAAGTTGTTCTCACAGAGAAGTCTTTGATGATGGCCTGTGTGACTACTCCTAGTGAGTAAATAATATTGCTTCGCTGAGGGTTACAACATGGTCATTTTGAACTATATCATCAATAGGAGGATAGAAAGCAGATTTTGGGTTTACTTTTGGCAACTTTGTAACTCTATTTTCTTGTTTTGTCCTTTGAAAAAAAAGAGAAAGAATAATATTAAAAAAAGAATGTGGTAGTAGCAGGGGTGTGGGAGAGGTGGCGGGAGGGGGATCAAGACAATAGTAGGCAGCCTGGATGGAGAGAGGTGTTAAAAAAAAAGTGGTAGTAGGCAGGCAGGCTCGAACCCGTAAGGCGAAGGAGGAAAAGAAGATGAAAAAAAAAACCCTAACGTCTTAGCTGATGCGTCCACCGTGAAACCAGAAGTCACGAGCGTTGGAATTAAGAGTAGTCAATTGAAAGGAGATGAGAACTTGTGAAAATGTCAACGAAAAAAGCGACCCCTACTTGTGAAAAATGGCCCATTTGCAGGTGAAGGAATTAATGTTTTTGACCAATTTTTCAATATTTGTCATCCGAGATACCGATTTCATCACGTTCCGACACATCTGTTGATAGTTTTTACAAGATATACAAACACACACATTCTTAAACTTATTTACCTGCCTCCCCTCAAAGGCTCGGTTTTTAATGTGGAGAAAATTCAGCTACCCTAAAAATAAACCCAGGATTGGAATAAAAATAAAAATTGCCCCTGTTTAGAAGGACCTTTCCTTCACTGATCGAGAACAATAAAGATGAAGTGCAGCATCAGAGCAGATATTACACTTTGATCCTAGCAAAGAGGTCAAGAAAGGTTCTCTAGTCTGTTGCTTATAAACAGTTGTCAAATTTTAGTCATGATTTTCAATCTTCTCATAATATTTATTTAGTTATACATTTATCCAACTCAGTAACTCATATCCCCAAGTGGCTCTTAGACTTGACAATTCATAATAATGATAATTCATTAGTAAATAATGATTATCAATCAGGGGTAAATTAAACCCCAGGGTTAAAAAATTAAATATTCAGTACCTGATAATTCAAAAATAATTTTTTAATAAAAAAGTGGAAACAGAAAAGGATATTTACAAAGTCATTTTATATGTAAAGAAGGTTTAAACCAGAGATTCTCAATCAGGCGTAAATTTACCCCTAAGGGGTAAAAAAATTATATTATCGGGAAGGGGGGGGGTGTAAAAAATTGAAGTACATGATAATTTAGAAATAATTTCTTAATAAAAAAGTGGAAACAGAAAAGCATATTTACAAGGTTATTTTATATGTAAAGAAGGTTTAAACCAGAGTCTCAACCAGGCATAAATTTACCACACAGAAAAATTATATTATCGGGGGTAAATAATTAAAGTACCTGATAATTTAAAATAATTATTTATTTTCAGATTGTATCAAGTCTAAAAAACTTAATACACATGAACTTCATGATTTTCTATTTAGAAAACGTTTGATTTTCTTCATTTTTTTTTTTTATACGGATGTATAATATTATTATTCCTATTTACAATGCCTCCCCACGGGACAGAGTTAGACACTAGGGTCGTTTTTTAACGTGGAGAAAATGAACAAAAATAAAAATTGTCTCAGTCGTCAAGGATTTCTCCTCCACTGATAGAGAACAAGAAATTGAAGTGTAGCATCTGAAGAACAGATGGTATTTATTTGCTCCCCCACTGAGCAAATTAGGCACAAGGCCGTTTTTAATGTGAGGTATAAACCAGCTCCCCTAAAAGTAGGCAAAAAGGGGGCACTCTGGTTACCAAAAATAATAATTGTCCCAGTATAGAGGGTTTCCCCTCCATTGACTGGTACAAATTATCTTAAGTGCAGCATCTGAAGAACAGATACTACACTGTGATCTTGTCCTGAAGGCCAAGTACGATGTATAATATTATTGTTATACAAAACCTAAAGTCCTAAACAATAAAAAAGGTTCTTTTTGACCTTCTTGATTTTCGGGCACTTTATGATGGCTATGATATATATATATATATATATATATATATATATATATATTTATTATCATTATTTATTTTTTTTTTTGCATGGGTGTAGGGGGTAAATGGACAACTACATAAAGCCGAGGAGTCAACTATAGAGGAAAGGTTGAGAATGACTGGTTTAAACCCTTATCCTCAGTAAGCTTTTTCGTCTTCATAATTGATGATCCAATAGTAAAAATAAATAAATAAATAAAATGTAATCAAAATGTGAATTTAAATAGGATATTTACAAGGCCATTCTACAAGTAAACAAGACTAAAAATTAAATTTTAAAGATAAATAAAATAAAAATAAAAATCCTTAAGTGGCTTTCGGCCTTGATAAGTGGTGATTCTTTTCTTTCTTTTTTTTAAGTGTAATTAATTTGTGAATTAGAATTAAACATTAACAAAGCAATCCTACGCGTAAACAACGTTTAAACGAAAAAAAAAAAATTAAAAAAAAAAATTGATATCAAAAAGTATAAATAGAAAATAAAAGTCATGAAATCTTTTGAAATGGAAATGAAAACCCGAGTAATAATCGGATTTAAAAAAAATATCAAAGCAGCCAGATTTAGTTAACAGCCCGGTGAGATGAATACACGCAGAGATGCATCGACACAAAGATGTGCATCTACACATGCATACACTAACACACATGTGCATGTACGCTTTTAGAAATTAATTACAGGCTAAATGAATTCCAAATATCAATCATTTTTAATGTTTGATCTTTTGTTCGTGCAAGTCACTGCAATCTGTATTTTAAGAAATAAACATTGTATCAAAGTGGAAATTAATGACGTTTTTTTTTTAAATAACTTGTTATTGTTGACAAATATTTATCATTTTATTTTTATATATACTTTTATATTTTTTTGCTTTAATTTTAAATGTCAAAATTTTTTATTTTATTTTAACTTCAAAAATTTTTTTTTAAGTTGATTCTCTTTTCTTTACTAGACTTCGATTTTGCCTTCAATAAGGCAATGGAGAAAAAAATATATGAAAAGGGTAGAAGATATAATAAATCTTCAGTTGCAATTATAAGGATCAAAAAAACTAAAAACAAAAAAATGTTTCAAAACTTCAAAGGAGAGGAGGGAAAAATATGTTTAGATTTTCCTATTTTCAAAAGATACTCTCCCTCAAATATCTGGAATCAAACAGTTTTTCCAAACAGCGGAGAGACATAAACAGATAAACAAGCAAAACTATATATATATATATATATATATATATATATATATATATATAATATTTTTGATTGTTAATCTATTCGAGTCTCTCTGATGAATATATATATATATATATATATATATATATATATAATATTTTAGCAAACATCGAGACAACAAAATATAAAATGTATGGTGTATTTCCTTATGTGTTACAATTGTTTGGTAATCATTTGGACAAATTTAAACATTATCTAAAATATTCGAAAAATAGCTACTCTTCAGACACCAAAATGCATTTGTCATATATATATATATATATATATATATATATATAATTATTATTATTTTATTCAATTTCGATAAACAAAATTACCAATAGTCGTGACAATAACTTTACTGTTTCAGTCTTAAAAGGCTGTTAAGTGATAAGAGACCTCTGGCCCTATTCAATTTATTTCATTATAATACTCTCCTCCCCCCCCCCAAAAAAAAATCATGCCAAACTTTTCTTTTCTTCCTCTTTTTTATATTCGGTTTCCATTTTCATTAAAAGACTGTCCTCGAATAAGTTCATAAGACTGTTATTTGGGATCATGTCTAACAGGAGACTGCATGGAGTTGAGCAGCGAAATGTCTGTTCAGGTCACATTTAAACTTTTGGAGGTTAGTACAGCCAGGAAAGCAGGAAACAGGGAGAGCATTCCAAAATCTGGCATTCTGAAACTATTATAGATAAAGGCTTTCTAGTAGTTAGAGACTTCCAAAGTGAAGGGTGGGAGTTTTCTGCTTGTCGGGTTTTTCATTGAGGGGGTTTGAAGTGCTATGAGTTCATCAGAACACATTACATTAAAGTACTTGTAAAACAGACACAGGAATGGAACACTAGTGATGGGACAGAGGTTGGAGCTGAGCTGATAGTGCGGAATTTATTAAACTTGAGAGTATTAAGATTATAATTCAGATGATATATATATATATATATAATATATACACTCTTTTAGTTGTTTTTACATAAGCAGTAATATGTTGCTACACAGTCATAAGCATGTTTCGGTCACCTAGTAACTAGAGACCTCTTCAGGTGATACAGCTTATACTGTGTAGGAACATATTGTGTCTTATGTAAAAACAAATAAAGAGTACATCCTGAGCACTCTTGCATTAACCTCATTAAATTTAATTGATTACTTAACCTCTGGAAAATAATAAACTCAGATTATATATATTTATCAGATATATATATATATATATATATATATATATATATTATGAGGTAAAATTAAAAGCCAAGAACAATGCGAGATTTTTTTTTTATATAGAGTAAAATTAAATGCAAACAAAAGAAATAAAGTTCTTTTTTTTGTTGTTTGTTTTTTCTTTTTCACACAAATTTTAACTCTAAACAACAGTAATTTTTTTTTTCTGTTGTATTCAATGGTGATATAAATCTCAACAGAAAAAAAAAATTACTGTTGTTTAGAGTTAAAATTTGTGTGAAAAAGAAAAAACAAACAACAAAAAAAAGAACTTTATTTCTTTTGTTTGCATTTAATTTTACTCTATATAAAAAAAAAAATCTCGCATTGTTCTTGGCTTTTAATTTTACCTCATAATTTTCTTCAACAATGCTTCAAGCAAACTACAACCTACTTATATATATATATATATATATATATATAAGGTTCCAGTTTCTCTTCAAGTCATACACAAGACCTTAATAACATGCCACCTTCTCTTTCTCTGTTCACGCCAACTTTATACATAACATTTAAAAATGGTCTTGACAAAACAAATCCTGTTTCGTTGGTACAGTGCACACTCAAAGGAACCAGAGTTAATACTAAAATAAAAAATATACCGTTTTAGAAACTCTTCTTGAGCTTGGGATAGAGCATTTTCGAAAAAAATATATTGATGTTAATGAATTTTATCAACATCTCTGGGCCAAGATCACAGTGTAGTATCTGTTCTGATACTGCACTTTACTTTTTTTTGGTTTTCAGTTAGTGGAGGAGTTCTTCGTGACTGAAACAATTTTTATTCCTATTCAGAGTGCCCCTTTTTTTTTTTTGTGTGTGTGTGGGGGGGTGGGGTCTGGATTTTTCCCACATTAAAAACCGACCTTGTGTCTAACTCTGCCCTTGTGGGGAAGCAAGTAAATAGTAACATATTTGAACATGTACTGCAATAAAAATCATAGCACGACAATAGTGCATCAATAACCAATCTCCTCCGTCTAAACCACCAGCGAGCTGAAATTAGCTAGACGAAAAAAAAAAAAACCCTTCTCATTTTTCTTTCTTTCTTGTGCTCTTCCTCCTAAAGTAAAAGGAACTAGAAACACTAAGCAACAAGCGAAGTCAAATATGGGCAGGAATAGGACAATATGTGTTCATTAGGAAACGGTTTCTAATGATTCGTATGTATTTACCTGCAGTGCGCTATCATTGGTCCTGCATCCAGTGGATTGCTAGCTTTTACTCTACGCATAAACATCAGCAGTGGGGTAGGATGATCTGGTACACCATGGTCGGGCCAAGCGGTGAACTGAAACTGTCTAACTTCTCTTTTCTCTGCACAGCCATACTGAAAAAGAAAACATATCAAATATTTATTACCATACTAATCACTGATATGTATCACTAAAATGTAAATCCATGAAAGTATTCCCAGTGGGCACAGTTATGTATAATATTTACATAAAATAATAATAATGATAACAATATATATATACTTTTTTTTTTTTTTTTAAATTCAATTTTCACCCCAAACAAGGCACAGTGCCACTTTGAAGCAGGGAGCTACTATCAGGGACTTAATTAGCGGGGTCATTATGAAGGGAGATGAGTAGAAAGATGTTTGTTAACATTACACTTGAACTTCAGCATATCAGTGCAGTTGGGAAAGCAGAATCCCCGAAGGGAGTTCCAAAGACTCGCAGTTCTGGGGAAGAAACTATTGGAGTAAAAGGCTTTCTTGCACCTAGGGATCTCTACTGTAAAGGGATGAGACTTAGTAGCTTGTCAGGTTTGTCGGGGGTAGTTACGTCGGGGTAGTTACTATATATATAGTTTTTATTTTTCTTAGAGGAGAGAAAATATACTTTGCCACCTCAAATGGCAAATTATATTTTCTCTCCTCTAAAATTGACAATGGTCTTGAACCTTTTAAATTTTAAAATTTTCTTGCCTGGTGAGCTCAATTATCATCAAAACGGTCTGCACAGCATATGACTGTATTTACATAAAAAAAAATAAAAACTATAATTTGCTCTCTTTGATTGAGCACTATCAACGACCTTTGTTGAAATTCAGTTATTCTTAATTTTTGGATATCTTTCAACCTGGCATATATATATATATATATATATATATATATATATATATGTATATGTATATATATATATATATGTATATGTATATATATATATATATGTATATGTATATGTATATATATATATATATGTATATATATATATATATATATATGATTAATAAAACATGTTAAAAAACATCTTGAAAAAGAGTTAAAAGCTTATTTAAAATTAAATAAGTTTTTAACTCTTTTCAAGATGTTTTTTTAACATGTTTTATTAATCATTTGTTCATATTATAAGCTCTATTTCCTTTTCAGTTTTATTGAGCTTTTACATCTGGTTGAGATTACTTTACTTGTAAATATTAACTCTTTAATATTTATAATATATTTTAAGTTTACCATTTTGATTACATTGGTAAACTTATTGTAATATATATATATATATATATATATATATATATATATACACACATACATATATATTTTGGCAGTACTTCACAAATTAAGATTCTAATGAAGGGGGTTTTCCACGTCAACTGCAGGCATGCTTTGTGGCTGACGAGCCCCATGTGGGACAAGCAGGTTTGGCCACAGCGGCTGCAGTCAAAAGTCATGTTGGGTGTGGCTGCTGAGGCTTCCCAAATCTTTCTCCTGCGGCGCTTCTCCCACAGATTCTCTGTGCGGGAGATCTCAATATATATAAACAGAGTGAGCCAAAATTAGGTGAACAGTTAAAAAAACAAAACATTTATTTAGAGATCATGTATACGTACAACTATATGTAATAAGACAATTATAATAATGAAAATTGAATGTTCACCTACTTTTGGCTTGCCACATATATACAGTAAATAAAAAATTGCCACATATATGTAGTAAATAAAAAATGAGAAATAAAAGTTACATATAAATTTATATCATCAGATATTTCTTTATTGATCTGATGATATAATAAATATATATGTAACTTTTATTGTTTATCTTTTATTTAATTGGCTCCCCTTAAGTGTTGATTTGTTAAAGATATATTCTCTGATTATTTCATTATTTATATATATATATATATATATATATATATATATATATATATATATATATATATATACTGACTGACGTAAAAAAAAAAACATTTAAAAATACAATGTTTAAATTTCAACGTTATTTCATGCAGTTAACGGTAGTTGAATGGATGCAGTCTTTGCTAATGAAGCCAGAGATGGCTTCTGTTACCGGGTTTGAATCCATCGTTTGGTGTTAATCGTGACGTACTGTGCTGAGGATTCTCTAAAGGATGAAACACTAGTGTCTGTAGGTATTTAATAATTATTATAGTAAATAATTATATATATATATATATATATATATATATATATACACACACACACACATTATGTATGCATGTATGTATGTATTTATGGCAGAAGATCAGATATTTCTTTATTGATCTGATGATATAATAAATATATATGTAACTTTTATTGTTCATCTTTTATTTAATTTATTTAATTGCTCCCCTTAACAGTGTTGATTTGTTAAAGATATATTCTTTGATTACTTCATTATATATATATATATATATATATATATATATATATACTGACTGACGTAAAAAAAAAAACATTTAAAAATACAATGTTTAAATTTCAACGTTATTTCATGCAGTTAACGGTAGTTGAATGGATGCAGTCTTTGCTAATGAAGACAGAGATGGCTTCTGTTGCCAGGTTTGAATGCATCGACTAGTGTTAATCTTGACACCCTGTGCTGAGGATTCCCAGAAGGGTGAAACACTAATATCCATAGGTATTTAATAATTATTATAATAAATAATTATATATATACACGCACACACACACACATCATGTATGTATGTATGTATTTATGGCAGAAGATCAGAAAAACATAGGTACCATCAATTTCAAATTTAACAAAGGGGAACAGCATATGAGCACTCTTTATGTACTTTCCTTAGACTCAATTGTAGTCTGTTGCTTTCCAAATGGAGGCTAAGGAGAGTCCATAAAGGGCAGTCATATACTGTTTCTCTTTATTGAATTTGAAACTGACAGTACCAATGTTGTTCTTCTCTAATATAAATATTACGCTCTTATTTTTTAATTTTTCTGAATAATCAAGCACTCTTGTTTTGAATGGACATTTATGGACGATGTGGTTGTTGCTATTTTTTTTTCTAACGTTTTTGAACATTATTTTTAACTTTCTTTCTGAAGAGTCACACTTATAATGGAAACTCCAGGACATATAACTTAATATATGAACAACCATAATATATTAACGAAACAGTCCATCAAGTATTTAATTTTTAAAAAGTTACTCAAATCTAAATCATCTATTTTGACATGTGGAACAAATTCGATTTGGCCTTTAGTCGGTAAAAAAAGTTATCATATTTAAGTCTAATTTACAACCAAGCAATGCTGAGCAGCCTGCTAGTTATAATATATATATATAAATAAAACTAGCCTGGTTGCCCGAGTGTTTGGAGGTGTGTTGAGCAAAAAAGCAAAAAAAAAAAATGGTAGTAGGCAGGCAGGCTCGAACCCGTACCACGAAGGAGGAAAAGAATGTGAAAACAAAAAACAAAAAACGTCATGTCTTTGCTGTTGCGTCCATCGCCAAACCAGAAGTGACGTATTAAGGCTAGTCAATCGAACAGAGAGGATGACTTTCGAAAATATCGGCAAAAAAAGCGATCCCTCCCTATAGAAAAGTGCTCAGTTGAGGGTGAAGGAATTAGTTTTTTTGTTTTTTTTTTAGCCAATTTTTCAATATTTGTCAGCCGAAGAGTTGAGCTTCAAAAGGATACCAATCTCATGAAAATCCGTCGCTTTAGGCAGAAATACATACATACATTTAAACAGACAGGTATTATAGATTATATAAACATCTGAAAAGTCCCTACGCAGAGAGAGCTACATTTTGATGGTATTAACCGTTTCCTCAAAACATAGATTGATCCGCATAGGGCCTTTTCCGAGGTTTATATAATTTTAATAATTAGAAAAGCTCAAGATATATATTGAGCTTGTTTGAAAAGACATTGTTTTTTTTTTAGTACAATATATTTTAACTTTTTTTTAAGTAATTAGTGTGTGTGTGTGTGTGTGTGAGAGAGTATAAGAAGGCTATAGGAACCAAGTTTGACATACGGACAAATGAAAAAGGGTCTTGTAGAATTTGTTTTTTATACCTTCATATATCCATTTATTTTCCAGATCAATCACAAATACAAAAAAAGTAAAATAAACTCACTGTTTGAAACAACACGGATAGTAGAAGTCTTTGATGTCCAAGAATATAAATCAAAGATTTCTATAATTCCTATTATCTCAAACAGTAAGTCTATTTCAACGTTTCGTATCTGTGATTGATCTGGAAAATCCCTGCATTGCTATAGCCTTATTATACTCTCCTACATTTATAGCAATGCAAACTACATTTCCCTCTTACTTGTGCGTATAAATATTTTTGTATGTTTCAAAGCTATGACAATGCATATTTTAAAGTAAAATAAATAATGGCAAGATACTTACTCTGGCAACATAGAAAGTCCTTATGGTATAAGTCGCAAGCTCTGTCAAGTCTTGCAGAGTAACTTGCATCAAACCATATGTCTCGGCTCCTCGAGACGGCCAATACTGATCACATTTAATCTGAAAAATAAACAAAAACAAAAACTCATGAGAAAATGAAAAATGTGCAACGCAATACACAAATATCTAATATGAACGTAGAGAAAATTGAGAAAAGTTTAAAAACGTCAAAAAAAAATCTAAATAAATTTAGTATCCGGTAAGTTTGGTAGCAGTATCAGAACTTACGGCAGTGAGAGTAAAAGCTCCTCTGCCTGCCTTTATTTATGACCAATAATAATAATAAAAAAAAACATTGGTCCAGATTAAATATTAAATAAACGAATTGATTGAAACTATTTGTTTTTCACAATGCAGACAAATATTTGCCCTGTCTGACTAACAAACCACATTTTTTTTTAAATCTAGCTATTGTTAATACATTACAGTATTTTATGTCAATATATGAGAAAACAGAGAAAAGTTAAAGAAAAAAAAACTATATATAGTATCTCTCCACAGACTATAAGGAGAGAGGGAAGGTCTGCATTAATTAGTTTGTATAATAAAGAACAATGTGTGTGTGTGTGTGTGTGTGTGTGTGTGTGTGTGTGTGTGTGTGTGTGTGTATATATATATTGATTTTATTGTTATAGGTTTAATTGATGGTCTTAACCATGACACACAGAGCTGCAAATGTGACACTTGTGAACGAATGCTTTCGTCAAAAGCTGACTACATCAACCATCTGAAGTCGCACAAAACTCCTGTTCAGGTCAACTTTGCACCTATTAGTCCGAACCAAACGATCTGTTTAACATGCAGCAAAGTTTGCAAGTCTACTGCTGGTTTGAGAAGACATATGATTGTTCATAGGAATATCCTTCAGCTTCCAGAGGAATTCAACTCAGTGGAAATTGCTCAATTTGCATGTCACATCTGTTTCAAGATGTGCAAATCTGTGGCGGCAGAGTCATCTGAGATGGCATGGACGACGAGATGGAAAGAATTCACGGTGACGGCAATCACATGAAAGGATGCAGCAATCATCATATATATATATTCCATTGAACAGTTGGGATAATTTCTGTGTGTTTCTCTCCCAATCCGTCTTTTCCATTTGGCTGGTCAATGTTTGAGTATAAAAATAAATTCACCAAAGCTGCAACGCTTTCAACTGCCATGAGTCGTCTTCATGCATGTGATGAATTAAATGGAAAAAAAAAAAAACAGATCACAAGAGAAACAAACAGGAATTATCCTTGCTGTTCAACGAACCATGCGTAAGAAATATCTCTTGCATGCACATATAAGTTAGCAACTGCGAGGCAAATCCATTTCAAGTACATTTACTTGATTGATTGATGTATTTATGGAAATATAGAATGCAAATCTAGGAAAAGAGTAGAAAGTTGACCTTGGCTTTATTTTCAGCAGCCTCATAACTCTCATTTCCCATATTTTGTCCTTTAATCCTCATATTCCATAAGCGATGTTTTCGACAATGGGGAAATATTTGCTGTTTTTTGGATTGACACTTATTATTGGTTAATTATTTTATTGTGTTTTTTTTTTAGCTTCTTACATCAAGTGGTTTTATGCCTTGTTTAGAGCGATTTCCTTTAAAAAAATATATTTCTATTTTTATCTGCCTGCTTTATACATTTATAATTTATACACTTTTTTTTTTTATTTCTTTTAAAAAATTTTCATGTTTTCTTTCTCTTTCCTATTTGTTTGTTTTTTTTTTTTTCAACTTGCCCAATTCGGATTATACTGGATCATTTGCGGAGGGTAATTTTTTTTTCTTTTTTATGGGTGTGGATACTTGTTTGAAAACATTAAATCCAATGTTTAAATTGATTTTAGTTGATTTGTGGTTAACTAAACCTTTTACAGCAATTCAAGAAACTCAAACCAGAGTGCATCTTTGCTAAGGCAATTGAATTGATTAACAAATAATTCTAACAAACAAACTATGATTTGGATAGCAGTATCAGGGCTTACAATTGTGAGAGTGAAAGCTACTTCGCCTTCTATTTGTAAAAGCAGTAAAAATAATATTGAATTGAATCGCACAAAACTCCTGTTCAGGTCAACTTTGCACCTATTGGTCCGAACCAAACGATCTGTTTAATATGCAGCAAAGTTTGCAAGTCTACTGCTCTTTGAGAAATCATATGATTGTTCATAGAAATACCCTTCAGCTTCTAGAGGAATTCAACTCATCTGTCAGATGTGTTTAAAAAGTGTGCAAATCTATGGTGGGAATGCAGATTAAATAATAAAATTAATGAAACCAATAGAAAATATTTTTTTAAACAACATGGACCAATATTTGTCTTATCTAAGAAAACATTTCATTTTATCTTTTTTTTTTTTTTTTACACAGGAATCACCACATATCAAGGCCTGGAGGCCACTCAAGGATAATGGTTAATGGGTATACATGTATCAATGTGATTATAGCGTAGTAAACATAAGTAGTGGGAATTTTGTACATTGGATTACTTAGGGGGATGATTCATCAAGAATTTGTTTATGTTGGACTTGAAGATAATCAGATTGTAGTCAGCTAGAAAGCAGGCAATTGGAACAGAGTTCCACAGGCGTGCAGTTCTAAGAAAGAAGCTTTGTTCATGGAATCTGGATTTAGGTTTAGACACAGATAAAGAGTGTGGGAAATTATTGATAGTGGTTTTGGCTAGACGAGTGTTTTTCGTGAAAGTTTGGCGAAGGTGGGCTATAGATTGAAGCTCAGCTGAGCATTTGCCATGAAAATAACGATAAAGCAGAGACAGGCTCACAGCGTCTCTTCTGTGGGAAATAGGTTTCAGGGAAGAGAAAAGAGCATCCCCCACTAAGCTACGAAGTCTATTTTGAAGTCTGTCAAGGCAGGATAAGCTGTTTCTAGCAACTCCTGCCTAGATGTGGCAAACACACATTCAAATATATCTTACATCAACAATGCAAGAAAGTTAAGTCACAGCACAGTTTCGCTAGAGCAACTGAATTGATTACTGAATACCACGAAACCCCAAATTATGAACAAGAAAAAAAAAATAAAACAGAACAATTGAAGGTAAGTTGATGTACGTTTACATAAAAGTGGGAGATACACGTTTTTTTTTAAATTTTTATTCTTCCACCATTGAATGCTGTTTTGTTTTTTCGTGTTTCGTCATTCTTCGTCCTCCTCCCACAACTTAGGGAGCAAGCAGATGTGCATACAATTGTGTTGAACAAATGAGCGATGGTTCAAGTAAGTCGATTGATTAATGACTGTTGTCATCACATTTCTTTCTGTTTGTTGTTGTAATGAAAAGTGCTTCTTTTTTTTTTTTTTTTAAGAAGTATGATGATGAGGAAGAAAACGGAGAAGGAGAATGACACTAATAATAGCACAATAATAATAATGATAAGGAGAAGAAGACGAAAAGAAATAAAAACGGAGAAAACGAAATAGAAGAAAAAGGAGAAAAAAGTAGAAATAAAAAGTAGAAGAAAAAAATGAAGAAAAAGAACTTCATGAAGAAGAAAAAGGACATCACTAAAAAGAAAAGAAAAAGAAGTCGAAGAAAAGGAAAAGTAGAAAAATAAGGGGGGGGAAGATTAAGAACAAAATAATAAGAAGAATAAGAAGAGGAGGAGGAGGAGGAGGAAATAAAAAGAAGAAAAGAAAATTTAAAAAAGGGGGATAAAGAAAGGAGAACAAAGAGGAGAAGAGAAAAAAATAAGGATATCCTGAAGAAGAGGGGGGGAATACTTGTGAATAGAAAAAGAGAGAGGAAAAAAGAGAAGCGAAGTAAAAAAAAAAAAAAAAAAAAAAGAAAGAGAAGCTTTGTAAATAGAAGAAAAAGGAAAGAAACAAAAGAAGAAGCTTTTTGATATGCCAGTCAGCCTCCACTGCACAGGCTTGTCAAAGAGAATCAATATTCTCCATTCTTTGATGGGGCAATTGATTTGAGGAAACCATGCAGTTATAAACATCAGCATCCGAAGAAGAATAAAAAAAGATGATGTGCACACAGTAATCTGATGAAGCCATTGCTTACAACGACGACGTAACATCAGTATGCGTATACAGGTAAGCAACAGCTATATAACTTTTATAAGTCAAGCATAAAAGAAGGTAAAAAAAAATATACAAACACCAAACAAATCTGACATTGCTCCGATTGCAGGGACGCTTATGTCAATGAAAACAAGATTTATCATGTGTTTTTTTTTTTTTAAATTTAATCTTTAGAGGCAGTCGAGTTTAATAGATACATCTTCATATATAATTTAGAACAGACAAACAGCCTTTATTTGGAAAAAGGAGGAGGTGGAGGACGACGACGACGATAATAATAATAATAATAATAATAATAATTATAAAGCTAAGTGACTGATTATAATCGAGGACAACCTAAAGGCTCCCTTTTCATTAGGAGATTAGAGGCTCAAGAGCAAATGGAGTAATCTTAGGAATAGAGTGGCGCCCTCCCCTACATCTCGGTGTAGCAACTAATGAAAAGGAAGCCTTGTAATAATAAAAATAATAACAACAATAACATAATAATAAATAGATGTAAAACACAAAGGAACATTACATGAGACCATGAAAACTGAAACTAGAATTATTTAGCACCTCCCCTCAATTTTTTATTTTTTGCATGTGTACATGTCACCATAAAATGGTGCCACACCAAATAAGTGAGAAGGGCCAAAGAGGATGGAACGACTGAGGAGAGAAAGTACTACTAGCCAGACCTCTGAGGATTGGGATCATAGAGAGGCTTATTGCCACCCAAATTCCAGTGAAGACCAATAGTCACTGCCAACGAGAGATCAATGGAAAGCGGCTGTTATGATAATGCAAATTCATCTGCGAAGAGTGTCGAAAGAGGTGGAAAGTACTGGAAATCTGGGGAGACTTGCTGTCATTAAGATTCCAGAGAACACCACAAGTTTTCCTCAAAGAGAAATCTTTGCTGATGGCTTGTTGTGACTACTACTAGTTAGTAAATAATAATAATAGTAATAATAATAAAAGTAATAGTAATAGTAGTAATAATAATAATAATAGTAATAGTAATAATAATATAATAATAGTAGTAATAATAATAATAATAGTAATAGTAATAATAATATAATAATAATAGTAATAATAATAAAAGTAATAATAATAATAGTAATAATAATAAAAGTAATAATAATAATAATAATATTAGTAATAATAATAAAAGTAATAATAATAATAATAATATTAGTAATAGTAATAATAATAATAATAATAATAATAGTTATAATAATAATAAAAGTAATAATAGTAATAATAATAATAATAGTAATAATAGTAATAATAATAATATAATAATAATAGTAATAATAGTAATAGTAATAATAATAATAGTAATAATAATATAATAGTAATAGTAATAATAATAATAATAATAGTTATAATAGTAATAATCTTTCTTCTATTCATTTAACATTAAGTTTCCTTTATTCAGGGATCAGATGTTTCTGATATTATGCAAACCTATTATCATATTTTCAGGGTTCAGCAGATCAAGTTTCTCCAAATTCCACTCGATATGGTCTTGCCTAATCACTTACTTCCAAGTTTTGCTTGAATAGCCAATCTCCTTGTGATTTACAGCATCCATGCTTCTGCAATGGTTTATCCAGGAGGAAGAACACTCAATGTAACCATACCAATGTAGTAGTAGTAGTAGTAGTGACCTTCACTGAAAGGGTGTGAAGAGTACTGCTACCTTGGAGAGGATTATTGCACCCAAATCTCAGAAGATCAATGGTTGTTGCGAGTGGTAAACAGCTGTTGCGATAATGAAAGATCAAAAATGGTGGAGAGTGCTGGAGATATCTTGTCACTCACATTCCAGTGGGAACTCTTAATGAGTAAATAATAATAAACCAAAGAGAAGTGGTGGTGGTGATGATGATGACAGCCAAAATCATCATCATCATCATCACACACACACACACACACACACACACACACAAAATAGAAATTTCCAGATAACTCAAACAAAAAGAATTAAAATTTATCAACTTACCCTGGATCTCTCTTCTAATTTTGTCATCATGACAATCGTAGCACTTCTCTGCTCCCATACCATACGCCAAAAGTCTCCAAATGTTTCAGGAAGCGGACCCTTTATTGGTACAAGAAAAAAACAACATTTGATATGGTTGTATTTTCTTAACACAAATTTAAAATCTGAACTTAAACAATGATCACATGATAATCAAGAAATTCCCTAATGAAATCGTCGAAATACCATTACTCCCCAGTTATTATGCACGTTTGCGTCTGTAAAATAGACTTAAAGCAAAAACTTTGACTACAATTTATTATTTAACACATAAAGTTACCTTTTTTTTTAGACCTAAATCGGATTTAAGTTGACATATGAAAATTTGATTCTAACTAGCCAGTATTTATTTCTTATTTTTGATATCATGTTATTCGTACTAGTCCTACCCAAACAGCAGGGGAAATGCAAACATTTTTCAATTACAATCCCCCACTAATCAAAATGATATTTTTTTTATCAACAAAAATGAAAACAGTTGTTTCTGTTACAATTAAAATTTTATTTCTTTTTCTGTATAAGTTTAAAATAGATACAAACATATAAAAAAAAATTATGTTATTGCATGCCAAGTAAGTACAGCCACTTATTAGCCACAATAAGAATCTCCATATTTACTTGCTTCTGCATGAGAGTAGAATTAGACACAAGGTCAATTTTTAATGTAGAAGAAGTCAAGCTACGTCCTAAGCTAAAATATGTCAAGCCAACTACAGTATAATTTTAGAATTCATATAATTGTTCCAACATTTATATGTCATTTCATCAGCCCTATTAGAGAAAGAAACTACCAATCTTTAAAAAAGGAAGTCTTTAAAATTTTTTTTTTTTTTCAATTATTACCAAAAATAGCCCGATCATTTATTTAATCCAACGAAAATCAGCTGAAGAAATAGACATTTACCAAATTTTCCAAATGGAATGAGTAAAAGAGGGAGCAATTATTTAAAGACTTGCAGTCAATAGGAATCCAGTACTTCAAAGCACAAGGAAGAAACAGGAAATTAATTAATTGCTTGAATCAATGTGGAAATAATTTTATTCTGACATTTAGTTCCTTGGGCCTTAAAAACCTCAAGAAACAATTAATCAATTAAGAATGCTGACACTGTCAGTTAAAAGCAAGAAACGCATACACACCTAAGTACAAAAAGTGTTTCAGAATCTTCTAACTATTACAGACTTTATAGACTGTTGTTCTCATCCTGGATCTTATTCTCACAACGTTTCCGCTAATGCAATTTTTTTTTTTACACGGTGGTCACCACTTATCAAGGCCCGGAAGCCACTCAGGGATAAGAGTTAATAAAATTTCTGACTTCTTCATGTACACATATTACAATAAATAAAAGTGGTAAGTTATAATCTGTTCTAAGTGACATTCTTTAAAGTTGGATATCATTTATGATAACTGATATATCTAAGATGGGGATGTATTTGTTTAAAGCATGTGAGTGGTCTTGGCTATTATAACCGATTAATACAATCTAGTAAGTCGCCTTAATGAATGGTTGTTTATAGCTGTAGCTGGTAAAATGCTTAAGCTTTAGGCTTTCGGCGTACCTTTCAACGGCTCCCCCAGGCTGCTCTACCCATCAGTATTTATGACATACACTAGCTAATCATATTCTTGTTAGGAAAGAACCCACCACCACTAACACCACCAACAACAACAACAAAATCTTGTTCCGAAAAGAGATATATTTGTTTGAGATAACTGAGTGCCGATTGGCTACTGTAAAAAAAACGTAACATGCAACCACTGCCAAGATTGAACTCACTACACAAGTTTGAAGTGTAATTCAAATCTTGCCTGTAGCTGAATACTTGATGCTTCACTAGGGCTATCAAGAGTATTTTTTTTATTGTGACGCCATCACTAGATGGGTTGCCTACCATGGCTTTAGAGAGGCCCATCTACTCTCGAGAGAAGGATAGACTGTGTCAGTTTCCCAACCTGGAATTTTACCTTGTAGTACATACAGCACCTCACCTTCCAAAATGGTCACCGATCTGGTACTGGCCAGGCTAGACGTTGCTTAACTTTGATGATCTGGTAAGAACCGGTGTGTCAACGTGATTGTTTTATACTTATTCTGTACTTTCAACTAACAATTTCATTAAAAAAAAGATATATCAAAATTTGAATTTAACTTTAAGTATTATGGTATCTGTTCGGTGCACATTTACCTATAAGTATGGTAAATCACTTATAATTCAATGGCTGTAAGTTTTTTTTTTTTCAAAAATAAACAATTATAAACAGAACGACTCATAGAAATCTATCTATATTCTTTTTTCATTTTGATATACTTTCATAGAAATGTTTCTGTTATGTCACAAAAAAATTATTTTCTTTGGGTCACAAGTGTCACATTAATTCCATAGCTAATATAACATACTGACCCAATGGGTCTCAGGTAGTCTTGTATGTCTTATATTTCAACAGTTAGATATCGTCTATGCTAGAAGACAAAACTCCTAACGACTTACCTGTGTTGCGATGTAAGCATTCTGCTTCCTGTAACCATCCATATAATTGGCATTAATATAGTCACTTCCAGGAATACCTTCAAGAGACTGGAGTATTACTCTGGAATGGTCATAAGCTATGACATTCGCGTATCGGTTCTTGGGTTTATTCACTTCAAGATTAGAATTGTCCCAAGTAAATTGTTGACCAGGTTCGATGGATTCGTACTCTTGGGAGAAACGTAGATTGTCACTTGCTTTCAGATTTTCAATGTGTTCTGCGAGCATATGGACAGGAATGGGCGGATGACTAATCATTGCTGCAATGAAATTAAACAAAATAATTATATAAATTTACGGAAATTAAGTATAAAATGGACTCATCTTGAGCGTTATTTGTGCAATGTTTCAGATTTCAATAAATATAAAATAATTATAAAATAAATTATAAAATAATTCAGTATAAAATAACATTAATTAATTAAATATAACATAAAATGATTCGGTATAAAATAAAAAAATTAGTATAAAATAAAATTAATTTAATATAAAATAAAATAATTCAGTATGAAATAAAATTAATTAATTAAATATGAAATAAAATAATTCATAATTCAGTATAAAATAAAATTAATTAATTAAATATAACATAAAATGATTCAGTATAAAATAAAAAAAAATCAGTATAAAATAAAATTAATTAAATATGAAATAAAATTAATTAATTAAATAGGAAATAAAATAATTAAATATAAAATAAAATTAATTAATTAAATATAACAAAATGATTCAGTATAAAATAAAATTAATTGAATATAAAATAAAATAATTAATCAAATATGAAATAGAATAATTCAGTATAAAATAAAATTAATTAAATATGAAATAAAATAATTCAATATAAAATAAATAATTCAGTATAAGATAAAATTAATTAACTAAATAATAAGATCATAATTGATAAAATTATAATTAATTAATTAATTAACTAAATAATAAATTAATAATATAAAATAAAATAATTCATTATAAAATAAAATTATTTAATTAAATATGAAATAAAATGATTGAATATAAAATAAAATTAATCTAATATAAATATAAAAGCGAAAATGTATGTATGTATGTATGTACGATTTTCCTCGATGTCCACGAAAGGTTTCTTTCAAAGAAGTGCTTGCTCGTTTCACAACTTTTTAAAACTCTTTATATCATCTATAAATTGTAATACCTACGAATTATCCACGGAGCTCACCTCTCTATTTAATTTTATTGACTTTCAAACGTTAATTATTCCACATTTCCCGCATCGGCACGCGTTACATTCGCTTTTCAGTATATAAAAAGCGAACCTCAACTCTAGTCACAGGCCCAGAGTCAGTTTGTTCAATGTCGACTTCATCATATCAGACTGTAGCTTTCATTTCGAGATGAGGGAGCGGGTTTTTAAAAACAAACAAACCCATTTATTCAAAACTGTCCCGCACAAAATAACTGCTGAATACCTATCGCCGTCACGTCAATCAAAAATGCGCACCTATTTTTTTTTTAAACACTTTACTATTTTCCAACTGCGCGTCGTCAACGCTTTGGCTTTTTTTCACATACCCCGAAAAACATCTGGGCAACGCTGGGTACCCCTCGCTAATCTATATATATAAAAGCGAAAATGTATGTATGTATGTTTGTGTGTCTGCTAAAAACTTTTGACCGACGGAACAAAAATTCACAAACTTGGTATCATATTAAAGCCCCACCCTCCGGACGACAAATATCAAAAAATTAGCCAGAAAGGACCATCAGAAGTGCGTCAACTGATCGAATTTCTGCAGGGGGGGGGGGTACCCCCCGCTAGTTAAATATAAAATAAAATAGTTCAGTATAAAATAAAATAATTAACTAATAATGTAACACTACTTGCTCCATACCCTGAGTCAATCCTGAACACCTCCTGCAAGTTCTGATTATCTTTTAGTCTGCATTTGATATGTATCCATCTTTGAATTAACAGTTTTTCAGAACTGTCAAATGGATTGTCAAGTAGATAAAAAATCACATTTTTGACACCTTCTTTTCACCTTTAATCGATAGCAAAAAGTGAGTGAAGTGACCAGGGATATTTGAGCCATATATGGAGAAAACGCTATAGCTGAGAGAACTGTTTGAGATTTGGCTTACAAGATTTTACCACAGTAATTTTGACCTCAATGATGTCCCTCGTTCCAAAAGACCAATCAAGATAGCCGAAGACCAATTCAGAGTTCTTTTGAAGGAAGATGGCCATCAATCACGCAGAGAATTGGGTGAAAAGATGAAGTATGATTTTGCGACAATTTTACGCCACCTTCAGTCGATGGGATTCACACAAAAACTTGGAGCTTGGGTCCCACACAAACTTACTTTTGCTGTTAAAATTCTTTCATTTTCTCTCTCTCAAAAAAAAAAAAAAATGGCAGAAACTTATGCAACAACAAATATATCTATATATATAATTATTTACTACCCATACAGGTAGACTAATTGATCATTGAAATGACTATATCTTTAGTTCTATCGGACGAAACTAGGAAAAAATTTGCAGGCCCTGTGAAGATTATAATACTGTTCTATTATTATTGTGATTGAGAATATAATGAGAACTTACCGGGTGTTTGGTAATGTTGTCTTCTCATCTCGACAGGATCCGTAGGGTGAGGACAAACTTCAACAGGAGGTTTCGTCTGCTCGTCAATCTTTTCTTTGCGATTGGACTTACGCCTAAAATTACAAAAAAGATATATATATATATATATATACATATAAATATGTATATGTGTATGTATATATATAATACACTTAAACTGTTCTACCTCTACTCAAGAACTTTCACTCTTCTTTCGACATGGCCATACCACTGAAGTCTCTCGTTCTGAATACATCTCCATATACTGTTCAGATTTGATCATCCTCTGGGGTCATCAGATCTAAACCAGTCTTTAAAATTCATATTACTCATCAATATATATATATATATATATATATAGCCAAAATATATATATATATATACTCATCAATATATATATATCTATGTATGTTTTTTTTTTTAGAGAAAATGGGGTCAGCGGCCTCGACAAGCCCAATAAAAGAGTAATAAAAATTGAACATTCCAATATATAGTAGACACTTACACGCTTCCACCCCTTGGAAACACTTCAAATGAACTACGAAAATGCTATTTTTACATCTCCAACACATTTGAAAATAATTTCTTACGAGGACGCTTCACAGAACGTCTGAAACGTGTTAAAAACGATTTCAATGATTTAAAAACATTATTACAATGATCTAAACATAATTCTCAATGAAAAAGCAAGACACAGAATAATAAAATAATGTTAAAAAATACACATTGTTGGTGACTACCCCCTTATTTAAATATACGTCTTCTTTCGTTGGAATTCCTTAACCCATTTTATATAAATATATATATGCATATATACTCATCAATATATATATATATATATGCATATATACTCATCAACATACATATATATGTATATATATATATGACAGTGATATATATATATATGTATATATATGTATAACTTTTGTGTTTTAGGGTCGTTTTCTTCAAATTCTCTTTTCTATTTTCTTTAATAAATAATTTTCTACCTATCGATTTTCATAATTTTTGGATATAATCATCTTAAAAATATGAAGGATACGTAGGTACCATTGTTTTTATGTGAAATTCAGTATTGCAGTTTCTGAAATTTCGTTCTGATAGTGTAGAAGCACTAAGAGATTATCTCCCACTAGATTGTGAAGTTGATTTATCATAGAGGTAAAGGAGTAATCTGGATTTCATTTGTGCTTCTCTTCATCAATACCACTTAATATCACAGATTTCAAATAGGAAAGAGAAAGAGGCTGACAGTTTGTATACTTACTTGAAATAAATGACAACAAGGATGCAGACGATGATTAATAAACCGACGGCACCACATACCGGAGCAAGAATGAGCAAAAGGTTTCTAGCTTCATTAATGCTTGTACGAATATCTGGATGATCGGTTGTACCAATTATAGTGTTTTTGACTTCAAATGCGGCTGAGTATTCACTTGATGTGTACAGTTTCTGAAATATAAAACGTACACATTATTTCATACAACTTACTTTAATAAATTAATTTTTTAATATTGCTTTTAAACATATGCATTTGTTTACATGAAAGTTGAAATAGACAGAATTTTATTTTATTAATTATTTCATACAAGTTGTTTTAACAAATAATTTGTTTAACATTTCTTTTAAACATATTTTTTTGAGTGGTCGAACATTATTTTTTTATAATTATTATAAATTATATATAATTGACATCATACATTTAAATATTTAATTGACATTATATATTTTCTGGGTGGTTAGACAAATTATATGAAAGCTAAAATAGAGCAATGTAGAATTTCATTTCTATTAATTACTGTTGTTTATTTCAGTATAGAAAAATGCCTTGAATTTAACAATATTCCTAGCTGGATAAAGTATTTTTTGAAAGAAGTTGAATTGAATAACATTTTTTGTTATGAAGAAAATGGTGGAAGTATATTGTTTAATATTTCTTTTAAAATATGCAATTGTTTATATGAAATTAATTTTATTAATTACTGCTGTTTATTTCAATATTATTTCATACAAGTTATTTTAAGAAATAAATTGTTGAATATTTCTTTTAAACATGCAGTTGTTTATATGAAAGCTGAAATACACCAATGTAGAATTTTGTTTCTATTAATTACTGTTGTTTATTTCAATTAAAAAAATGTTTCAAATTTATCACTCTTCCTAATCAGATAAGGCAATTTTTGATTAGAATTAGATTAAATTACATTTTATTGTTATAAAGAAGATAGTGGAACTACCTATAAGAAGAACTGGCAATTCAAAATGAAATACAAAACAATATATTTTCTACAAGTTATTTTAAGAAATACTTCAATTTTAAACTTATACAATTGCTTACTTTAAAGCTAAAACTGATAGAACAATATAGATTTTTGTTTTTATTTATGTTTGTCTAGAAAAATGTCTAAAATTTAACAATCTTCTTAGTAAGATGAAGTACATCTGAAGAATTTGATAGAAAAATTTAACAAAAAGAATTATTCAGATTGAAACTAAAACAATATTATTTCATACAATAAATTTATAGAAATAAATAGTTTAATATATATATTTTAAACATTTATGTAGAACTCCTTTAATTAATGTCTTAAACCGATACTACTGTTTAGGGCATTATAGAAAAGTATCTCAATTTCAACACTCTTCCTAGTTGGATGAAGTATTTCTAAAAGGAATTGAATTTTTTTGTTCAAAAGCATATAGTGGAGCCATCCATATAAAGAACTCAGAATGAAATATTAATTTTGTAAGATGGAAGCTATCACAAGATGTAACAGAGCCTCGAGTGCTGTTAGCAGCAGCAGTGGATAACATATGCAAATGATTAAGTTGGCTGTACAATGTAACGTCACAGCAAAGGCAATAAAATGACACACATGGTGAGGACCGGGAGAAGTGCATTAAGAGTTCCGAGAAGCACATATTTGAGACAAGTTCTAGACGTAGAGAATTCAAGACGTGTTTGTGATATGAGAGAGTAGAAAAGGACATAATTGAGACACAAGGGTGTTCAGAGAAGCATGTACTCGAGACGTGTGGGTGGCGTCAGAGCAGAGATGAGATATCACATACGGCCGCCGGAGAAATTAATTGTTTAAATATTTAGAAAAATGCGTTGTTGGAAATATCAGATATAAAGGTTTTTTTGTTTTTTTTTAAACTGAAAAAATTGTTTCTTCCTTTCTCCTGTTTCTTTACAAAGAGTTACGCATTATTATTAATATAAAGATTTTTTTTTATTTTTAATTATAAAAATGTTTAACAGATCATGTTATAAAAGCTGTTTTGTCCTTTTTAGTATCATTAAACAAAAAAATGATATTGAATTTTCAATAATGATAAAAACTAGACTTACATTATCAACAGAATAGGCTCTCAGGAACACTTGGTAGGTAGAAGATGGTTCGAGTGGTCTATTTGTATAGGAACCATACATTTGTCCATTTCCAAGTTTGAATAAATCCGGGAGTGAATTGGCTTCGAATCTAGCAGCAATGTATGGAGAAGCTGCAGGCCTATCAATTGGATCTTGCTCATCCATAAGCTGGAAGAGAAAAAAACAAAATGTTTAACTAGACAAGTAGCGAGAGACCAGGAGATTTGGAGAAAAGGTCATATTCTGGAGTATGTATAATAATTCTCAAAAAAAGAAAATTGAAAGAAACAAAATTCTTATTCTTCAACAAAAACAAAGAGAAAAAAAAATTCAAAGAAATTTTTTTTTTTTTTACTTACATCTTCGATTTCAAAATCTTCTGGAGCTTTGTCAGGGTAATGATCGGGTACGACAATCAAAAGATAATGGCTGAGAGGTCCATGTTTTTCACTTGCCCGGTATAGTCTTAGCTCAACAGTTCCTGCCCCAAACTTTTTTATAACAGGTACATCAACATGTGAAGGAGCTACAATCAATCGAAAATTAGAAAAATAAGCAACTTTTTCAGGTTGGAATGATTAATCGGAATCGGGAATCGGAAAAAAAAATCAACAAATTTAGGGGTATCAGAATCTAAAAAGATTGGTGCCTATTTTCCAATCCCAAAACGATTCTTTTAATTCTTTTTTTTTTTTAATTTAATTTTGTTTAAAGCAAAATCTTCCATTGCTGGTAATAATGATAAAATAAATATTGATTAAGTTTAAAATAATAGTAAAGCTAAAATCAATAAATCATCCTCCAAAAGTGTATTTTTACGGTTAGGAAAATATCTGCATATTTAACCTGTTTTTTTACAGAAATCAGGGAAAATAAGAACTCTATAGATTTATAAAGAATCAGCATCGGCAATTGTATCAGAATCAGGAATTTAGTACGGAATCAGGAAAAATATTGGAATCGTTCCATCACTAATATATATATATATATATATATATATATATATATATATATATACAGGGTGTCTGTAAAGTTACTATACAGTCTTACAAGTTACTATACAGACACCCTGTAATAAATATTAACTATTAATACAAATATAATACAATAAAACAATAAGACTGTATAGTAACTTTATGGGCACCCTGTATATATATATATATATATATATATATGCTAGCAGGCTGTGTGGCCTTACCAAGTTGTAAAATATGCTTAAACATATTTTAATTAAGGGAGATTTTGTATTCATTATTATTATTATTATTATTATTATAGAGCTCATTCTCTATTGATTATTATATTGTACCCAATATATAGTAGTTGCACCCCTTCAGCATTGCCCAGTCATAAAATATGCTTAAATACAACATTTTAATTCATGCCGATTTTGTATTTATTATAAAGCCAATGCTCTATTAATTATCATATTGTACCCAATATATAGTAGTGATTTCAAAAGTTTTAGGTCTTTATTTATTCAAGTGTATTTATGTTTCCTTAGCCATCCTCTCTTAATTGAACCTGCTACTTCAACTGTTCTACTTCTACTCAAGAACTTTCACTCTTCTTTCGACATGGCCATACCACTGAAGTCTCTCGTTCTGAATACATCTCCATATACGGTTCAGATTTGATCATCCTCTGGGGTCATCAGATCTAAACCAGTCTTTAAAATTCATATTACTCATCAATCGTATCATTGACACACTTTATAAATATTGCTCGATTAATTATTTTATGGACCTAACCAATTATTGTCCTTGTTGAACCCATCTCGGTCAATAACTAATGTATTGGATGATTCCTTCATAAAAGGAGAAGGTAATGCCTGTGAGCATGGTCTCATAACAACAGAACAGATACTACGGGTTGATGAAATGCCTGGTAAAATTAATCTCACTATCATAAAAATGGAAGCAGTAATACTTCTGAGGATGATCTTTTAAAAAAAGAACTGATAATATACCACCCTCCCTCATTAAAATATAATGTAATAATAGATTAAATCATTTTTCATCCATTTAAAAATGTTTGTATTACTTGTGTTCATCGAACTATTGGTCTCATTGTAAGTATTATTTGTGCAACGTTTTGATCGGATTAGCCGTCGACTATGTTCAGGCATGTTAGTTATTGTTTGGGAAAGAAAAAAGTTACTGATTCCATAGAAATTTTCATATTCTATTAGTTAGTCTCTATTTTATGGTTATAGTTTCGAATTTGTGAAAAAACTGGTTGACATAAAATAGAGACTAACAGAATACGAAAAAGGCTATGGCAACAATCTGAACAAAACATTGCATCAATAATGCTCCAGATGAGAACAATCAATACAAGTAATATAAACAATCAGCCATCGTCTCAAAAATTCAGAACTTTAATAAAAATGCTTAGTTATAAAAATATCATGTTTATGGTTTCTTGTTCCTTTGGCTAAAATCAGAGTGTAGTATCTGTTTCCAGCATCACAGCGGCATCAGAGGTTTTAAATTATCATTTTTATATTTTGGAATCCTTTGAGATGAGGCTTCACAATTTGTGCATTGATTTTTTTTTTTTGCAGACTGTTATTCTCATCTTCATAATTGTTTCACCACGTTTCGGCCAACTCATCCTCTGGCCTTCTTCAAGTGTTTAACAGCGACGGGATAGGAATGCTGCGTCTTGTAACCGTATCTCCAGTAATTACTGCCTTCCATAGTTGTTGTTGTATCACCACATTTTGCCCAACTAATCTTCTGGCCTGCTTTGGGTGGGATTGAAACCGCTATCTTCGGACAATGCTTACCTGGAACTGTAGAGACCTAATACCTCTATCCATTGCGCTATGGCTGATCAAGGTTGGATACAATACATAAAGAGATGGGAAATAGCAAACAATGACTTTTTTTTTTTTTTACACAGTGATCACCACTTATCAAGGCCCAGAAGCCACTCAGGGATAAGGGTTATTGCAAGTACATTACGTTAGTGTGGAGATTTGATGAAGTGTTTACTTAAGGAGGCGGTTCATTAGGAATTTGTTAACATTGGACTTGAAGACATCCAAGTTGTAGTCCGGTGGGAAGCAGGCAGACGGAACAGAGTTCCACAGGCGTGCAGTTCTAAGAAAGAAGCTTTGTTCATGGAATCCGCATTTTGATTTAGGTACAGATATAGAGTGGGGGAAATTTTTCACAGTGGATTCAGCTAGACGGGTGTTTTTCATGAAAGACTCTGTAGGTATTTTTAGATTGAGCCTTTAGGATTTGACAATGACAATAGAAACCTACAGAACAGATAACAAAGGGGACCAATGTGACTTGATGGGGGTATCAATGAGATGCTTAAAGAGGGGAGGACAGCTTCTGGGTAGCTGAGGTGAGGGACTTCAGATAGCGACGCCGATAACAGTAGCTGACAGCTAACAGCCATTTGCAATGGATGGACTTGATAGCGGGCAGCATTAGACAACAGATGAACAGTTTCAGAGCTGATAGTGAAACAGATCGAAATGAGCTGACGACTGACAGACAAGCCTAACCTTGACAGAACATGGAGGAGGCACACACACATACACACTCTCTCAGGTCCATCCGTCAAATATGTTTGAAGTATTAGCGTTGTGTTTTTCGTGTTTGTTTTATTTTAATATTTCTACATTGTGGACCCACTTGTGTTCCCATCGACAGTAAGAAGATAAGAAGTTAAACAAAAAATCCACAGCACACGACGTCGGGAGTCGGCGGTCTGTTGGGTGCCACAATATTATAGATTATTTTTTTGGAATCCTTTGAGATGAGTCTTCATAGTGGTGCCGCAACAACAACTATGAAGATGAGAAAAACTGTTGGCAAAAAACTCAATACATTTTACTATCGACAAAATATTGTGTATAAAACATATGACAACACAAATTAAAAATTGTTTATCACAGAGCATTAGAAGCTGATTGTGAGTGTTTGCAAATTACTACGTATACGGTATTTCAAAATCTTATGTTTTGTAATAGAAAAATATTAGCCATTTTTGATGTTCCTATTCACTTGCCTCCCCACGAGGGCAAAATTAGACACACGGTTGGTTTTTAATGTGGTGAAAATAGATAGAAAGAAAAAAAATAAAAATTGGTTCAGTGTAGAAGGATTTTTCCTCCACTGATCGAGGACAGAAAAGGTGACATGTAGTATCAGAACAGATACTACACTTTGTTCCGAGATGAAAAAAATTACGAGAGCTGAAATAAAAGAGCACATGTATTCATTTATTCATTCAAATAAATAAGAATCTGTGTACCTTCAATCAATGTCTCTGTTGTCAAATATTGGTCCGGTCCTGTTGTGCCGTCTCGAAAGAGAGCACTTATATTGAAATGATACTTCATTTTGGGCTGAAGGTTCTCAACTTGCCATGAAGATTCTTGGCCTCCAATTTGATGAGTAACACGGGGAGAATAGATAGTTTTATGGGTGCCCTTTTCCCAATATGATTTAGAACCTTCAAAGCTCAGCTGTGACAAAAAAGAAAAAAAAAATAAGTGAATTAAAACAAAAACGCATTAAAAAAAAATGCTGAGTATTCCAGCGGAATGCATTTCTAATTTTTGAAGAAAAAAAAAACAGATTCAGGTTTTTTTCTTATTATGATAAACTTGTTCTATTCCTAAGCTATAAGTTTTCCATGACTATCTGGTATTGTATTGTGCACGTGCATTTGCTATAACTTAACACAATAACACATACATATATATATAAACATAAATATATATATATATATACTAGCAGAAATACTCGTCATTGACTGGGTTCAAAAACAGCCTACAGAAAATGGACTGTGATTGATGAAGGTTATGAAAAGGAGGGGGTTGTAAAGAGATAGGGTAAAATCTTTGAGTATCAAAACCTAAGCAAAATATGATGAAAGTAAAGATAATCTTCGCGAAAATATATTTTTTTATATCAACTTTGTTTCCATTCGTAGCCAAGAGTGACCAACAAAATGATGTTTCCTTACAAAGAGAAAATGTTATATATATATAATAATATAAATATACAAGAAATAAATGTTACCATAGTCAATAAAAGTTACTTTTATGGTAGAAAAGTTCATTGGTTTGTATTTTAAGTAGTTTGTAAAAAAAATTTTTTTTTTTTTAATTCACGAACCAGTTTAAAAAAAATATCCAAATGGCAGCGACTTTGAAATGGAGAGCCTCGTTTTCAATTTGAAGAAGGAGCATCTGAGTATTCTGTGTTAACAATTTAAGAGAGTTCCATCAACATAAGGAATATTTATAAACATATTTTAATTTTTTCCGTTATTTTGTGCTTGAGGAATATTCGATTATGGCATGTGTAGTTTATATAAAAATTCATTTAAGTAATTATCACCTCAAATTTCATTTTAATTTCGGTTCGCTGAAATTATTTCAAGTAAAGAGCATTAAAAACTATTTCAAAACAAAAAAAAACATGAACTAAACTTTTATTGACTATGGTAACATTTATTTCTTGTATATTTATTTTTCGGGTAGTCGTTTGTTGGCTTTTCTGCTAAATATTCTTACTAAATAATATTGACGAAATATCGAAAAACAAAGAAACAAAAACAGTTTTGAAAAGTAATGAAGCTTAACTTACTTTAGTAAAAGAATCCGAAACAGCAAAATGGGATATTAAAAAAGTACACGCGTAATTACTTAAGTTTTTTAAAGCAAAGAATCGATATAAATATGAATAAGAAGAAAATGCGCCCTTTTCAAGCAGAACAGCTTTGTTTCAGTTTTACAGTATTGAACGGTGCAGTATTGCGCTGTTGGATTCAGGGTTGTACTATTGTAATGTAAAGAACACGCAGAAAGGGTTGTAATCAACTGAATTCCTTCTAATACACTGACAAAAAAAGCTTAAACAGATATATAAATAAAAATAAAAAGGTTATGTAAATGTTTTTAAAAAGACACATAATCACGTAAGCAGGATTTTTTCCTTCTTTTGACACAATAACAGGTAACATTCTTATTTTTTATTATTTATCTATTTTCGAAAGAGTGCCGCGGAGAAGGAAAAAAACAGAGTTATGCAAAATTTGTGCCTAGAATTGTCTAAAGTTCCGAGTTTTATTTTGGCTTTCACTTTTAAGAATGTGAATTTATGAGGTGAATTTATTGGACACAATATGATTCAACTCAAAAAATAAATAAAAGCTAACGTGAATTAAGATTAAACTTAAGGTGTTATTGTGGACCCTCACCCCTTTTAAAAAACCTTGTTAAACTTTGTGACATATTTTCATTCTATGGAGGTCAGGTGCGAACGAGCACACAATAATTTTATTATACCATATTTCTTCAAACTGAAACATAATTATAAAAGTATACTTACGCAAATACATATGAAAAGTCTTTGTTAAAGTTTGTGCCATATTTCCATGGAATACAGACGCGAACACAGACCCCACAATTTTATTATACCATCCCTATTTAAGTTGAAACATACTTATCAAAGTATTCTTATGTACATCTATATCAAATACCCTTATAAACATTTTTTTTTTCATTTTTTATTTCCATACTTTGGGGGCCAGGCGAGAACGCAGACCCCACAATTTTTATGAACCACCGTTCTGCCAGATCAAACATACCTGATCCTTGATACATCTTCTATCATTATATGTAATCAGTTTTTTAAAATAGTCAACCATATAGGAGCCTATTCGTGACCAGGTATTTATTTGCTCCCCCACCGAGCAAATTAGGCACAAGGCTGATTTTTAATGGGAGGAGTGAAGGGGAAATGGGGACCAACTCCCCAGGGAGTAGGGGAGCTGGATAGTGACAATTGGTATGAAAAGCAAAATCAATTCATTTTAATTTTGTTTCTCCTTTCAAAACTGATTCATAATTTACAATTATTAATTTTTATCCTCAATATTAATATAGCTCTAGGATAAATATACCTACTGAGCCAAGTATATACCTACAGTACTCTGGGAACTGTTCTTTTAAAGCATTAATACATTAAACTTTGCTCTTCTAAACTTCCGGTCTAATTCTTTCTGTCTCTATAGATATATATATAACATATCTTAACACAAACACACACCCATATATATACACATATTTATTTATATAACTTATGTTAACACAAACACGCACATATATATATATATATATATACATATGCACACATATGCATGAACATAAACACACACACACTCACACATATAACTTATTTTAACACAAACACATATATATATATATATATATTATCTATATATCTATATATCTATATATATATATATAGTGTTATAATGGAATAATTCCAGGAGGAAATCCGGGTATGAGAGCTCAATGTGGTAAACAGAGCAATAACATAAAAATATAACACGGAAATTACATAATTGTCGATGCAATAATTTATTTCAACCTCATGGTATTTTCAAGCATCTAAACTAGACAATTACATTTTTGATACTGAAATAAAGAAAGAAAAAGAATCGGGCCCTGACCGTCAAAAACCAGAGGGGGTGGTAGTAGCAATCCACTTAATACATTTTATAGAGAGGGTGGGAATTAAGTTAGTAGGGATATATATATATATATATATATATATATATATATATATATATATATATATATATACATATATTTCTGTGGAAATATGATTTTTTTTTTAAATTATATATTCAATTACTCTCAGATTACGCACACTAATTATCATAAATCATTTTTATCTTAGAACTAGTTTTGTGTCAACCTAAAGAAAACTAACTGACTTCATCTTAATATATACTTCTTTTCAATGCTAATAACTAATTACACACGGATTTATTTTTAAATTGTACATAGTACACTTTGTTGGTAAATAATTATCAGCTTTAGCTTATTCTCACAATTTTTGCAGCCGATGTAACCTCTGACCTTGTTCAGAAATTAAGACTTTTACCCAATAGCTGATATATATATATATATATATATATATATATATAATATATATATATATATATATATAATACAAATATATATTTATGATTGCATATATATATATATATATATATATATTTGTATTTATTGGACTACTGTTCTTAAGGACCAGTGGCAGAGTTTTTATAGTACTTGAAAAAAATCAATTATCAAAGGGATATTCTTCTGAAGATTAAAGGTTCAATTCTCAGTGTGGACGGCTGGAAAATAAAATTACGAATTACTTAGGACCTCTATCCCAGTCATGGCTGACGGAACAAGAGCATGCTACCTCCGTGAGGTAAATAAAGAGTTCTGTCTTAATTCTCAAGTTCGACAGAAACATTCCCGACTTTGGCAAGATACACCTGAAGAAAGTCAGAGGTTACATCGACCAAAGTGTTATTAAAATAACAATCAAGATGAGAACAGTAGTCCAATGAATCCAAATAATATGAATAACTAATCCTCATCTCAAAAATTTAGAAATATATATATATATATATATATATATTTAAAAAAAAGCTTATAGAAATATAATATATATATATATATATATCTATTAAAAAAAACTTATAAAAATATAATATATATATATATATATCTATTAAAAAAAAAGCTTATAAAAATATAATATATATATATCTATTTAAAAAAAGCTTATAAAAATATAATATATATATATCTATTTAAAAAAGCTTATAAAAATATAATATATATATATATCTATTTAAAAAAAACTTATAAAAATATAGTATATATATATATATATCTATTAAAAAAAAACTTACAGAATATGAATTCACATTTGCTTTCTCCGGAGGATCCCAGGCAAGCTGAATTATTCGAGATGATTTTAAAGACACTCGGAAATTCTGAACTGCATCAGGGCGATCTGAAACAAAAAATTGAATTATGCAAAATTGTTGCATCCCTGCGGTTGCTGCACAAGTATTTCCATGGAATGTGCTCCGATGAACTTACTGCACTTGGACAACCCCTCATTCTCAATGAAAATTCTACTCACCTTACTTACTTTACAATTCACTTCCTGTTGCTAATTTCGTTCAAATATATAAACGCTCAGAAATTTAAATGTAATGTCAAACATCTTGCTGCCTGATTCCCTGTCCAGATTGGAAAAATGGAAACTGCACTAATAAACCTATGCAGGTTTAAATGGTTTCCTCTGAAGGAGGAAATTCCATGGGAGTTTGAACTTCAAAAGCAGTCCCCAGTATATCCCTGTTATGGGAGATAACGACGTTAGGTTTTTGCAACTCTTGCAGGGAGGTGTCGACGTCCTCCTACATAGAGCACCTGAAATTCCCAAATTAGTCACCCATTTGGTACTGACCAAGCTTAGTGTTGCTTAACTTTGGTGATCTAATGAGAACTGGTGTGTCAATGCGATTATGCAATCCAGATTAGCCACATATAAATCTGTTCCCTATCACAGTAGCCTCTTATGCTTCAGTGGCAATAAAAATTATTTTTGAAGCGAATGAAAGTTATCAAAAAAAAAAAAAAAAAAGAAAGAAAACAACCGTGGAAATAAGTTGTTTGTTATCAAAACAATGAGATAATGAAATAAAAATTTGTATCCGGAAGTAAATGTTCGTCCATCGGAACAACAAAGACTATCTGATAATTAAGTCTGTGACAACAGCATATTCTTTTCATTGTTTTGACTCTAGTATATATCTGTTAATATCTCATATGTTTTTATATAGATGGATGTGGTTCTCGGTTAATTGACTGTGTCTTACTATGTTCGATACATACTTGAGAGTGAAAACAATGAAAAGAATATTCAGTTATTACAGCCTGATAATCCTGGAAAAATGATAGATGACACACACTAAACCACTCCTCTCCTGAGTCAAAACTGCTTGATTCCAATGACAAGATGCCGAGATAAACAAAGAGCACCTGTGGCACCTGATATTCGCAAGAGCTCTACATTGCGAGTGAAACAGTCACATTTATGATTGATTTTTCATAGTGGCGACTAGAAATAATGACATGATTATTTTTCGGCGATTGTTTTTTTTTTTTTTTTTTTTCACCGACAATCTTCCAAAGCTCATTACTGGTTGAAAATTTTTTTCAACTTTTTTTTTTTAATAAATCAAGCAAAGTCAAATTATTTAAACAATAAAAGGTTTTATAGAACAATATACATTTTTTTTTAACGTAGATTGTTCACCAAAAATGACATCTGAAGAAATATATATGTTTATACCTTCAAATCTCAGCATAAAATTTGGTACATATTTCGAATTACACTTATGAAAAAAAAAAAAATGCAGAAAAATCTTTATGATGTACGTCTTTGTCATTGAACGAAGATGTCATATTCCAAAGTTCACGTGGATTTGGCTAGTAACTTTTCTATTTATAGTAAATGAAAATATCTATAGTAAATGAAAATATTTAGTTGTCAAAGGTCAACTTAAAATAAATTTATTCGTAGAGCCCTGCATTGACACACCATTTTTCATCAGACCACCAAAGGTAAGTAATGTTGAGTTTGGCCAGTACCAGATAGGTGATTATTTGGAATATAGGTTGTCTGTATATAAGTGGACTAGCCTGGGTGGCCTGCGTTGCCCGGGTGTTTAAAAAAACAAAAAAAAAAGTGGTAGTAGGCAGGCTCGAACCCGTACCACGAAGGAGGAAAAGAAAGTGAAAAAAAAAAAAAAACGTAATGTCTTGGCTGTTGCGTACATTGCCAAACCGGAAGTGACATAGATTTAAATTAAGGTTAGTCAATCAAAAACAGGGGATGATTTCCAAAAATATTGGCAAAAAAAAGTGACCTCACCCTGTAGAAAAGTGACCAGTTAAGGGTGAAGGAATTAATGTTTGTAGTCAATTTTTCGATATTTGTCGTCCGAAGGATCGAGCTTCAAAACGATATCAATCTTGTGAAAATCTGTCGAAAGTTTTAGGCAGACATACAAACAAACATACATTTAAACAGACAGGTGAAATTTATATTGTAGAAGGTCAGGTCAGTCCTCCTGTTTTCCAATGTGTGTAGTTGCGGCGTGCACACATATTAACAGTCATACAATAAAAATATGGGGTTTACTGAACTCCATCATCTCGACTGAGGTTGCTTAACTTTATTGATCTAACAGGAACCGGTGTGTCCATGTGATCATGCTGTATATCTGAATGTAATTCTCACAAAACCCAGTAAGAGTCATTTCTTTTTCACTAAGATCTTTCAAATGTAGGATTAAAAAATAGATTTAAAGAAAGGGTTATACTTTCATGCCTCATTGGACAGATGGGGAATACAAACATAACTTCAATGGTATCGGGCATTAAGATTCAATAATGTTTAAAATGAAACTATTTTTAAATATTATTAATCATTTCTAAAATGGTCTTGGAGTTCTGAAGAAGTTTTGGTTTAAATATTCCTATTTCTATAATCTAACCCGTTAGCACTCATATTCCATTTTTTTTTAACCAAAAGAATACTTTACCATATTTCAGCAATGTTTTAGTATTGAGACAATTAAGGGAATCGGAATTGGGAATCGGAAAAATCAGAACTTTGTGAGGTATTGAAATCCATATCAGAATCAGAAAAATTTAAACTGAATATCTGATTCCAAAAACGATTCTTTCAATTTTTTTTTTTAACTTGATGCTGGAAATGATAAATATTTATCGATTTTTATCTACCAATAAAAACTAAAATTCATAGGTCATAATAACTGATTAAGATAAAAATGGCATTTGAAAAATTACCCCAATAAAAATGGCACCAGTTAAAAATGGCACAAATGGATAAGAAAAAATGGCAGAAGTGAAAAGTATATGTGATTGAGTTTATCGAAATCTTGGATACAATGCACAACGGGAAAAGATTAAAAAGTTTCTCAAATTAAAGAGAAAATTACATCGACATTTAAGATCAAATGAGTACTTGCTGCTAAATCTGAAAAAGAAAATAGACGATTTTAAAATCGGAATCAGTAATTGTATCGGAATCAGAAATTTAAAGCAAAATCAGTAATTGTATCAGTATCAAAAAAATATATTGGAATCGTTCCATCATCAATATCTAAAGTTAGTCATGGGTTAGAGTGTCTTCCAAATATTACACGTACTGTCTGGTAGATATTGGAAACACTGACGTTTCAGTTTTTCGATCAAAACTATTTTGGTAAGTAGTCCTTATAACCGACTCATATTTTTATACATAAAGTATAAGTGAATGCTCTAACTATCCTATAAATTCAAGTTTACTTTTAAAGTAATTTTAATATCAAATAATATTGTATTTACAAAAATACTTTTGGTAATAATTTTTGATAAAGAAAAATAAAACGGGCACTAATTTTTTTGCTTTTTGACTAAATATTTTCAAATTCTCAGAGTTCTAAAAAAAACTTTTCTTTAAACATCCCTATGTTCATCACTTAATTCACTGGCGTCAGTGTCTTAAAAAAAAAAAAAAATTATATAAAAAAAAAAAATGTTCTTTTTCACATACCTTTTGGAATCATATTTGTATATATCAGTTCTGACAAATTGCCAAACCGTCTACTCGTGGAGATAGCCTGAACCCTGACTACATAGATAGTTTGAGGGTCCAAGCCAGTCACTTCCGCAATCGTATATGGGCCAACGTCAATGCTTTGCCAAAGGTCCATGTTAGGAAGGGCGAACATGTTATAATATACACGGTAGCCTGCAACAGGGAATGCGGGTTGGTTCCACATTACATCAATTGTGGTTGGAGATGTTCTTCGAATCTTCACATTTTGAGGTGTAGGAGGCACTAGAAACAAAACAGCACACGTTTTTTAATATTCAAACAAAGGTATTTGTATAATAGATATATAATAGCTGAAGCATAAGGTGCGTATACATATCTACTGAAATCCTTAATAGCAGGCAGTTTCCGTCTCCTTTATATAATCTTGGTGAGGCCCATTCTTAGAATGCCGTGCAAACGAAAGATCCCAATCTTCAAAAAGATACTGTACACCAGTAGTGTGTTCAATGGTTGAGTACCAGGATGGTGACAGGATACGCCATTCTTACAGACAAAAAAAAAAAAAAAGAAAAAAAAAAAAAAAGAAAAACCTCAAAATCTAAATCTGTCTTCACATGGGCAACAAAGGATGCCAGGAGACTTGATTCTGTCATATAGCAGCATCAACAAGAATGTAAATTTACCGTTAAGGGAGTTTTTTTTTTTATCACAACATCCAGTCACACATAGCCTCCACAGTTACTGATAAAAAGTGTTAGGGAAAGCCTTTTACCGGATTCTAGGACAAGAATTCATCTAGTCTGGAGGAGTATCCAGCTTAGTGCTGTTACTAGAGGCAACATTATTTAGAAAAGGTGCACCATTCCTTGAATTCAAATAAGAGAAATAAAGGCAGACAACCTCTACACACCGTCAACATTACAACTGTATGATCTATGTGAGTAATAAAACAGCTGTTCATGTTATTTTGAATATTTGGTCAGGATTTACTTGCAGGGAAAAGTATCCCCAAGTGTGCGTATATGTATACTTATGTAAACATGTATAGCAACAATTAATCTGTCAAAAGGAAATAAATGGTGTAATGAAAACATATTATAAGGTATTTACAGCTTCTCTTCCAATTTTCGGATTATTTGCTGCTATTTCTTCTGATGAGTTAAGGGCAAAATGGATTCACTGATTGATATAATAATTGATTGATTTTGTGCTACGAAACAGATACTGTCAAAAATTGTAAAGGTCAACTGAGTTAAAAGAATAAATTATAAGATGGTCAACACCATGAACTCTGGAATATAGTCTTTTGTCATTTATTCACTATATATATATATATATATATATATATATATATATATATATAACACTATTATAAAAAGCTCACTTGGATCATTGATGACTAATAATGTGTGGATAATGTTCTGACTAACCTAATTGTAATTTAGAAACAAAGATTGTCAGGAGAAGCAAGTTAAAGAGTGGAGAAAATAAGCATTTATACAAACAATTAAAATGAAAAACCATTAGCTTTATTTTAAACTAGAGCGACCAGGCGGAGTGTGTCAAAATAGATAATAAAACAATAAATTTATTTACTCGTAACCATATATACATATATATATATATATATATATATATATATATATATGAAAACGTTTGTCTGTAAAAGCGATCATAAAGTTAGAAATTTCACAGTTAGCATGACATGATAATAACACAAAGTTTTCTGCATAGCTCCCTCACCAAAAGTATATTTATACTGCATATTTATGTATAGTTTGTTATTTTTAGTAATAAAACAAGTATGGTGGAAGCGCTAACCTAATTGTGAATTAGAAACCAAAAATAAAACAAACGTTTCAGTATAGGTCACTTATCATAAGTATATTTTTATACTAGTACATATTTTTCATGTAGTAGTATAAAAATAAAGAGAATGCATCCCGAAGAATGATGTACCATCTGAAGAAAGCTAACATTATTCCTGCTCCCTGAAGCAGCCTGCCAGGAAGATAATGATGATGCCAACCATATCCAAGACATTATTTTTCATTGTTTGAATTTTGCATCTTTTTAATTTCCCAATGTCTTAGATCATATTGAAATCACAGAAATATACCATCAAAAATAAAGAATCTATTAAAGTTCAAAACCCTTCAGTGACTTTTTAGACACCCTTAATATAGCTAGTTATTTTTAGTAATAAAACAATTTTTTTTATATAGCTAGTTATTTTTAGTAATAAAACACTTTTTTTTATATAGCTAGTTATTTTTAGCAATAAAACAGTTTTTTTTTCATATAGTGAAATGCTGATAGATAGGCATTCTGCATCAGAGATGCATAAAAATCTAAAGATATTCAAACAATGTAACCCATGCTCAATGGGTGGCTCAAGGTCATACTTGTTTTTTCTAAATCTTATCAAAAAAGGTTTTGGCAATTCTGCAACATAGTTAACAAGAAAAAAAAAGGATAAAAAACTAAAAAAATTTACTTTTATAGTTATCCGTACAAATTTTTACATGTGTATACTGATTGTAAAATTTTATTATATATTCATGTGTTATCGTCACTTTTACTTAGCCAAGCCAATAGAGATTTCAACATAATCGCCAATTTCAAACTTAAAAGGTAATAATAAAAAAAAACAAAGCTTACCTTTATCCCTTATCACCTTCGGACTTGGGCTTACAGTACCACTACTATCCCTTTTTTTTTTTAAATTTTTTATTGCTAATTTTTAATCCTGAAATTTGTAACTTAATCATCTTCAAGTTGGCTGCTATGTTGGAAACCATGCTTGTTTAGCTAAGTAAACATAACAAATAATGAATAGATAATAAATATTACAATACTCTTGACTAACTTGTCAAGCAGCAAAATCTTACCTCTTCACTGTAAAGTACCCTAAATACCAGAAAGTCTTCTACTCTAATATCTAATAGTTTCTTCCCATGGACTGCTAGACTTTGGAATTTCTCTCCGTGTTTCTTGTTTCGCTGAGTGTACCAACATGCAGTAGTTTAAATGTGATATGAACAGATATCTCACTGCTCAACTCCCCACAATCCCAAAAAGTAGCCCCTTATGTTCAAGTGGCAATACACCATGTTTGGTGTAAAAAATAAGTAAAAAAAAAAAAACATAAAAATTATGCATAAAAAAAAAGTTATATATAAAAAAAATAAATTTTCTTGCATTTAGTAACAGTTAATAGCTGTATTTTTTTTTTCACTTATTTTTACCTTGTTAGCTATACTGCACAACTGGCAAAGTTTCCAATAAATACTTACTGTTTTTTAATTCTATTTTTTAAGCATGAAATTTTAAACAAAGTCTCCCCTAAAATTGACTGCTATGTTGGAAATCACACTTGCTTGGTTAAGTAAAAGCTACAATAACAAAGGCACACATGATAAATCTTAAAATCCGTATACACCCGTGACAATTATACATGAAATTGGAAAAGTAAATTTTCCTGCATTTGGTAACGGTTATTTGTTGTCTTATTTTTTTTCACTCCTTTTTGCCTTGTTAACTATACTGCATGATCGATGAGGTTTCGAATCGATACTTACTGTGTCCAAAGGTGTGGGCAATTTGCTTGTTGCTCCATGGTCCAGGTCCTTTTGAGGTATATCCTCGGATGAGGAAGACGTAAGCCGTGTTCATGTCCAGGCCAGAAATGTCCATGGTGTTGTCAGTAACATTTAGGTCCTCAACATTGATAGAGTCAGATTGCTTGTGGAAGTTGACTTGATACATGATGATTTCACCGTTTCGCAGGTTCTTTGCGGGCAGATCCCAAGTGAGCCGAACAGAAGTCTCACTTATTGGGATCACCGTGAAATTCTGTGGAGCACCAGCAGGAGCTGAAAAAAAAAAAAAAAAAAAGCGTACAAAGATGTGAAAATTAACGCAGTTGAACTACCATTATTGTGTTTATTTCTGATTATTCTTTGGAGGAACTTCATTGATTTCTTCTTATTTCTCTTTTCTTTACAGTCAAAATAAAAAAAATTGTATAAAAATTACCAAATGTTAAAACTTATCTACTCTTAAGAATAAACGCCAAAGTTTTTGTTTCAAGTTTATAACTAAGAAATGTTTATTCACTTTTTTGTTGAGGACTGTTATCCTCATCTTCATAGTTATTGTTTCACCATGTTTCCAACTCATCCTCAGGCCTTCTTCAGGTGATTAACCTCATCTCCCCCCACCCCCACCAATATATATATAATACCATTCAGTACGAACCTGACAATAGAAGATCAGATAAGAACATGAAATTGGATTTATAATACCATAAAATCCAACCTTGATCGCCCTTTATGCCACAGTGGTTATAAATTTTACAGTTTCAGAATTTGTGCAAGGACCCATGGCACAACAGATAAAAGTGCTATTGAATAATTAGTTCATATCACAGCTTTCTGAAGGTTGAAGATTTAATAATGTACGTATTATTTGGATTCTTGAAACTCCTGTTCTCATCTTGAGTGTCATTTTCACAACATTTCATTCAGGAGTATCGTGTCGAACTCGGGATTTTAGATGACAGAAACATCCCCGAGTTCAACGAGATACACTTGAAGGAGGTTAAAGGTTACATCAACCGAAACGTGGAAAAGATACTCAAGATGAGAACAGTAGTCCGAAGAATCCAAATAATACGAATAACCGATCCTCATCTCAAAAATTCAGAAACCAATAATAAATGGCTGACAGAACAAAAAGCTACCACCTAAAATAAAGAGTTTCTTTCGAAATTCTGCACAGATTTCAGAGTTCAAGAAGATGCACCTGAAGATGGTCAGAAGTTACATCAGCCAAAACATTGTGAGAATTACATTGGATCTAATATGAAATAAGTCGTCCAAATGATATAATTGCCTTTCAGAAGATGAGGAAAAAAATGCCATTATAAGAATGTAAGTAATAATCAGTTCTAAGTCAGTCTTCTAGAGGATGAAGGTTCAAATCCCAGTATATGGTGATATTAAGAATATATTCTTAAATTACTTATGACTGATGGAACAACAGCAAGCTACACCCATGGGTGAAATAAAGATTTCCTTTTGAAATTCTGAACAGATTCCTGAGTTTGACAAGCTGTACCTGGAGATGGTCAGAAGTTACATCAGCCGAAACGTTGTGAAAATCACATTGCATCTAATATGAGAACAGTTGTTCAAATAATACTAATTGATATAGATTGGGATTATATATATATATATATATATATATATATATATATATATATATATATATATATAATGTCTTGGAAAAGATCAAAAGAAAACAAAAAAACTTACTTCCATCAGGTGTTTTAATTGTATCAACGGCACGTTCACCGTAGTCAACTTGATTACGTGCTGCTACCCGAAACTCGTAGGTAGCCCCACGATCTAAAAAGAAGAAAAAAACAAGAATCGTTTAGCTTTGAATAATGGATATAAAGGTACAAATTATGAGGAAAAACAACTTATATAACAAAAATAATTGAAGACATATCGACTTGTATATTTTAGAGCAGAGGTCTCCAAAGTTTCCGAATGATTCATGAAGCGTTTAATAATAAATACAATCTTACATATAAAAAATTATTGTTTGTCTTATTATTATTATTCGCATTATTAGCAATAAGAATATTCAAGACTTCATCAAGGTTGGGGCATGGGATTTCTTAACTTATTCTAATTTCCTGGGGAATGCTGAGACACAGGCAGGCTAGTCTTATATATATAAAGTAGGGATTAGAGTTATTTTAGTAATTTTTCTGCTTTTTTTTTTTTAAATGGTAAAAAAAAAAAAAAGAAGCATATTTGATTCTGGAAATTTTGATTTTGCTACGAAGACTAAAACATTAAACGATTCATGACGAGTGTAGGGAAGATGACTTTTGTTACATCAAAGAATGACTTCCTGTCTCCTTTCTGCTTTACTAAAGAAGATTACATTAGCTTTGACATTATTTTCAAATTATTAGTTTTAATAATAAATATAATCTCATATATAAAGCAGAGACAGAACTCTGCATTTTCACAATTTTTCCACTTTTAAAATATACTAGCAGAACGACCCGACGTTGCCTGGGATTGAATGATGATCAACAATTGTTTCACACTCCCATATTTTTATTGTCATTTCATAGCCCATTGTTCAATCAAATCGATTGATTGCCTGCCCTAGTTGTGGACCCATCGTGATGCACCGAAAGGACGCTCACATGCCTCTTGCAGTGACTTAGTTCACAATACATTGTAATCTGTATTGCACTGTAGAGAACCTACTGTTGATTTTATAAAATTATTTTTATATATAATGGCTTGAATTAAAGTTTAAAATACAAAAGTCATGTGTCATACTTCAGTTGTGCTCTAAACAGAAACATTCATTTCAAACACGCCCCTGTCATATCAAAGAACCTACTGTTGATTTTATATATCTGGCCTTTCGTAGTAGTATAAAAATAAAGAGAATGCATCCTAAAGAATGATGTACTATCTGAAGAAAGCTAACATTGTTCCTAACCCTAACTCCTCTGCTTTTTCACAATTTTTCCACTTTTAAAATATACTAGCAGAATGACCCGACGTTGCCTGGGATTGAATGATGATCAACGAATGTTTAACACTCATATTTTTATTGTCATTGAAATCGGTGAAATCGCCCATTGTTCAATCAGATAGATTGATCGCTTGCTCTAGTTGGGGACCAACTGCAGCGTCGCACAGGAAGGAAGCTTACATGCCTCTTGCAGCGACTTAATTCATCATTGTAGTCTACATTGCACTGTAGAGAACCTACTGTTGATTTTATAAACAACAATAGGATTGTCCTGCTAGTTTTCCATAAAGAAACTATGTTGTTATTGATCTATTAAGAGACGGGGATTCTTATAAAAAAATTTACTTATATTCTTATAAAAACGTTTACCTTTAAACGTTTAATTTGGATTTAAAAAAAGATGAATGTGATTTTGTATGTATTCATAAAAACTCTCCTACTCTCTATTTCAGATTGTAATTCTCCTCACTCCACAACTCTTTTTTGCAACTCTCTCTTTGTCATACATGTCTGAATAATAAGAAAATCTGAATTTTTTTAACAAAAAGTTTAAAATAACTTTTTTAGATTAATTTTTTTAAAACTTCTTTCAGAATAGAAAATCTTTACAATTTAATAAGGAACATATTTCATATAGGTTTCATCAAAAATATTCAGTAGATAATGAAAAAAATAGAGATGAAAATTTCAAAAGGAGTGTATAACTGGTTACGCTCAATAGTAGTCCTCGCTAGCGAAAGACTTTGTTATTGTATTATTATTTAAAACATTTTGTGTCCTGCACTTTTGTGCGAGGACTAATAAAAAACGTTTACCTAGATAAGAAGAAAGAAACACATATGTGTCGGGACGCAGGATATGCTCTTCATATCGTTCTCCAAGTCTTCCCCATGTCACCTTGAAACCGCGTAGACTTCCAAAAACTTCCAGGGGTCTTTGCCAACTGACCTTCACCTGAGGCGGGTCTTCCTGGCTAAACTCAACTTCGAGATTCCGTGGAGGTGATGGTACTAAAAGAGTAAGGAATTGATACAAATGTTTTTTTTTGTTTTTTTTTATATAACGAAAAGAGAAAAAAAGAAAAAGAAAAGAAAAAGAAAAAAGAAAGAAAAGCGCAAAGGATGATAGGTATTCATTTTTCATTAAAAAAATACAAAAAAATAAGAAAATTTGAACTGCAAGAAAAAGCAGTAATTAGTTTTAAACAAAAACAAATAAAAAACAAGCAGAGGCTGTGTTAAAAATAGTTACCGTTAGAAAATAGGTTCAAATAATCAGAAAATATTTACACTCTTAAAAGCAATATTAAAAAAAAGTATAAAGTATATATATTTGGTGAAAGAAACTAACGAAGATATATATATATATATATATATATATATATATATGACTGGGCACATCAGCGAAAGTTGGAAAGATATAAAGATCTGTGATAAGAATGTATCAGAAATGGCTGGAAAGCCATCCTATTTCCAATCGATGTCGGATGCTGAGGTTTTATTGCAAACTCAACCTCCACGTTCTTTAATACAAGGCTCTATCGTGGATATGGCAATCCTACAGATTGACAACACTCCAACAAAGTCTGGTGGTATCGTGAGATACTGCTGGGGTGCTCTGGGCTAGTGGTAATAATGCTTCGGCCCCAAAACAATGCCTGAACCCAGAGTCATCATTGTATAAACATTTTTATTGATATTTATATATATATATATATATATATATATATATATATATATATATATATATATATATATATTGATTGATTGATTGATTGTTGGAGAGCTATTGGCTACACATTAGCAAACGTGTTTCAATGACCCCCTAGCAGGGAAAATCACCTCATCAGGCCAAAAACCATCACCTCATCAGGCCAAAATCCATCCACATATATTGCTCTGTTTCATGCATTGAGCACTCTTTGGAATGACATATTGTGTTGTTGTTATGAGTTACTGAAAAATTCTACCAACAGTATAATATATATATATATATATATATATATATATATATATATATATATATAGAGAGAGAGAGAGAGAGAGCGAATAACTGACAAAAAACTATATTCCAAAGTTCATGATATTGACCATCTTATAATTTATTCCTTTAATTCAGTTGACTTTTACAGTTTTTGACAGTATCTGTTTCATGGCGCAAAATCAATCACTTCATTATTATATCAATCAGTGAATCTATTATGCCCTTAACTTATAAGAAGAAATAGCAACAATCAATCCGTCCAAAGGAAAGGAAGTGTGATTTAACATGATTAAAATCCAAAAATTGGAAGAGAAGCTGCAAATACCTTTATTATGTTTCCATTATGCCATTTTGAAGTTTTTTAAAAATGCATAATCATTTTATTAAGGTCAAAAACTCACTAAAGGTTAATGCAATGGATAAATGGACAGTTAAATGATAATGAAGACGATGAGAGAATTGAAAAGCTCCACATACGATCCGCTCAAAATGATAGAAATCCTTTCACCTTTGTAAGCAACATCTCGATGGAATGTAAACAATGTAATGTGAGTTACAAAGCTTGCATCCATTTTGATCAAATTTACAATATTGAAAGGCCTTCAAACTTCTAGCAAATGTTACAAATTTTAAACAAATAAAAATGGGCTGTTGTTTTGCTTTGTAGCATATGAACCTTTTTCAGATCATTTAATGCCGAATAAAGTTGGATTCTTGGGGGGGGGGGAGATACCATTATTTTAAAACGTTATTCTTTAAAAAAAACAAAACAAACCGTTATTCTTTAAAAAAAACATGATTCTTTAAAAAAAAAACTTCTCCAAACATCTAGCAAATGGGAGTAACTTGAAGCAAATAAAAATGATTGTTTTGCTTTTTGGCATATTGAACTTTTTCAGATCATTTAATGCCGAATACAATTAAATTCTTTGATGTTAAGATAACTTGGCCTTTTGGTCAAGATCAAAGTGTAGTATCTGTTCCCGCAGATACTGCAAGCTATGACTAGCTATGACTAGCAAAGACCAGATGTGGGGGCAACCCCACATGTCTGACCTTTAACCAGCTCCCATTTCCCACCTCTCGGGAGCTGGTCCCCTTTTCCCCTTCCCCCTCCCTTCACTCCTCACATTAAAAATCGGCCTTGTGCCTAATTTGCTCGGTGGGGGAGCAAATAAATACCATCTGTTCCCGCAGATACTGCAAGCAAAGACCAGATGTGGGGGCAACCCCACATACCTGACCTTTAACCAGCTCCCATTTCCCATCTCTCGGGAGCTGGTCCCCTTTTTCCCTTCCCCCTCCCTTCACTCCTCACATTAAAAATTGGCCTTGTGCCTAATTTGCTCGGTGGGGGAGCAAATAAATACCATCTGTTCTTCGGATGCTGCACTTCCATTTCTTCTCCTCTTTTGGTGGAGGATCAGTCCTTCACAACTGAGACAATTTTTTTTAATTTTTGTACCTTTTCTCCACGTTAAAAAACGACCCTGGTGTCTAACTCTGTTGCGTGGGGATGCATAGTAAATAGGTACAATTAAATTCTTTGAAAACAAGAAGTAAACTTTATTCTTTGTAAAGATTATTCTTTAAAAATGTTATTCTTTGAAAAAAGAACATTCTAAAAAAAAAACATTATGCTTAAAAAAATTCTAAAATTTATTATTCTAAAAACATTATTCTAAAAAAAACATTGTATAAAAACATTATTCTAAAAAAACATTATTCTAAACAAAAATAATTATTCTTTCAAATAATTATTTTAAAAAAATTATCATTTCAAATCATTTTTTTTTAATTATCATTTCAAAACATTATTTTTTGAAAAATAAAAACATTATTTAAACCTTTTTATGGCATATCAACCTTTCCAGTTCATTTAATGTCAAATCAAGTTGAATTTATATTATATTCTATACACAAGTGATTGTTTTAATTTTATTTCTTTTTAATTATTTTTTCTGTCAATTCTAATTCGATACAAAATTAAAATCAAATACAAAAACATATTTTTTATTTTCAGAGTCAAGAAAAAAATGTAATCCACAGAAAATGTTGATTAATCTTGAAAAATGGAGAGGCTTTTGTTTTTAATCAATTTAGAGAATGAACAAGAAAAAAAAACAAGAGAGAATTGAAAAGAAAAGAGAAATGAGTAAAAGGAAGGAAAGAAAGAAAGAAAGAGGGAGAAAAGAAGAGAGGAAAAAAAAGGAAGAACGAGAGATAGGGAGAGGAAGGGAGAGAGAGGGTGGCGAAGGTAAAAATATAAACAAAACATAAAAAAAAGAAAGAAATACACACAAACATTTTTTTTTTCATTTTCAGAGTCAGGAAAAATGTAATCCAAAGAAAATGTTAATTAATCTTTTAAAATGGAGAGGTTTACAATCAAGGCTCTTGTGTTTAATCAATTCAAATAATGAAAAAAAAAAAAAACAGAAGAGAAATGAGTAGAAGTAAAGAAAGAAAGAAAATAGAAAGAAAGAAAAAAGAAAATAGAAAGAAAAAAAGAAAATAGAAAGAAAGAAAAAAGAAATAAAATGGAAAGGAAGAAAAAAGAAAGAAAATAGAAAGGAAGAAAAAAGAAAGAGAGAAAGAAAAAAAAGAGTTGAAAAAACAAACAAAACATAAAAAGAAAGGAAAAAACGTATGTGAAGAAAGAGGAAGAGAAAATAAATGAAAGAAAAGAAATTAATAAAAAGAAAATGACTAAATAAAAAAAAAACTACAGGAAATCTGTTCTATTTTTCATACATTTTGATAAGGAACATTATAATAGTGCTTGTGTATTAGTTAAAATTTATTAAACACTTTTAAAATTTATTAAACACTATTTTGTTAGATGAAAGAAAACATGTTTTAGTAACCAATCACTACGGATGCAATAAATGCATACTTGATCTGCCATTATCTTTAACAATAGTCTTCAATGTTTCTTGAAAGAAATACCATGATATCAAAAACAATGAATTTGCATTATTCTGACTACTATTCTCATATTGGTTATTTATATCACAACGTTCGGTCAATCTAATCTCTGAACATCTTCAAGTATATCTTGTCAAACTCGGGGAATGTTTCTGCCAAACTCGGGAATCTGCACAGAATTTCGAACGGAACCCTTTATTTATTTCATGAGGGTAGCATGCTCTCGTTCTGTCAACCATGACTGGATAGATGTCCTAAGTAATTGCATTGCAAGGTCGGAGTTTACATCAACTGAAATGTTGCGAATATATTACTTGAAAAGAGTAGAGCAAAGACTTCAAATAATACAAATCACTTTTCCTCGTTTCCAAAATTCAGAAGCTAATCTCTGACCTTCTCCAAATGTGGGAATGCCTCTGTTGAATAGTTTGCCTCTGCACATTCCCTTAATCAACAGCGTTGGTTTTATGATCATGCCATAATCAGATGGACGCGTGGCCACAAACTATAGGTACGAATCCCCTTAGCTGTGGGATTCAGGATACCTTATGCACTCAGCATCTCAGGGGCTTCAGTTCTAAGTGACAGTCTTCTGAAGGTTGAAGGTTTAATCCTTAATATATGCGATTATAGCTAAGAATAACTTAATAATTAATTAGCACAGTTTCGAGTCCTGGCAGACAGAACGAGAACAATCTACCTTGGAGGATAAAAATAAAGGTGTTGGGTTTGAAATTCCATATAAATCCCAAATTCAACTAAACATTCCCAAGTTCTGAAAGACGCATCTGAATCTGATCGGAGATTATATGGATCCGAAACATTGTGGAAATAACAACTAAGATGAAAATAACAGTTCGAATGATCCGAATATTAACAATTATCCTTATTTCAAAAAATTTCTGAAACGGAAATGATTTTTTTTTTTCATTAACTAATTTTGATCTGAAATATATAAAAAAAAAAATGTTGTTTAAAAATCTATTTAAAAAAACACAAAATAAAAAATAAAATAAAGAAGCAATAAATAAATTTTTAAAAAGTTTAAGCTTTCCTAGCAAATATATATATATATATATATATATATATATATATATATATATATATATATATATATATTGCATGTATTTAGGCAGCATTCTTTCATTCAAACCAACGTTGTTTAAAACTAAAAGAATTACTTTTTGAATTATGCCATATAAGAATTTCTTTTTCAATATTTTTTGCGTTAATTTCAGATAATTAAGAATACTGTTCATTATTACACTTCAAAACATTTCTTACACAGAAACATTCATTTCGAATGCGCCCCTGTCGTATCAAAGAACCTAATGTTGATTTTATAAAAACATTCTTACATAACGGCTTGAATTAAAGTTTAAAATACAAAAGTCAAGTATCATGATTCAATTGTATTCTAAACAGAAACATGCATTTCTAACGCGTCCTTATCTTATCTATCTTATAAGAACCTACTGTTGATTTTAAATGCCACGCCCTTCTGCTTGTGTGGTGAGAAAACTTCTCAAATGCTCTTGCGATCTTAGGCTTTATAAGGTGTTAACTTTGTTCAAAATCGGACTGTTCTTCCTTTAATCAGATTTTTTGATTATTGATTAACGATTTTCGATACTTATCAGGGGCATTCCCATACAAAACCTATTTAAGAACACTCCTAGAGACGTAAAGTATAGGAAACAAACCCACACACACAAACTGCCTTTTATATAATGGTAAAGATAAAGATTAGAATATAATCATAAAGTTATGCCATCGATTTTGCAAACACTCTATATGTATATATTCAAGCACGTCTGATTGAACACAACAGAGCTCTTCTCTTTTCGATTTTGGACGTCATAATATACAACATGCCAGCCGAAATAAAAAAAAAAAACGCTCGGCGAATTGAAAAGATATCCAACAAAATCGGAAAAAGATCTCTGTCGTATTCAATCAGACGTGCTTGAATAATGACTTGCTGCCAAAATATACAAATATATATATGAGAATCAAAAGTGGTAGTACTACTTATAGAACATTCATTTTTTTGATTTTGACAAAAAAAAAAATATTAGAAAAATTTAAAAAAGGTATAATCAAGCAGAGTAATTCTTTAAGTTTAACAATGTTAGCTTAAATGAAATAATACTGCCTAAATATATACAATATACACATGATGATTGCAACGTCTTGTCAGACGAGTGCCACTCCCTCAGACACTTAAAGTCCACGAGCCCAAAAATGACTTCCATTGCCACAGGACTATTTTAATAGACAAATGTCTGAGGAAGTATCTGTACAAAGATGATGTTACAGAGTCTTAGCTTTGTACGACAGTTAAGTCTTTCTCTTGGTTCAAAATGTTGAGATCCAGCAACAAGCAAGAGCAAGATAGCTAACAACAAGTTAAACTGCAGACCAGCTTAATGCGGGTACTGGTCTCCCGCTTTATGGTTTTTTAAATCAGAGATTTGCTTCTCCTAGAAAGGTCGCCTTCACCACGGCTTATGGGAGCCCTCTCCACCCCAACACACACATACATACACACAAACACACACTCGTAGTTGGCCGTTGACTCCGAAAAGGGGTTCATTCGCCTTTTGCAAGGTCTTGTTTTTAATCCTTCAGGGAGACTAGCCACTCTCCTCACCAAACAAGTCTAGTGGGGGAACCAGTTTAGTCGCTGGTGACCCGACCATGAGGCAGGTAGTACTGGGTTACATATATTACCAGTATATATATATATATATATATATATATATATATATAGAGAGAGAGAGAGAGAGAGTGCTTTTTAGAGATAGGTATCCAGGAAAATTTCAGTATACACATCATCAATCCAAAATTTCATTGAAAACTTCAGAGACTGGAGAATGTTAATGAATTTTATTTTACATTAGTTATTTAATGACAGAAACTGTTGATTTTATGTTGTAATTAATGTTTCTGTAATTCGACACAATACGAATTGAATTTCCTTTATTTTGTCCTTTGGTCCTTACATTTCATATGTAGTGTTTCTGGCAAAGGAGGAAGAATTGCTGTTTTCTGGGCAGACATCTATCCACCTAACACTTCTCGTTTGCTAGCTTTTGACTTTTATTAATTTTTTTTAAATCTCTTTACATCAAGTGACTTCATGCCTTGTCTGAATCGATTTCTATGAAAAAATGACCGAAACCCTAATCAAAGTTATAGGTTTAGTTTGGCAAAAGTCAGTTTGTTTCAGTTAGCATTATACGGAAGCTTCCTCTGTTCATAGTCAGAACTGCTTACGAGATGACTACAAACCTCTGGATACCTATTCCTAAAAAGCACACACACACAGCTTATCTTAGCATTGTTTCCAGTGGTTCTGAACCTCCATTTGCCACTGGTATTTAACAATGTTGACTCAGGAGAGATGTGGTTGGAGATTGTGCAACTCTTGCCACAAAAATTTCATGCGCAGACATCCTTACAGTTGGTATCCATAGTTTATCAAGACTGAAGGAAGTCATTATATATACTTTCAATTTGTCTTTACATAAGCAGTAATGTGTTGCTACACAGTCATGAGCAGGTTTCGGTTTTCTAGTATTTAGTAACTATAGACCTCTTCAGGCAACAATGCTTATTTTCAAATCTATATAAATTCTATATATTTTAGAGGGAAAGGTAGTTTGCTTCAAGCATTTCTGGTAAATAAATGATGAAGAGTATATGAAGGCTATAACAATGCAGGGAAGCGGGTGTTAAAATGATTTTATGTATAGACGAACATTAACAAACGAAAGAGGTTCTTGTAGAGCTTGTTTTTTATATCTTCATATATCTATTTATTTTCCAATATCATTTATAGATGCAAAGCAGTATTTCAACCAGTAAGTCTATTTTACTGCTTTGTATCTATGATTGATCTGGAGAATGAATGGATATATGAAAATATAAAAAAAAAATTATAAGACACACTTTCATTTGTCCATACATCACATCATTTTAACACCTGGTTCCCTGCATTGCGATAGCCTTCTTATACTCTTCCTCTTTCTCTCTCTCTCTATATATATACAGACCCTTTAAGAAACTCGTTTCTTATCGTTGAGCACTTTCAGTTGAATTAAGTCGGTCAATTTAGCTCTTATGCATAGATCATCGTATAACGATAAAATCACTGTCTGACTGACGTAAAGAACATTTAAAATTAAAATGTTTAAATTCAACATTATTTCACACGGTTAATGGTAGCCGAATAGATACGGTCTTTGCTAATCGAACCGGAGATGGCTTGTGTTGCCTAGTTCGAATCTGTTGACTGGTGTTAATCGTGACACCCTGCACTGAAGATTCCCGAAAGGATGAAACACTAGTGTCTGTAGGTATTTAATTATTACAGTAAAAAAAAATTATATATATATATATATATATTGTTTTTTTTTTTTTTTAGATATGTATGGCTAGGTTTCCCTCCTCTTATCTATTTTCTGGTGCCAAAGGTACTTAAACTTTTATGCATTTTTATGCTAGTTAATATGTCGCAGAATTAGATCTTGTAATCTTGTTAAATTTACTTATATATATTGTTAATATTTTATAGTTTTTTATAGATATTAGTATAAATAGTAATCGTATTATTCTATTATTATTTTATTATTTGAAACAGCTACATGATAAGCAGCTGATGATCCCCGTTTTCTATTTAAAAATTTTAGTTAAAGTTTTCTTTGTTTCATCCTTCTGAAGTTAAATTCTCCTCTATAATTGAAGACTTCTGAGAAATCGGCCGATTCAAGTGCTAAGTTTATTTCTATTTAACAGTTTTAGTTAAGTCATTTTTTTTTCATTCTTATATAATTGAATTCTCTTTTGTAATTATAAACTTTTTAGAAGTCGGATTATGTAGGTGCTGAGTCTGCGATCGGTTTACTTTAGTTTCTTTTTTTTTTTCGGGAATTTAAACTGCATTCTTTATTTTTATTTTTACATTTTTTTTTTTACTCAAAGCTTCTTTAGACTATATATATATATATATATATATATATATATATATATACACACACACACAGAGGCCTATATATATATATACACACACACACACACACACAGACCAATTCATATACTTGTAAAAAGAAGCAGTAGCTTTTTATGCTTAGGAGAAAAAAAATGAAAGAAAATGGAAAGACAGAATTAAAAAAGTGTTCTTTATATTTAACCATGTTTGCTTAAATGAAAGAATGCTGCCTATGTACACACAATATCTATTTATGCACACACGCACATGTATACATATGTGGGTATTTTTTTAGAAACGGGTATCGAGGAAAATTTCAGTACTTACATAGTCCTTTCCAAATTTCACAAAAAACTTCCGAGAGTGGCAAACTTCAAACTGAAGGTATTATTAATTTGTCTTCTTATATATATATATATATATATATATATATATACAAATTAGTCATTCACCAAAAGAAACCTTTGATTCTATCTTGTATTTACTGTTGGTTCGGTACTTTTACACAATATGAAACAAACGGTTTGATTTCTTTTTTTTTTGAAATGCTAGTCTAATTTTTTAGATTTTGTTTAACGGAAGTTGGTTTAGGTTGGTTCTTCTGTGGAAGCATCAGAACTTGAGTTAACTTACTCCATTTGTAGTCGGAACTGTTTAGGGCTATGACAACAGCATATTCTTTTCATTATTTTGACTCTCGAGTATATATCCGATACAGTTAATCAACCAAGAACTACATCACTCTATATAAAAGCATATAAGATATCAACGGATACACACTCGAGAGTCAAAACAATGAAAAGAATATTCTGTTGCCCTAGCCTTAATCATAACTACAAAAAAATTATATATATATATATATATATATATATATATAACTACTTAATTTACTCACATCAAATTAATATACAAAAGTATAGATTTATGCATAAACTTTAAGTATTTACTTCAAAAGTTCTCAATACGTAGGTAGAGCTAGTTAGTAAGTTATAAAATGCATATGGCGATTAAGCTACACTGAATATTCCGCGTTTCATCCACTCTAGGATTCTTCAGGCTTATGCGCATAAGCCTGAAGAATCCTAGAGTGGATGAAACGCGGAATATTCAGTGTAGCTTAATCGCCATATATATTTTATAAATTACTATATATATACATATATATATATATATATATATATATATATATATATATATATATATATATATATAGTATCAGTCTTCCTGGCGTTACCCGATCATAAAATATGCTTCAATGTGGTATTTTGATTTATGCAGATTTCGTATTATAGAGTAAATATTAAATTGATTACCATATTGTGCACAATATATAATAGTTATTTCAAAAGTTAGGTTGAAACAGCAATTCTTAAGCAACTGGGCATGATTTAATGTCATGATGACTAGAGTTTGCTCCGCTCGTAGTTGGAATTGCTTACATCATAACTACAAATCTCTGGATACGTGTTCCTAAAAAAGCACCTATATATATATATATATATATATATATATATATATATATATATATATATATATTACAGGCCCCACATATATTTGTAAAAAGAAGCAGCAGCAGCTTTTCATGCTCTTAAAACAAAAACAAAAAAAATGAAAGAAGACTGGAAAGAGAGAATTGCAAAGTGTTTCAATATCATGTATAAAGTGAACGATATTTTTGTTGAAGAGAAAAATCCAAAAGAATTTACCAGCGCCTTTTGTTTCCACTATCTTCGGCTTGCTTGGTTTGCCATCACCTTTCCGAGTATATGCAGCCACAGTGAACTGGTATTTGGTATCGGCTTTCAAGTTGGTTATGACATGCTCTGTTTTTTCGCCATCCATTGTGTCATCCATACGTACATTTTTAGTTAGCTGATCGGTGGCATCGAACTCGGTATAGCGAATCTGATATCCACGTATTATTCCGTTTTTCTCTCTCGATGCTGGATGGCGCCACTCAATAAAAACTGCAGTCGAATTGATAGCTTCAACACGAACTCTTCTTGGCTCTCCAGGAACTAGAGGACAATGATGAGGAATATTAATGAATAACGCCGCTAATCTGTCAGCATCACCCAATTTAGGGAGAATTTGATAAACAAATAAGATGTTGATTATTTTTTGCAGAATCAATTTCTCAAAATTTTACATGTTTTTTTAGGTTTTTTTTTTTCCAGTTTCCTTATAAAAAAATATCTGGCTAAAATAATATAGTCTCAGAGTCTTAAACTTGAAGACTAGATTAGCAAAATCGTAAACAAACAAAATAAAATGCATATATAAATATTTACTTAAATTTAAATGTACAAATTTAAACGGACATTCACAGTCTAAAATGTAATACATGCGGATTTATGTTTTAGATAAAGGTTTCATAATTACATGCTTAAGTAATTGCATTATTTTGTATCAGCATTGCATCAACCAATTGGCTACAAATTAAGGAGTACATTCTTATGATATATGATTTACGTATTACATTTAATGCAAAGCATGGCAATTTATCGTCTTTTATAACCATCACATCATGCTAATTATGAAATAAAATTTCACTCAAACTTTTAAATAGTAAAATAATGTACTGATCTAGAACCTGACCCGAGATCACGTCAACATCTTTTCAGCAGCTTATGGAAAGTTGCCAGAAAATCAGCCGACATAATTATCCAATCAACCGTAAGCAGATGAGAATGTTTTTTTTTTTTTTTTTTATTAACAAAGGAGTCACCACTTATCAAGATTTTTGTTTTAAAATACCCCCCCCCCCAAATATTATCTATTTGAACCCCCCACCAAAAAAAAAAAGAAAACAGATTTTTTATTTGAAACTTCTCTAGTGCTTTTCTTGACAAAAAAAAAATTGTTTTTGATTATAGTTGTTTGCATGAACAAAAAAAAATTGTTTTTGATTATAACAAAAACAAAGAAAACAAAAAAAAACTTATTTTATTGAAACTTTTCTTGCAAAAAAGAATTCTTAGATATTTTCTATGAAAAAAAAAAACATTTTATTGTTTCGTTGTTCATTAAAATAATTATTTCTTTGAAATATTGGTTGCAAAATAAATTATTATACTTTTCATGAAAAAATATTGGTTGCAAAATAAAAATAAATTATTATACTTTTCATGAAAAAATATTGGTTGCAAAATAAAAATAAATTATTATACTTTTCATGAAAAAATATTGGTTGCAAAATAAAAATAAATTATTATACTTTTCATGAAAAAATATTGGTTGCAAAATAAAAATAAATTATACTTTTCATGAAAAAAGTATTCCTTTCATGTAATAACATAATTCTTTTCGTCTTGTGTTCTGTTTGCATTGTTTATCATCTGACAGTGTTCACATCAGCTTTTCTCCAGCAGCTCACTGTAAACTGCTGGAAGATGCTGCTGTGACCTTGGGCCAGATTCTAGATCAGTACCCAAAACAAGTAGTCTGTATATTTATATATTTCAATATAATCATAATAATTCTGTAATACAGTTAGCACAAATGTATGAATATATTTTGCTTTCAAATTAAACATTTTTTAACAAAAAAGAAGAAAATAAAAGGTTTCATTCATTTTGCAATAAAAAGAAACGGCATAACCAAAAGACAGAAAAGAAAAGGCATGCGGAATGGCAACAAAGTGAAACAGTCAAGAAAGATGTTAGAACAGGTGTCAATCTCTAGATGGTAGTAGTACTGCAGATAAAATTAAGCTCAACGGTTAACATATTATGTTAAGCAGAGCTTTATTAAGTTTATACAGAAAATGAGTTGAAAGCTCAATAGTGCCTATATCACTAGAGCTCTGAATATAGTAATAAGATAATAAAGTTTTGATTTTCCTGTTGAAAACATTTTGTTCAATTTTACATACGATTGTTTCTACCCATTTTAAAACACACATCTTTTCCTGATAAGAATGAATCCAGGCCGTATTTCAAAGGTTCCATCAGTAGATCCCTACGTAAGATTTTTCAATGGAAAGCAGTTTGAAATTGTTTTTTTGGTTTTGGATTATGAAAAATGTTTTTCTTTTAGAAAAATGGGTACTTATACAGAATAAGGCTACTGGCGGATATTATCTTGGCAGTTTACATAAAACACTGGAAGGTGCCAAATGAAAGTCTCATGATTTTTTTTTCTTTTTGTATGCAAACGCTGGCCAATATTTCAGTGAAAAAATATTTTTATTATTACAATAATTCAATGAATAATTAATTGAAAAGAAATGAAAATTTACAAAGAAAATATAATGAATAAATATTTTGCATGAAATTTTCAGAAAATTATAATTCAAACAAACAAAAAAAATTGATTATAAGGTAAGTTTTATGAATAAATGGCAAACAAAAATTTTTTTGATTTGTTTTACATTAATTTTTTTTCTGTTATATGGAGTTTTTTTTTGTTCAAGTCAATATAAATGCTTTGTCTTTTTTTTTTTATAATAAATGAATAATAGCAAATAAATGTTTCTTAAATGAGGTTGGCCAATGCGATTTCATTGGCTCAGCATCTTGGCATTTTATGTAAACTACCAGCAAAATTCTGAGGATAACACCTATTTCTGAAAAATTATAAAAATGTTTACCTAAATAATCAGAGCGACATTTGAAATGAGATATCCTTTGAATTCATTGATATTCAGAAAAAAAGAGTTTTAAAATGACAGAAATGATCACATGGATTTAAATAAAAATTTTGAACAAGAAACTTGAAACTTCATTAACTCGTTATTATATAAAATAAATAGCAATAATATACATAAAATATTAAAAAATATTACAGTTATAATTTGATAAAAAAATTGTTTTTAATATTTTCAATATTTTAATAACATTGTAAAAAACACTTTACATTCTCAAATTTAAATTTCATTTTTTGTCTCTATTAGATGTCTAAAACTTTGAATATGAAATGTGTATATTTTAAATAAAAGTTAAGCAACGATGGGCCTGGCCAGTACCAGATGGGTGACCATTTGGAATTGGAACTTCCAGGTGCTGTATGTGCTCTCCGCTTATTTCAGCATTGCTTCCAGTCGTTCTCGACGTCTCCTTGCCACTCAAGCAGTGCTGATTCAGGAGAGGTGTGGTTCTGGATTGCACAACCCTTGCCACACAATTACATGCGCAGCATCCCCTACAGGGGGTATCCTTTGTCTTTCTTTCGAGACTAAATGGAGGCATCAATATATATATAGTTTCTATTGTTTTTAGTTCATAGATTTTAATCCAATGAAACTACAGCTTTATTCGATAGTGCTCGATACCAAATGAAGCTAGATTTTTTTTATTGATACAAACATTTTTGGCTACATATGTGCACACATGTTTCAGCTGATATATATATATATATATATATATATATATATATATATATGCATACATATTAATATTTATTGTTTGGAAATATAATCATGGTCTCATTTTTATTCTTTTCTTCTCTACAGCATATGTTCTATTCATTTGTTGAGTAAATTGTTATTTTGTTTTTAATTTTAAATGACAAATACGGAAAACAGAAACTGAGACCATTATTGCCAGTTTCAATTTATTTCTTGCAATATGTATTTTTTTACTTAAGCTCTTTTTAATCTATTGTTAATATATAAGATGAACAAAAAAATTCAGACGTGAAATTAATTAATTTAAAAACATTTAAAAACAAAATAAAGTCAAATATTAAAAATTCTGAAGATTAATAATATAAATGCAATACTTACAAACCTTCCACTAAAAATATATATATATTTACAGATCTTGTCGTAAATGAATTTATAGAATTGTTATAAATGAATTTATAGGTTTTAATAAAAGTTTGTGACAATCCAAGGTTAGTAGAAGGAAGAAGAGAGAAATATGAGTGTTTAATCAGAGAGCAAAGGAAAGATGATTAAATATGTAGATGTAAGTAGAAAAGTTATTCATCCAAATAAAAATTGTATTATGGCCAATAAACCCCCAAATTCTTATAAATAAAAAAAAAAACAGAATTAAGAGGGTGAAGTAGTTTGCTTGAAACATTCTGTATAACATATAAAGGCTTTATGGACAAATTTATCTTTAGTTGACCTTTAACAACTAAATATTTTCGTTTACTAGCCAAATAGAAAAGTTACTAGCCAAACCCACATGATTTTTAGAATATGACATCTTCATTCTGTGACGAGTATGTACATCATAAAGATTGTTCTGTATTTTTTTAATAAGTGTTATTCTTAATATACAACAAATTTTATGTTGATACTTGAAGGTATAAACATTCTAATTTCTTCAGATGTTTGTTTTTGTAAACAGCCTTCGTTAAAAAAAAGAGTATATTATTACTATTAAACTTTTATTGTTTAAATAATTTAACTTTGTTCGTTTTATTAATAAAAAAAAAAAAGTTGAAAAGATATTTTTTACTCAGTAGTGAGCTTTGGAATATTGTCAGTGAAAGAAATACAATCGCCAAAAGATAAGCGTTTTATTATTTCTAGTCGCCACTTTAAAAAAAATCACTCCCAAATACGACTGCTTCACTCAAAATGTAGAGACCTGATATATACAGAGAGATGATTTATAGAAGGTTAATAATAATACGAAAGTATACTGGATTGTAAGAAAAACTGAATTTCAAGGCAAATATTTTTTTTTTTTTAATTATTATTTTAAATTCGACTGGTATCAAATCTCATATTTCAGTCCTAACAACCTAACAATAATTAAAACCAGAAATACAAACTCAGCACTTTATGTACTTCCTGAGTTTTTTTTTTTTTTCATCTCTTGATTCAAATGGAGACCACTTATCAACAAATGAAATGGTGAATATGGAAAAAAATGCATCTTCTTAAATTTTTGTTCATATAAAATGAAAACATGCCAACAATCTTCTCTACAACTACTAACGAGTAATGGTCGGACTATTGTTCTCATCTTGAGTGTTATCTGTGCAACGTTTCGGCCGGATTGGCCTTCGACCGTCCTCAGGCACGTTGGTTGTTGTTTGGAAAAGAAACGGCTATGGTTTCGTATTTGTAAAAAAAAAAATTGGCTGACGAACCATTGCCATACAATAGAGGCTAACTCAAAGAATACAAAAATATCTACTGAGCCAGTAACTTTTCTGCTATCTTTTCCGAACAACAAACAACATGCCTGAAGACAGTCAAAGGCCAATCCGACCGAAACGTTGCACAAATAACACTCAAGATGAGAATAATAGTCCGATCAATACAAGTAATATAAACAATCAGCCCTCATCTAAAAAATTCTGAACTCTAACTACTAACTACTTTAGTGCAAATAGAATTATATAGTGATGGTGGGAAAAAATGGGTTCTACTGTCTTTCAAGCAAGTGTATATAATTGATTGGGTAATTCTGGGTTAATGTTACTCAAATTTTTTTTTTTAGGCTCAAGATCAGACACATGGTAGCCACCGATCAGTTGGTCTTATGAAGATTCAATAAATAAATGCTGATCAAGTTTATTTGTTTATTTTCTTCTTGCGCGAGTTGAGCCAGATTTTTTCTTTGCCTCTACATCTCTGACCCATGCATAGTGATTCTGCTGGAATAACAAACCAGTTCTTGTTCAGTGGAACTCAGAACCTCTGTCTTTAAGTACAGAGTGCAAACCGATTAACCCACGGAGACAAGTATGAAATGGTGACACTATTAAATAAATATATTGTCTATCAAATAAAATATGTATCAGATACATTTGAAAGCCAAATCACAACACAACATTATGAAAATAAGCAAGTGTTATTATATTTGTTTATTTTCATAATATTGCATTGTGATTTGGCTTTCAAATGTATTTGATATGTATTTTATTTTATTCAAATTAAATCAACATTCATGGAACTCACATCTCTAACATTGTCTATATTCTTTCATCCCCTTCCCCTCTCAAGTCAAATGTTGATAAACTGCTTATCAACAAATGAAATGGCGAATATGGAAGACTTGTCATTTTAAATTTATTTCTGGTGTCCATGAGAATAGTGGGGCAATTGAAAGTGAGAGGGTAAAAACCCCTCCAACAATATTTGCTGTAAATCACTCATAAAACAAATTTGGAAATTTGTTCCTGGTGTCCATGGTGGCAGTGGAAGTAAATAGAAGTGAGAGTTTAAAAATTTGCACTGCTTCTTTTATTTAAATATAGACAGAGATAGTTTTTATTTTGTGCGTAACTTATGACATTTTATTAAACAATTTCTATCACGTTAAATCTTTTACCGATAATTTTTTAACACTCCCCATAATGACATATTTCAAAATTTGTGCAATTTCCCCTTTAAATAGAATAGTTTTGATCCACTTGTATGTCGCCTTACAAAGATTAAAATCATGATAATAAACCTCATGTCTAGAATGCTTATTTCAATTTCGATCAAAATCAATTACAATAATTTTTATTCTAGAAAATATTTAAAATTTAAGGCTTAAGCTTAAGAGATCTCAAGAAGAAATTGAAATTCAGAGAAACTTGCTTAATTGATGCCTAATGATTATGCATCAAATTCAATGCAAATCTGAAATATTTGCAGTTTCAAATGGGAGATTTTACCCATATTATGCTTCCTAAAACACTGACAAATATTCTAAAAAAAACCCTGAAATTTTGTAAATATTTATTAATTGACGTCTAATACCTGCTGTTAAGAATTTCAGAAAACTCTGAATTTTTACAATTTACCCTGCTTGCACTAAACTAAATCTAAATATAGTCCACATTTAGACACATTACACCTATATATTATTTAATTATTTGGAATACTTATTGAGATGAGTATTATTTATTAATTTATTTATTGCGGACGATTATCCTCATCTTAGTTGTTGTTTCGCAACGTTTCGGCGAACTATTCCTCTGGCTTTCGTCAGGTAGTTAACCAAAACGGGATAGGAACTCTGAATCTCCTAACTGTATTCTCAGCAATTACTGCCTTCTATGGTGAGATGACAACAACTATGGAAGGCAGTAATTGCTGAAAATACAGTTAGGTGATTCTGAGTTCCTATCCCATCACAGTAATCACCTGACGAAGGCCATAGGAATAGTTGGTCGAAATGTCATGAAACAATGACTACAGGATAATAGTCCGCAATAAATGAATCTTACAGCTAGTAGCTGTGTTTGAAAATACATAATGATTGGTTAATTAGTTTATGTGTGATTTCTGTTTATGAAAATATATAAACATACCTAACTCAATTTATGAAACAACCTGACACCCTCCATCCCGGCAAAGAAGAAAAAAAAATGATTCCCTTGTACAGTGACCTCATGACACAGAATGATCTCCCAAGCACATATCAAAAGGCGACAGATCTGCAACTCATCAAGTCAGAACATAACCCAAATTAGTAAGTTGATCCATTAGCAAGCAGTTGCAAGAAAGGTTTACGACTCTGTTACATCTCAGAAAGAAAGAGCAACTTCATAAAAACAAGTTGACATATAAAAAAAAAAACAGAGAAACTTTATTATTGCATAAGAATTGATAATGAATTACGAGAATTTTCTCATCAGGATCTTATTGAATTGTTAAAATAGAAGAAAGTGAAAGCACTTTTGTTTTTTATATATATACATCTTAATTGTCAATGATATGATTTTTTATACCCATATAATGCTCATATTAGCGCTTTAAAATATTCTTTAAAAAGAACTGAAATTTTGGGAATATTTATTCATTGATCTCTAATACCTATTATTAAGGTTATTGATAGTGTTTTTCTGATGTTTATATAATGTTATTTATAATAGCTCTACATACATATTGAGCACTTTTGAAAATTATTTTTAGTCCAATACATTTAAATATATATGTTGCTGGGTTCGAATCTATCGACTGGTGTTAATCATGACACCCTGCACTGATGATTCCCGAAAGGATGAAACACTAGTATCTGTAGGTATTTAATAATTATTATAGTAAATAATTATGTCAATCACTTAAGGAAACTCGTTTCTTATTGTTCAGCACTTTCAGTTGAAATAAAAAGTCGGTCAATTTAGCTTTCATGCCAGATCATCATATAATGATTAGATCACTCTGACAGACATTAAAAATATTTAAAAAAAATAAATGTTCAAATTTCAACAGTATTTCTCGTGGTTAATGGTAGCTGAATGGATTGAGTCCTTGCTAATGAAGCCAGAGATGGCTTCTGTTGCTGGCTTCGAATCTATCAACTGTTGCTGGCTTCGAATCTATCAATTAATCGTATAAATTCGGGAATCATCAGTGCAGGGACTGCACTGATGATTCCTGAAAGGATGAAACACTAGAGTCTGTAGGATATATATATATATATATATATATATATATATATATATATATATATATATATAAATGAACCTGATAAAATATAATCTTTAAGCAAAGCAAAACTATTGACATAGTAAACACTCTACACGGTTAAGAGGAGCAATTCATATAATAAGTAAAAGATGAGAAATAAAAGTTATATAAAATTTTATTCTTTTCTTTCTTTCTCCTTTTCCTTATAATAAAGTTTTATGTACCTTTTATTTCTCATTTTATGACGTTGATTCGAATAAAGCGTTGATAATAAAAAATTATTTTCTAAAGTAAGTTTTTCATTTTACTGATTTTTCCTGATGAATTATTGTCCTACAAGATTCGATATATGCTTTATTTTCTAGATTATTGATGAAAAAAAACTGTTAAAATGAATCTCTTTTCTGGAACACCGGAAATCCAGCTTATTGAGTTAAAGAATTTGAAAAATAACTACTCTTCAGCTTATGGTCAAAGCTTTGTGTTTATCTTTACTTTTATTAGATTCATTTAGTTGAATTTTTATTTATTTATTTTATCTATTATTTATCTTAAAGTAAACTATTCTGTGTCTACAGTTAGTTATTATTTCGCTTCTACAATTTAGTAACTTTTTGTAATCTTTAAAATTTCTAGCTTCTCATTCAAATTTAATCTAATATTTTTACTTATTTATTTTATTAATTTTTATCTTTAAAGTAAACTATTCTGTGTCTACAGTTAGTTGCTATTTCGCTTCTACAATTTAGTAATTTTTGTGCTATTTAAACCTTAAAATTTCTAGCTTCTCATTTAAACATAATCTGCACAGGTTGTCTAAATGTCTATATCTACTTTCTTTCCCTGTTAGTGATGTTTTATGTCTTTATGTCAATCAGTTTGTTATCTGACTATTCCATAAACTAATTTTCTGCACATAAATTTCTGTTTCTTTTTTCTCTTTCTTTCCGATATCACGTAGCAAAGTCATCAAAAAATAAAGGGGTTAGTAATAACAAGTATCAGGTAATAAAGAAAAGGGAGCGGATTGGTTGAGAAATAAAATAAAATAAAACCCAAATGTGATCCCTTTTTTTTTTTTTGGCTTATTGGCACGTGATCCCCAAAGGAGAGCAAAGAAAAGAGTGAGTGAGTGAGTCAACCCAAAAAGGGGCAAATGTTTTTATCACCAGACACCAAAAAACTCGTAACTTTTCAAAACAAATGATAATCGATGAATATCGAGAAAGCAGGTTATTAAGTAGCCCAAAGCCATTTCAAAAATAGGATTATAGATTCAGCTACCTACCATCTTCCTCAGTGCTCACTAAGATGGGTGGGGATTTGGGGCCATCGCCGACACTCGTGAAAGCCAGCAGCTGAATCTTATATTGAGTCCATGTGGCCAGGTCAGTCAGTATATAAGAATTCACAGCCGCGTCAACGTTAACAACTTTGGACTTATCCGTCCCGCTTTCCGTGTATAAAATCTTATAGCCTGTGATGTTACCGTTTTGTTTGTTTGGGGGTGGTGGTTTCCATGTTATCTTGAGCCGGTGTGAGTCAAGAGCTATACCACTCACAGCCAGAGGAGGGGCACCAGGGACTGAGGGGACAAGGTAGTAAAAATAAATGAGTGATAAATCAAAATGGTTTTTTTTTTTGGTTTTTGTCAAAATAAATAAAACTAAACAAACATGCAAATGGATGAATCATGCATCGATGGACATCAACGGCAGCTGAAGGGGTTGAAAGATGATTATGAAGGGGAAAAAAAAAAAGATGAAAAATATATATAAAAAAATATCAACCATGATGACTGCAGCAACAGCGGGGGGGGGGGGGGCATGTAAATAAACTTGCTCAAGAAAAGCAGGGTTTCAGCGGTAAGCCATGAAGTTCATGCAGATAGTGTGTTAATAAATACTAATTTTTTATACGATACAGAATCACTAAATACTAAACAGGCCATTTTCTTTCTAAAACATACCACATTGTTTATAATACCATTTTGGTAGTTGATCAGTTTACAACCCAATCTCTGACAACTTCGTGTCAGCATCTTCCATCAAAAGATGCCGAAGCGATTATCCAATCAGCTGTCAGAGGACAACAAGTTTCAACCAAATTCATTAAATCAAGAAATATTTTTTCAAACCGGAAATGACTTTCAACAAGCTATGTCAACATGACCTCCCTCCTTTTTCCTTACGTTCCTATTTAGAAAGCCATTCTTAAAATAAGGTAGGAAAGGATGCTACATTTTGAATTAATCATTTGGCAGTTTTCGCTTCCACATCTTCAAGCAGCTTACATAATCTGCCGGAAGATGGCAACGCAAAGTTGCCAAAGATTAGGTAATAAACTGGTCAAGTATTGTTATTTTGAATATTTTTACAAAATGAAAAAATTGTTTTATTTTGTTGTACTTTGGATTTATTTGCAGCTCCAAATGAAGGTAAAATTAGATGCAAGGTCGAGTTTTCTTTGGGGAGGGGGGGAGGCTCAACTCTAAAGAAAATGGGTCATTTTGGATGGGGAAAATACCTCACGTCTAGAATCCTTATTCTAACTTCATTCAAAATTTATTTCATGATTTTAATTATAGAAAAGTTCTAGAATTTAAGGATTAAGCTTAAGAGGTTTTAAGAAGAAACTAAAATTTGGGTAATCTTGCTTAATTCATGTCTAATAGCTATGGATTAAATTCAATACAAATCTGATGTATTTGAACTTTTAAATGGGAGATAATCATCGATATATATATATATATTTTTACATAGGCATCACCACTTATCAAGGCCAAGAGGCCACTCGAGGATAAGGGTTAAAAAGTTTTAACTTAAGTGGAATGACTCATCAAAAACTTGTTTACATTAGACTTGAAGACAACCATATTGTAGTCAGCTGGAAAGCAAGTAAACGGAAGACAATTCCATAGGCGTGCAGTTCTATGAAAGAAGCTTTGATCATGGAATCTACATTTAGGTTTAGGCAGAGATAAAGAGTGGAGGTAATTATTAATAGTGCTTTCTGCTACACGGGTGTTTTTGTGAAAGTTTGGCGAGGAGGGAACCATAGATTGGAGCTCAGTCGAGCACTTGCCATGAAAATAGCGATAAAGCAGAGACAAACTCGCAACATCTCTTCTGTGAGAAAGAGGTTGCAGGGAAGAGAAAAGGACATTCCCTACGAGGCTACAAAGTCTATTTTGAACTCTATCAAGGCAGGATAAGTCCTTTTCTAGCAGCTCCTATCCAGTATGCTAGTATGGTCATCCGAAGCATATTACGTCCCCTAAAACACTTTAGAGAAACTGAAATTTGAAGAATATTAACTGATGTCTAATGCGTATTATTAAAATTTTTTAAAAACAATTCTAAATAGGCCATTTCTTTTTAACTTATGATATTCCTAAATTTTTTTCAAAAATTTCTACAAAGTCAAGAAACTTGTTTCATTTTATTTAATTCTCACATAGTTATTATCAGTAATTTAATGTTATTTTCCTTATTTATTATTATAAGTTATTTTTCTGATTTCAGTTATTATTAAGATCCAGTTCTTACTAATAATTTTGTTTTTCTTTGGAAATTAACTTTAAACGGATGTTAACTAGTTGGTATAATTGCATCATCCAATACTGAAAGAACAAATAGCAAATAAATTTAATAAGTGTGGAATCGATCCAATTATTAGATCCATGTCTTGTTCAGTCTTTCTTTTTGTACAGATTTTTAATATTAATTCTTTTGTATACCTGTTCTCTTATTTTTTTTTTTTAGCATCTGTTATTGTTGATGTTTTTGCTTTTTCAATTATGACTGAAAAATCAATTTCAGTAAGGGGAATAATTCTTAAGGATTTTTGATAGTTGCTACATTTGGAAGCAAAATTTTATTTTTATTATTTATTTTTTATTTTTTTTATTTTTTTTATTTTTTTTTTTATTTATTTTATTTTTTTTTTTCTGAATAATTTTGCCAACAAATAAAACAAATAAAAATTAAAGTCTAAAGTGACTTCACTGTATCTTGGGCAACGTCAGGCCGGGGCAGCTAGTTATTTGAAGAAGTTTATTTTCCCTTTTTCTTGAATAAGGATGTATACAATTTTTAGTCTAATGGAAATATAAGAACTTAAGCTATGCTGAAAGAATTGAGTTGGTACTTTTTACAAGACTAAATATTTAATATTATCGCAGTTAACCTGTCTACAGAGTTCTACAAATTATATGACTTAAAATATTATAATCACAATGCAAATATAATGCAAATATTCAAATTTCCACACATCATATAATTTTATGAACAAATGTTTGGAATTAATGTTAAGGTATTTTTAGAGGTCATATTAAAGGGTGATCCACAAAAAATGCCACCCATGAATCGCTAATAAAACTCATAATTCTTATCGCAATCTGACCATATTTGGTGCAAATAAACTTCAATCTATGCTTCATTCTAAGTTTCAATTAAGAACGCCCAACAGCCTTCATTTTATCATTGTCCAATGATAAGTATACAGGTATTCTATGTGCACTTATTGTCAACAATTCAGGTACAATCATTTCAGGTCATTGCTCTGATTTTTTTTTTTTTTTTTTTTGAGGAAATCGCTCCAGACAAGGCATCAAGCCACTTAATGTAAGAAGGTAAAAAATGATACTACTTCAAGGCCAGAAACTAGCTAACAATAAGTTTTATATGGATATATTCTGATCCCAAAAACAGCAATTTTTCCCCTTTTCCAGAACCATCATTCATGGAATGTGAGGAATAAAGGACAAAATAAAAGAAGCAAGAGTTACAAGGATGCTGAAAGTGTACTCACGGTCCACTTTCAATTTTCCACAATTTGGTTTTTGATGGTCGTCCTCAGTTCAAGAATAGTTTGCGGATTGTTTTAGCAGACATTACCTTTGAGATAATGCTGCAGATAAAAATCTGGGGAGGGGATTAAGGTCCGGTGAGTGTGAAGCCAATTCAGGATTCCAATATGTTTCAACATATCAGATGAAAATCTGGTTTAAAGTTCAATAAGTCTACAGCCTATTCAGAATAGCATTTCTTACTCAAAGATAAGGGTTAATGAATGTAACGTGGTCATGTAGTAATTGTTCATGGTGCAAATTGGGTAGAATTTGATTATTTATGGAGACGGCTCAACAAGAACATGAAAGCTACCATGTTGTATTCAACCGGGAAGCAGATCAGCGGAACAGTGTTCGACAGACGGGCAGTCCTGGGAAAGAAGCTGTGTTCATAAAACTAAGATATATCAAAAAAATTTTTAATTTAAATTATTAAATATTCAGACATGATTATCATTGAATGAAAACAACGACTGTTGGACATTTATGGCTGCAACTTGGTGGGCAAGTCAGACACAGATTGTTTTATTTGTACCAGATATGGTTGAATTGTAGAAAGGATCGCAAATTTTATTAATGATTTTGTGAGTGGCATTTTTTGTGGGTCACTCTATATAATAAGGATGTCCCCGTCTTTATCTGCAGATCAATTAATAAGGTTATGATCATTATGCATGAACAACATGTCACCTTAGAAAAAAGAAAAAAAAAAAGAAGAAAAATCAGATTGATTAAAAATATTTTAAATGATTAACAAACATTTAGAAATTTGTTGAATTTTTTTTTTTTTTTTTTTTTTTTATCTCTAATCAAAGTGAAATGTAACAACAGATTCATAATTAAATGGATCTGCAATGTCAGGTCGTACGGCACAATCACGTTGACACACCGGTTCTCGCCAGATCACTAAAGTTAAGCAACACTGAGCCTGACCATTACCAGATGGGTGACCCATTTGGGAAAGCTAGGCGCTGTATGTACCTTCTGGGAAGGTTGGACGTGGGGCCAGCACCCTTACCCTGTAAAAAGAGCTCCTCACTAGAAAAACATCCACAAAAGTGGTAGATGGCCACTTGTCCAATCCTTCAGGGTATCCTTAGGGCGAATCAACTGTGCTGGTATGGTCATTTCAAGCATACATCTCATTGATAAACTACTTTATAAAAGCATGGATGACTTAAATCAGGGATTTTCAAACCTTTTAACTTCCGAATCCTTTTATATTTCCCCTTGCGAACCTTATTAAATTTATACACAAATTGTTGCATTAACGCAATAAAACTGGTTTTAAACTTACTTTCAACATAACTATTCAAATAATTGATTCTGGGACCATACTGTCACGAATCGTTGCCACAACATTTAGATGTATTTATTGTTTCTGGATGAGTTTATTTATTTCTGGAATAGGTGCATCATCTTATTCCATAACACCGATCAAATCCCGACCCGCACTATCCGTGCAAAATGAAACACCATCAGCCTATCAGAGAGTCTTTTTAAAAGAAAACTCTGCATGTTTGCTCACGGCCTTCAACACTCTAAGATGAAATTTATTTGAAAGCTGTTTGCCAATACATGGAGTATTGTTATATCTGGGCTGGTGCATCAGTCTCTCGCTCCTAGATAAATGTTAAAAAAAAGAGTCGCCAACCTGATAGGTCCTGCACTATCAACTAAACTCAAACCTTTGTCCCTAGAAAATGGAGCTATTAAACCCGACATAGTGATATGGGACAATAAGAAGAAAGAAGCAACCGTAGTAGAAGTTAGTGTTCCCAATGATACTGGGCTAAATGAACTACCAAGGTATTATGTAAAAGAAAAAGAAACTGGAATCTTAGGAAGATCGCCATCATTCCAGTAATTATAGGAGCCACTGAATTCCAGATAAAGAATTTAAAAAACTACCTGGCAAATATAACCGGTGAACCAAATGCAAAGGAGAGTCAAACAATTGCACTTAAAGAAACGGTTAAACTCTTAAAAAGATCTCTTAGTTGGAATGTATGAGTTAGTAGGTGAATGTCCGGTATCCGATAGAATGCTCTATCCCCAGCTTGAATAAAAATGACAAGTAAATTAAAAAAAAAAAAAAAAAATGAGTAACTAGAATTCTGAAGTCATGTATCAAGGGTGAGACGGTCCAAGATAGTGGAACTTGTCATTTTTAGCATTAGTGCCCTTCAGCTAACTGAAAGTATGTTTTTTTTTTATCATCTCTAGAAGAATTATAGTAGGAAGAAGAGGAGACAATCCAAACTTTAATGATTTTCCAAAACAGATTTTATCGCAATTCGAATCAAGTTCACTAAAATAACAAAGAAACACAATAAAAAAAAATTATTTATTGAATTTTAATTTAAAAATAAAAAAAATAACTATATGAGTAACTGTTTGGGATAGTTAACACCCTTATAGTCATGATAGTATGAATTCGTCTGGCAATATGTAAGCCAGATATTTCTGCCATCAAGCAGAGATCACAAGCGTTCTCCTCTCGGTCGACCTGGTGGCTACTCTGGCGCTGCACCCAAGTTAAATTGTTCTTAGTTGATGGAGGGAGAAACCCTTCTATACTAAGACAATTTTATTTTTGAACACTGTTAGTGTGCCCCGTTTTGGGGAGTTGGTTTTCTCCCACAGTAAAAACGACCTTGTGTCACATTTTGTTTTTTGTGGGGAAACAAATAAATACCGAAAGCACACGCATAGTTTAACCGCTCGCAGTGAACACCAGGACTCTTTCACCTTAATATTGTGATCCCCTTAAACAGGACCACAACAGTAACAATATTTCAAAATATATTTTTTAATTTACAAATAAAATGTAATATTTTTTATTTCAAAATAATTCATTTTAAAACAAATATTTTTTTTAATTTACAAATAAAATGTAATATTCTATATTTCAAAATAATTCATTTTAAAATAAATATTTTTTTTAATTTAGAGATAAAATAAAACATTCAGTTTAGAATATTATGAAATGAGTGAAACATTTTTTATATACCTTTCTTTTTTACTTAGATGTAAGATCCAAGTTAAGTGAGCATATTTTGAAATATTTTCAGCGGTCATTTTTAAAATAATTTTATTTGCGAAATTGAATTGTGTTTATTTCTTTTGAAAGATAAATTTCTTTTAAGTGAAATAAAATAAACGTGTAAAATATGTAATCGAAATATGTATTGAATTTAAAATATGTAATTGAAAAATGTATTGAATTTAAAATATGTATTGAATTTAAAATATGTAATTGAAATATGTATTGAATTTAAAATATGTAATTGAAATATGTATTGAATTTGAAATATGTATTGAATTTAAAATATGTATTGAATTTAAAATATTAAATTTAAAATATGTATTGAATTTAAAATATGTAATTGAAATATGTATTGAATTTAAAATATGTAATTGAAATATGTATTGAATTTGAAATATGTATTGAATTTAAAATATGTAATTGAAATATGTATTGAATTTAAAATATGTAATTGAAATATGTATTGAATTTGAAATATGTATTGAATTTAAAATATGTATTGAATTTAAAATATTAAATTTAAAATATGTATTGAATTTAAAATATGTAATTGAAATATGTATTGAATTTAAAATATGTAATTGAAATATGTATTGAATTTGAAATATGTATTGAATTTAAAATATGTATTGAATTTAAAATATTAAATTTAAAATATGTATTGAATTTAAAATATGTAATTGAAATATGTATTAAATTTAAAATATGTAATTGAAATATGTATTGAATTTAAAATATGTAATTAAAATATGTATTGAATTTAAAATATTTTAAATTTACTATATGAGTATACAATATTTCAAATTAGTTTTTTAAATCTACAAATAAAATATAATATTCTATATTTCAAAATAATTCATTTTAAAATATTTTTTTAATTCACTGATAGAATATAACATTCAGTTTAGAATATTATGAAATGGCTAAAACGTATTTTTTTATATGCTTTTATTTTCAAAAATATAATTATCCAGATGTAAAATACAAATTAAATGAAATGTTTGCAGCAGTCATTTTTTTTAATAATCTTATTTGCGAAATTAAATTGTTTTTTTTTTGGGGGGGGGGGTAAATTTCTTTAATAAAATAGAATAAAAGGTGTGAAGAATATTACTGAAATATTTCAAAAGAAATTTGAGGGGGGGGGGTGGAATTTACAAATAAAATGTAATATTTCAAAATTATTCATTTAAAATAAGGTAAAATAAAATAAAAATCTTAAGAATTCTAAGATTTTAGAATATTTTGATTATCTCCTCTTTTCTCTACTATAACTCTTCTGAAAATGAAAACAAAAAATACTCCCGGGTTAGCTAAAGTGCGTTAGTGTCCCACTTTTAATGCCGCCGGAATTAAAAACATTAATATATAGATATCATTTGCTTAACATAAAACATTGGCTGTCATGCTCTATTATAAAATATTGAAGTATATACCTTGTATTTATGGAGGGAACAGACTAAAATTTCTTTATGGATGTGATACGATATTTATGTATATGATATCACTAATATTATTTTTAATAATCTGACTTTTTAAAAGAAAGATTTTCAACATTCATAAAAAAAAAAAAAAAGATAAGACAATTATGCAGAAAGATTACCACGAAAAAAAAAAAAAAGATGGAAGAAAATGGATGGGGGTGGTCAAAGGTGACGATAGTTGATATAATAGTTTCTAGAGTAACGAAACAATATGTTAATTAATAAATGTAAATACGTTTATTTTTTTGTTTTTTTTTAGTAGATAGACAAACGGGATGAGATAGGGGGGGGGTGTAAAATGCGCAACAATCCAGTCACGGTTGAGAATTTGCATATAAACATGGACAACAAAAAAATGGCGACATCCACAAAAAATTGCTTGCAATCGGATGAAAATGGAGATGAATGAATGATGGGAGTGAAGATTAGCAACAAAGACATATATAGACTTGGAACAGTGGTCACTAAAACAACTGGAAATAAGAAAGTAATGGTGAGGGCAGCGGTCGCAGTGCAATGTGTATATATACATACATATATATATATATATATATATATATATGTATATATATATATATATGTATATATATATATCAGTGATGGGACGATGTCAATAATATTTTAGCCGATTCCAATACAGTTACTGATTCTTTTCCAACTTCCTACTTACTGATTCCAATTCTTTTAAAATCTCTACTTAGCCACAGAGTTTTGTTTTTCTTTTTTCGTGAGATTATGTGGATATATTAATGTGTATGGGGGGGGATGATCTATACATTTTAGTTTTACTGGTTGTTTACAATCAATCAGTGGTCATCATTTCGTATGTAGTGCCAGCAATGTAAAAATTACGTTTTAAACAAAGACAAATAAATAGGAAGAATTAAAAGAATCGCTTTTGGGTATTGGAAAATAGGCAACGTTTTTTTTCTCCCCCGATTCTAATACCGATGCACCCCAAAATTTTGAATCTGAGCAATCGTCCCAACACTAATATATAACAAAAATAATAACATACAAGTAGAGCAATGGTACACAAAATAAACATAAAAAACAAGTTTTATATGTAAAATAGCAAGAAAACCTATTCACAAATATTTATTTATATATATATATATATATATATATATATATATATATATATATATATATATATATACACATACTAAAATACCCATCTCAGGATGGGTACAAATCCTCGAACAGAACAGTTTTGCACAACTTTTATCTTCCTTTACAAAGATTAAAATCAAGACATACTGATACTAAACCTTATGTCTAGAATTATTCCAATTATTCCACTTCTCCAAGTCCATTATACGATTTTGATTTTAGAAAATGTCTAAAATTTTAAGCCTTAAAAGTTTAAGGATGCTTAAGAAAGGTGGGCTCCCTCTATCGTACTAGAAGATTACTCACACCTGAAAGTATTCTGTACCTCTACAAAGCCACCATTCGCCCATGCATGGAGTACTATTGCCAACTACTCTGGGTGGGTGTATATACCACTAACCTCTCCCTCTTGGACAGGTTCCAAAGAGTAGTCTTCAATCTAACAGATCTCCCACTGTCAACTAAGCTCAAATCCCTGTCCCATCACCACAATATTGCATCCCTGTGTCTGTTTTACTGATGAACTCATTGCCGTTGTTTCCCCTCGACGTACATACCCCTGACAAACCTGCTTAGCAACAAAATCGCACCCCTTCACTGTAGAGGTCCCTAAATGCTGGAAAGCCTTCTACTGTAATAGTTTCTTCCCTCAGACAGCTAGACTTTGGAAGTCCCTTCCTGCTACCTGCTTCTCTGACTGTACTGACATACAAATGTTTAAATGTAACAAAATCCAACTTTGCTCATCTCCTCTAAACAAGGTCCCAAATAGTAGCCTCTTCGTGAAAGTGGTGGCATGCCTTTTTTATGATGAACGTGATTTTTATAAAAAAAATTAAAATTCAGGGAGTCATATTTAATTGATGCCTAATGACTATGGCTAAAATTTAATACAAATCTGAAATATTTTAACTTTCAAATGGGATATTTTGACCATATTATACTTCCTAAAACCCTTTAAATATCCTCCCAAAAATGAAATTTGAATAATATTCATTAATTATGTATATCTATTGATAAAATTTCGCAAAAACCGGAAGTATTTGAATTTCCAAAAAGGAATTCCAATCCGTCCTTGTTTCACTGTATAAAACTAATTAAGTTAAATATAGCCCACATTACTCACTCTTATGCCTAGCACCTGTGTTCCAAAGTTCATAATGGAGTATTTTAAAGGTTTGTTGTGACAATAAATAATAGAACAATCTCCGATTTTAAAATTCAAATATTTTCTATTTGAATTGAATTAGATTCATAAGCATTAGAACATAATTCTATGCAAAACCCCTTTGGAATTTGAATTTCTTCTTAAGACCACTTAAGCTTACGCTCGGAATTTTAGACATTTTTCAAGAAAAAGAGTCATTAAAAAGAATTTAATCAAAATTGGATTTCTGATTCTAGGCATAAGGTTCAATAGAATACACATGTTGATTTTAATTCCCAGAAGAGTAAAAGTGGTGGGAAACTGGGCTAACTGAAATCAAGACAAAATAAATAGGTTTTCTTGCTAGTCTGACAAAACGTAAAAACACTTGGAATAATAATAAGGCAACGATACAGAAAATAAAAACTGGATGATAGGAAGGTTGGTGAATAAGCATGTGTCTATCTGCAAACTAAGAGACGGATATGATCGTATAAACAAAAAAAGAAAAGAAAAAGGATAGCTACAGAGGTTGAGGGAGTGCAGGAAAGATGGAAAACATATTTTAAAAGGAAAAAAAAAATAAACAAAAGAAGAAAGTAATAAGCAGAAAAAACAAGGTGTGTGAAAAAAGGGGGGAATGGAGGAGTATTTTGGAATATAAAGGAGTCCATTGGAATTTTATGAAGCGGGGAGGGGGTGGGGGAACAAGATATGTGTAATGGGGGGGGGCAATGGAGGAGTATTTTGGAGGGTAAAGATGTCCATTATGAAGCAGGATTAACAAGAGGTGTGTAAAGGGAAAAGGAGGGGGCAATGGAGGAGTGTTAGGGAAGGTAAAGGAGTCCACAGGATTCTACTAGCAAGAGGTGTGTAAAGGGGAAAAAGGGAGTGAAGGAGGAGTATTTTAAAGGTTATAGGAATTCACTAGAGTTTTACCATCAAGAGAGGAAAATGTGTCTATGGAGGAGTTTTTTGGGAAATAAATGAGTCCATTGGGCTTTTACCAGCAGAGGTGCTTAACAGCGCAAAAGGGGGAATGGATTAGTGTTTTGGAGGGTAATAAAAATCCACTGGGATTTTGGTAGCAATGAAGAGTAGAGCTGGCAAGGATCATTTTAGACTCCTGTGGCCAATTCTTTTTTATGTGCAATACCATTAGTAATAAGACATATATTTCGCAGAGTTTTCTGTTTATAATAAAAAGAGCTACAAGAATATAGATCAAGAATTCAAGAGTGAAATATATTCAAGAGTCGGCTTATGTTGAACGTTTTTTACACAGTGCTTCCTTCCTTAAGAAAAAATAAATAAACAGATGAAAGTTGCTGCAGAAAAAATCAATTACCAATATATTTTATAAATTTATATACACATGAAAAAAAAACAAACAAACAAAAACCTGGTGTTTTCTATTGTAGAACCTCGAAAGAGAAACAGGAATCCGGCCTTAGAACTAAAAAAATAATTCAAATTAGCTAAAAAGAATTGAATAAAAAGAATAGATCAAAATAAAATAAATTTGAAAAAGAGAAAGAACAAAAAAAAAAAATCAGAGATTTTTCTTTTTAATGAACATTGTTGTACAATTTTGGTTAAAAATTCTGTTCTCGTCACATCTTTCTGCAGATAGGTAGTTGATACTTACCAACATCAACTAATAAATAGTGTGAAATAATAAATAAACAAAAAAAAAAAAAGGATTTCAAACCAAATAAATAAATAATAATGCAAGGACAAAAAAAAAAAAAAAAAAAATTGTGTGAACCAAAAGCTAAATATTACAATTCAAGATGGTTTTTACAAAACTGGGAAAAATTCTTTTTTATTCATTTGTTTCTAAGGAAAAATAAACTGAAGAAATAAACTAAATAACTAATTTATTTCTAAAGAAAATGACTAAAGAAAGAAACGTAATCAATATATATATATATATATATATATATATATATATATATATATATATATATATATATATATCATCATATATATATATCAGATCTATATATATATATATCAGATCTCTATATATATATATTATCATATATATATCAGATCTATATATATATATATATATATTATCATATATATATATCAGATCTATATATATATATATTATCATATATATATTAGACCTATATATATATATTATCATATATATATCAGATCTATATATATATATTATCATATATATATCAGATCTATATATATATATATTATCATATATATATCAGATCTCTCTCTCTCTCTCTCTCTCTATATATATATATATATATATATAATCATATATATATCAGATCTCTCTCTCTCTCTTTCTATATATATATATATATATATATAATCATATATATCAGATCTATATATATATATATATTATCATATATATATATCAGATCTATATATATATATTATCATATATATATATCAGATCTATATATATTATCATATATATATATCAGATCTATATATATATATTATCATATATATATATCAGATCTATATATATATATTATCATATATATATATCAGATCTATACATATATATTATCATATATATATATCAGATCTATACATATATATTATCATATATATATATCAGATCTATACATATATATTATCATATATATATATCAGATCTATACATATATATTATCATATATATATATCAGATCTATACATATATATTATCATATATATATATCAGATCTATACATATATATTATCATATATATATATCAGATCTATATATATATATTATCATATATATATATCAGATCTATATATATATATTATCATATATATATATCAGATCTATATATATATATTATCATATATATATATCAGATCTATATATATATTATCATATATATATATCAGATCTATATATATATATTATCATATATATATCAGATCTATATATATTCCAGGTTAATATAAAGCAGATGTAAAACATCCAATGAATTTACCAAGTTTATACAAGAATGCTCAATACCAAAGTAGAGAAAGATATGTCTTATTTATTTTTACATAAATATTTAAGCATCACTACACATTCATGAGTTTCTGAATTTTTGACATGAGGATTGGTTATTCGTATTATAGTAGTATGGGTAGAACATTGTTGTGATTTAACTGCTGCTTGTTTGGCATAATGCAAAGCTCTTTTTGAATAAATCAACAAATTGAGCACTGTAAAAAAATACTCACAGATGTTCGTATTATTTGGATTCATCGGACTACTGTTCTCGTCTTGGATGTCATTTTCACAACGTTTCGGTTAATGTAATCTCCGACCTTCTTCAGGTGTATCTTGTTGAACTCGGAAATGTTTCTATCGAACTCTGGAATTTGGACGGAATTTCGAACGGAACCCTTTATTTACTTCACGGGGGTAGCATGCTCTTGTTCTGCCAGCCATGACTGGATAGAGGTCCTAAGTAATTCGCAATTGTATTTTTTGGTCGCCCACACTGAAGATTGGACCTTCAACCTTCAAGAGAATATCACTTTTTACAATTGATTTTTCCAAGTACTCTCTAACCACTTGCGGACAAGCTACACCTAAAGAAGGTCGGAAGGTTACATTGACCAAAACGTTGTGAAAATCACACTCAAGACGAGAACAGTATTCTGATGAATCCAAATAATACGAACATCTGTGAGTATTTTTTTACAGTGCTCAATTTGTTGATTTATTCAAAAAGAGCTTTGCATTATGCCAAACAAGCAGCAGTGAAATCACAACAATGTTCTACCCAAAGAGGGAATATATATATATATATATATATATATATATATATTATGTGAAATCTTATTTTGATAAAGGAATGCTTGTTATTAAAAATAGAGCATTATTATAAGCAAAAAATAAAACGATTTTTTAAAATTTACATTATTTTTACGATTCTATTGATAATTTAAGGATTTTTGAACTCTGGTGTATTTATTAAGATCAATATTATGGATGTTTACTTTCGATTATCAAAATATATACATATAATATGTATAAAAATTTCTTTCCAATTGTCACAATTAATTAAGTCTTATGAAGACACATTTACACTTTCAGAGCATATATATTTGTAATGCACATTCCAAAGTCAAATATATATATATATATATATATATATATATATATATATATATATATATATATATATATATATATATGTATTTTTCATTTTATTGTGTCTTACAATGTGTAAGACACAATAAAATGTGAACGAAAAATAAATGCGTATTTGACTTTGGAATATTCACTATATATATATATATATATATATATATATATATATATATATATATATATGTATTCGTCCTTTCCCGACATGGGTTGGATTTTAAAAAACTGTCTTTTTTCGCACGATCTATGACTTTTTCTTTTATCACATTTTTATTTCAATTATCCTGAAGATGTCCTCTGAAACAAGGACGAAACGTTGATTTTTTAATAATTTCATTCGGTTTTTTCTATATATATAAATATATATAAATTTTTGTCATTTAATGACAATTTCAGACTAAAAGAAATTTTACATGCATTTCTGGAAACTTCAGAATATACTTGAACAAATTCAAATTGCCAACTGAATACCTTAAGAGTCAGTTTGCAGATGAATTTTTTGCAGAAATGCGTGTAAGATTTCTTTGGCTCTGAAATCATGACTTAATATGACTGTGACTTGTCGTTTTATTTATAACTCTACTGCACAATTTCTGAAATGATTTTTTTAAAGTTAAATATTGAATGGTGAGCTTCAATTTGCTTTGGAAATTGATTCTGTTGAGAATCGATCTGAATTATATAAAAGAATGAAATTTTGGTAAACCTACTTTTCCCCAGTCAAAAAAAAAAATCATCTGTGAATTGAACAGGCTGCTGAGTCAATATGAATCTAATTAAGAAATGTGCTATCAACAATGTAAGAACTACGATTGTCATTCAGTGTGAACAAAAAATTTGTTCCTAGATTTCTTAGGGTTCTAATTTTCATAAATTATGTTCATTAAAGAAACAAATAAATAAAATAAAAAATCCATTAATATTGTTATTTGAAAATCAAAATCAGACGAAAAAAAGAAAGGAGAGAAAGAGTGGACCCTTTTTTGTGTGTGACTGTGCGAGGTTTAACTCCTCCTACTTTCTCTATGATATTAGCAATTCAAATAGAGACCGTCGATCAGATTTCATATAAAATTCATGATTGGAAATTAATTTTCCATAAATTATGTTAATTACAGAAGAAAAAAAAAAAAAAAAAATCCACTTAATATTGTTATTTGAAAAGCAACATCAAAGTCAAACTAATTATGGGCTGGCTGAGGATCGAACTCACAAACTTTGTCTCTAAGTATAACCATTGATCCACAATTGCAGCTATGAAATTATGATACTTGAATCACTGTTTCTTCTTTCCTCTCTCTGCCTCTCTCTCTCATTAGAGTTTAAACTAGGCCGGCCAAAGACAAGGAGAGAAAGAACAGACCCTTTTTTTTTTTAATGGTGAATATTGAAAAACTTATTTGTTATTAAATTAGTACCCAGTGATCTGGGTAGCAGTGTAAGGTCTTTCAATTGTGCAAGGATTAGCTCCTCCTACTTACTCTATGATATTAATAACCCAAATGAAGATTGCATATGAAATGTAATGAAACGATTGGAAATTGATTTTTTTTAACAATATGGACCAATGTTTGCACTTATATGACTGATGAAAAATTTTTTTTAGATAGTTTAATGATAAAAGTGTTCAATAATGGGCCAAGAGACTGGGTTCAATCCTCAATCAAGTGATGCAGAAGACTTAAAAAATGGTACTTAATGCTCCCTTGCTAAACATTCAGCATTATAAGGGGAGGATCAAGGGCAAGTGGAGGAGATAATGAAAAAGGAGCCTTTGAGTTGCCTTCGAGTATGCAAAGGTTAGCTCCTCCCACTTCCTCTATGACATTAGTAATCCAAATGGAAATTAAGTTTTTTTAACATGAAACAGTATTTGCCTGATATTACTGATGAAAAAGAATTTGTTTTTACAGTAAATGTGTTCAACAATGTGCCAAGAGATTAGGTTTAACCCTGGTTGAGTCATATGAAAGACTTTCAAAATCGTACTTAATATTTCCTTACTAAAAATTCAGCATTGTAAGGGAAGGATCAAGAGCAAGTGGAGTAATCCTGTACAAGGAATGGCACTGGTCCCTACATTTCAGTATGACAGCTAATGAAAAGTGGCCTTTGAATTGCCCTCGACTATGGTTAGTCACTTAACTTAGCTTCTAATAAAAAAAAAACCTAAGAAGAGAAATTGACCTTGTATAAGATTAGACGTTAAATAAATGACAAAAAAAAAGACACTTATACTTTTTAATTTCTGAATATAATTAAATTCAAATTGTCTCAGTAACCTGTTAAATACTGCAAAGAAAACATCAATGGCGTCCTGTGTGACATTTAACAAAGGTAGACATAAAAAAGCATGTAGAACGGTTGTGAAGATATGCAAGGCAAACATAAAAAAAGTATCGAACTAAATAAATCAATATAATAATAACAACGAAAGAGCACGTTTTTAATCATAGAAATTGAGTCTGACAAATCCTTTGATCCGAACTAAACTGGTCAAATCTCATTTGATTTTTATTTCTTCTGTGTTTAGTTGTTTTTCCGCTCTGTATTTCATACATTATGTCTCCACAATTTTTTATTTTATGATGTAGTGTGCATTTTATCCACACACACACACACACACACACACACACACACACACACACACACACACACACAAAGTGTTTCCAATTTTTTTTTTTTTTCAACTATTTGGACTACTGTTTTATTTTTACAAGGTTTCGTTAGATACAATTTCTGATTTTATTTTATCCACATATATATATATATATATATATATATATATATATATATATCATACTGTGATTTATTGTTAGCTTTTGAAGCAAAGAAAAACTAACACGTTATAGAATGAAAAATTTGAACAACTGAGGGAAAATAGCTCAATTATTCTAACTGAAGTTTTATTGACTTTTAAGAGTCTATTAAATGAGTCATTTTCGATGTGCAAAAATTTTTTCTGAACATTCAAATCTTTTATTTTTTTAAAGTGTGTCAATTTCCATTTTTGGGTAATTGTTTTCATGTAAATTGGAATTTTTCTTTGCATGAGGTTTTGCTTTTCATGTTGTATAGTATTCTTTTGTTCACTTTGTTCAACAATGTTTGTTGATTCTTAAAGAAACATGTGTTAGCTTTTCTTTGCTTCGAAACTAACAATAAATCACAGTATGACATAACTTTGATCTACTAAGTTTTATTGCGATAAGGCTTAAAAATGATAATGCTGTGTCCAGCAGCAAAGAAAATCATGTTGGAACATGTTCCAGCAGATTAGAGGTCCTTGGAAATAAAAACTCTGATGTTGAGCAAGAATGGGTAGAAAGACGTGTGAACAGCGTTACATATTAGGGGATCCTACATCAGTGACGATTAAGTAAACTAGTATCAATTTGGACAAGGGTCATACACTGGGTGCATGATAACCTTAATCTGCAAACAGAATCATTCCCAGGGACAGTTGATGTAAAGTTGACAAAACAAGGAGACGATGAAGAATGACGTCAAAGGTTCCCAGATCAGTTTTTCCATGGAAACCATGCGAACAAGATACCACCAGTAATGCATAAAACTTATAATCTAAGTTGAGTGTTACTTTGATGTCTGTCCGTCTGCGTCATTCACTTCAATAAGTTTAGCAAGTAAAGCAAAGAATTAAACAATTAGCTAATATGACATTAGCCTCTTTCTCTTAAGTCTATTATCTTCAAATAAAACCTTGGAGAAAACTCAGCATACGTCTCCTTATGTATTTCTTTCTGTATTTAAAAAAGGAGCTTACTGTTGCTAAAATAGTATCAATGGAAGTCTATTAAATGTTTTCTCACTAGTTATCCCTCTGACCAAAACAAAATAGTGATCAAACACAAAACTAACATTTTGAAGGAAAGAAAACAACAAAAGAAAAAAAAAAAACAAAGCATGTGCAGTGACAATAAAAATGGCAACTAAATATGACAAAAATTTTCTCTGAAAATGACATTTTTGTAATCTTGCAGTATAGTCTCAACAGCCAAGAATAGCACTATCAAATTTAATATTCTACCGACCTGTATACTTTTAATATTCTGAAACTGTTTTAAAGTTTATTATTTTAAAATAAGATTTTGTTTAAAGCTCTCTTTAAGACCCAGTAAAAAATAAAACATGGCTGCCTATAGTTTTTGTTCAGTTTTGAGATCTGTAGGCAGGCATGTTTAATATTTTACTGGGTCTGAAAGAGCTCTGAATGAAATCTTATTTTCAGATAATAATCTTTCAAACAGTTTCAGGATTTTAAAAGAATAAATGTCGACTAGATATTAAATTTTATTGCATTTAGTAAAAGTTGCTTTCTCTCTCTCTCTCATATATATATATATATATATATATATATATATATATATATATATATATATATATATATATAATCATGCTGATTCAACGCAATGAAACCACTGGTATACCTTTGAAATATGTATATATAGTTCTGAAATAAATATTGTATCCTCAGCTCCTACATCTATGATCGAGCACTTTATGGATTTTTTTCATTGCTCCCTGATACTAATATATATATATATATATATATATATATATATATATATATATATATATAGATAGATAGATATAGATATTGGTAGATAACAATAAGAAAAATAAATGAAAATAAAGCTGAATAAATTACAATATTTATTGTTCCATCAAATTCAAACAAGAAATGATAATGAAAAAATCTTTTATTCATGGATTTTCAAAAATGAGCTCTTTTCATCAGAGATAAACATTAGCAAAAAAAACAAAAAAACCGCATCATCAATGTTTATCATTTAAAGGAACATTCACATTTTTGAGAATCCATGAATTAAGGATTTTTCATTATTATAATTGCTTGTTTGAATTTGATTTGTAATTTATCCAATTTTAATTTCATAATCAATTTTTCTTATTTCTTTAATTGCTTATATAGCATATTGAGTTTTTTGGTATTTAGTATATTGACGTTTTCGGTTTTTTATATTGTTAGGTTCTAATTTTTAGATAAAATCTATATTTATCTTTGTGTGTGTGTGTATATATATATATATATATATATATATATATATATATATATGCATACACACACACAGAGATAAATAGATACGTAGATACTTTTATTTACATTCAAATAAACATTTTACATGTCACTGTTGCAGACAAATGGTTAGATTTATGAAAGTCCTCTCTAAGCGATTAAAAAAAAGTATATTTCTCTAAAAGAACCAGTCTTTAAATTCAGATTTTTTTTAATCGCCTGCAGAGAACTCTGGTTTGAATATAAACAAAAATATATCTTGCTCTTTTTTTTTATTGAGCACTGTTAATAACCTCGTTAAATTCATTAGTTTTAACTTTTGAATACCTTTTACTTGGTACACACACACACACACGGAGAGAACTTGAATGCCTACTAGACACTATCCTCAATTATCTAAGGTCTCTCTGTACAAGGGTTTAGCAGAACAACCTGGCATGAGGATACTTTTCCATAGAAGTAAACCCTGACCAAATATTCAAAATCACATTCAGTATTCGCTGCCCAAATAAAACCTCCTCACTATGGCTAACTTACATTAGCTTTTACGAGGAATGGTGCACCTTCTCCAAGTGATATTACCTCAAGTAATAGCATGAAGCTGGATACTCCACTAGACAAGATAAATTCTTGTCCTGGAATCCAGTAAGACCAAGAGACAAAAACACAAGATATACTACAACATATGAAAATGGTTAATTGGGAAGCGTAAAATTATGTTCTCAATTTCTTTACTAACTCATTGTTTGAGAGATAAAGAACTTTAATGGAACATTCAAATATCTATGTATCTCATATAGAGTTCAAGTGTTAGACCCAGGTAGTGGGCCCCTGGATTTCTGAAAACTTTGACTGAAGTAAAATAAAACAAAAAAGCGAAATATATTTTTTGAATTCCTCAGCTGTTAACTATTTTGCAAGATTACTCAGTTTTTTTGTTTGTTTTTTTTCATACATGGTACTAATGTGCTGATCTAACTTAAATGGATAATAATAAATAAATAAAAAAATTAAAAAATTAAAGATGTTTTTTTTTACTCATACAGACCGGAAGGCGAAATAATCCGACATCACTTACCGAATTGTGGTGTGCGTACTTGTATCGTCGGCGTCCGTGCTCCTTCTCCACGGGCTGACTTTGCAGATACCTGCACGTGGTACACTGTGTTGGGGGTCAAGTCTACTAAGCGGTAACTTATCACAGGTGGTTTGATGCTGATATGGACGTTCTGTCGGTAGTGAGAGTCATTGTAATATAATTCATAACTGTCAATATGGTCCATTGCATCAGGTCGGTCCCATGTTACGTGAACAATATTAGGGGATTCAGCAATTGCTTGCAAATTTTTCGGCTGTTGAGGGACTGGAAGAAAAACAATCAAAATATTGGAGATTAGAATTTTATATATATATATGTATATATATATATATATATATGTATATATATATATATAATTAATTTATTTAATTATACAATCACGAACATTAAAGTTGCATGTAAATAAATAGAGTTGGAAATAACACAAAACCGTCTAAAACAATTACATATATATATATATATATATATATATATATATATATATATATATATATATACATAATATGCGCAATATATAATATATATATACTATTCACAATATATATAATATAAATATATACAACATAATTAATATATCTACATAATATATATATATATATATATATTATACATATATATTATAATATATTTATAATATATATATATTATATTTATAATATATATATATTTATAATATATATATATATATAATATGTACATATTGTATACTATTCACAATATATACACTATATAATATCTATATATATATAAATAATATATTTATATAAGATAAATATATACAACATAAATAATATATCTACATAATATATATATAATGTGTGCATAATGCATTATATATATAAGATATATAATATATTTATAATATATATATATATATATTATATACATATTATAAATATATATCTACACAATATGTCTAATATATGTAATTTATTTAAGGATGATCGGTGGTGCTTTAAGCACAAAACAATGTTGTTTTTGTAATTATAATTCTCTGAAAATTGCTTTGTTGAATAAAAATATGAGAATAATTACAAAACACATCGTTTTTATACTTTATATACCATCAACCATCCTCAAAATGCTTTTCTAAAAGCATCCATGGAATAACAAACAAATTTATATACACGTGTATATATATATATATATATATATATATATATATATATATATGTAGAGAGATATAATCCACAGCATTTTTTTACATTTATTGAATAAATATTTTAATGACTTTTATATTTGTATTCGCGGAAATATGTTTTATATGGAGTGTCGTAACTTTAATAATATATATTTTTTGCTTTGTTTTATACTTGTTCATCCACTTCTGGTAATAATCATAAATTCCCTCAGAATAACATTTTCATTTGGTATTATTATTCTTATTATTTCTTACTTAGTTCTCTAATGGGTCATCACCAACGATCGCTATAGTGAACATCCTGTCCACCTTGTTTTCAAGTGTAATAACGGACTGCCCCTTGCTTATAAGTATTCCTGTTTATATTAATTTCTCCAGATTTGCTGAAAAATACCTAAATACGGTCACTATGCTTCATATCTTTTTTATAACAATTTATTCAGCAAATCTGAAGAAGTTTGTCTAAATAGGAATATTTATAAGCAAGGAGCAGTCAATTATTGCACTGAAGATAGGGGGGGATGTTCACGATAAGCACCCACTGCAAAAAAAAAAAAAAAAAAAATTGTCATCTTTGGAATCTGAGTAACAACACATTTCTTCCAGATTTCCACTTTTTGTAATCACTCTGCATTCTCACACCAGCTGTTTACCAATAAGATCTCGTGATGACAATTTTATTCTGGAACTTGAGTAAGAATAAGCATCCTGGAGATTCCAGTACTCTCTGTGCCCTTCAAGTAGAAGTCTGCTTCTTACACTCACCTCATTCTTCCTGGTCCCTGCATCCTCTCAGAACTTTTATGATCATTTTAATTCCATAAAATCTCACAAAAATTGAAGTAATTTGAATCCCGGGCAATGCCGGATAGAAACAGCTAGCATTTAATAAATGCTGTGGAAAATATGTAACAAAAAAATCTTTACATTCGGAATCACATGACAATACATGCAAGATGATGAGACAATGTCTTTTCAATATGGTTACAATCTTCATAGTTTCTGTCTTGAGAAACAAAATCAAAACCAATGCATTGTAAATTGTTGTCTGATATTGTGAATTAACTTAGACATACGAACGAGCAAATTCGGCATTGGTGAATGAATGCCAATGTGGACTCAGAACCTGGAGTACCAAGTTCGAATCCTGTCAATTCCATAGCATCACTTTCACAATAAATGTTGCTAACCTTTACATAGTCCCTCCTGTGAGTATCTGATTCTAGAAAAAAATGGCAGAATCAAACGCCAACAGCGGAATCGAGCAGGTTAAAGGTCATACCATGCTACAGTATGGCTCCAAGTTTTTTTTTGTTTTGTTCTTACATCTCAAGCCATAACTACACCACTCCATCCAAAAGCTCACTATAATTTTCTTTATTATTTTTTCGCTACGGCAAGCAAGCTTTCATGTTTAGAGTGGTAAGTTGTGTAATATGGACCCAAGGGTAATTTTTGTCGGCCATCTTAAGTGATGAGAAAATTACAAAACGTGAAATAATTCTGTGCTCTTCAACAAAACTTGTATGAATAATGACTCACTATATATATATATATATATATATATATATATATATATGAAAGTGACTGAGCCGAAGAAAATTGAAGTTATATTTTTACAAATGTTTTGATGTTATTAAAAGCTAACATATAAAGTTATCTTGTCGGATTTTCAAAGTTATACCCAATCAGTATTTAAGCTGACAAAGCAAACTTTGATTCTGACTCGCCAATTCTTATTTGTAATTGTTGCATAATGTTACTGACAACATAACATACTTTGCTACAATTTATTTTAAAAAATAGTTTAATCCATCCCTTGATGACTGGTAATATGAAATATGCTGAAATAATAACCTAAAAATAAAAATCAGCAACGGGGATAACTCATATTTTTACTGTAGAATAAAAAAAAAAAGACATTGTTTCAACTAAAGAGAAGAAAAGGAAATACGTAAATGATACAGACAAGCAATTTTTTTTAACGACAAGCAACATCTCAGTGAAATAAGTCATCGAATCTATGATTCAAAAACGCTGGGTCGAGGGATATTTAGCAATATTTCTTTTTTTAAGTTTCTTAAAACCAACTTATTCTTGATTTCAAAATGATGATGCCAAAAGTATACATTTAAAGTTTTGAAAATTGGGCTCCACTGCTTTACTATAAAAAGATGCAAACAGCAATAAAAAGGAAAAAAAAAAAAAAATGATTTATATATATATATATATATATATATATATATACACGACAAACAGAATTTTTTACATGTAAAAGGGGAGAAAGATTGAGGAGTCTATGAATAATGTTTTATAAGCAATAGAATAAACATTTGTGTGTCATTGGCTTGCAACTTTAGACATTTACATACACGCACATGTTATTAAAAAAATCCAGGTTATTATTATTAGTTTGTTAATACCACAGTAAGTTTCATGCGACTACCACACTTAGATGCATTTACATTTTTTTTTATATTCAGAAAATGTCAAGGTCAAATTTTGTGGTCCATTAGATAAATCACAATGTTACGCCAAATTTCGTTTTGTTTTTTTCACTTAGAGCATTTTCAACCTAGAAAAAAACTTTTTGATTCACTCAATATAAATACCAAGGTGTATATGTATAAAACCTCTCATAAAAAATAATGTATGAAGTATACCCTTACATTTTGCAAATCACAGCGTTTTAAATAAGCTAACAAAAAAGACCCACACATAAAAAGAAAAAAAAAAATGTGAGCAAATAAAAATGAAATTAAGACAAATTTGTATAAAAAAAAAACTAAACATAACAGTTTGCAAATAATTGCATATTTTAAACAAACCCTTCAATAAATTTGATTGAATAAAACAAACCTCTCATTTAATTGATTAAATGAAACAATAATTCTCATTTAATTGGTTGAATAAAACAATAATTCTCACTTAATTGGTTGAATAAAACAAAAATTCTCATTTAATTGGTTGAATAAAACAAAAATTCTCAGAGTAAGTAATAATCTTCATATGTAATCATTATTTAAGTAATAATCTTCATATGTAATCATGATTTCAGTGATACAAGTTGGTCTTTCTTTATGCAATTAATACACTTTTAGTATTTATAAAGCCTATAAGCCTATACTTGAACTATAGCTTTGTAATATAACAAATATGTACTTTATTGTATAATACAAGCTATATATATATATATATATATATATATATATATATATATATATAGTAATAGTTATATTACATTTGCTACTTTCACAATAAAATAACATGTTGCATATCTTTGCTCCATAATGCTAATTATAAACTTTCTACGTTCTAAACGAGATTTGTGCTTAATCTAGCAAGCTAGTAAAAATAGCTTTTTGCAGAAACTTAAAATCAAAACTTATGCAAAAAAAAAGAAGAAAAAAAAAAGAAAAAAAAGAAGAAAAAAAAGCTGGCATCTAATCGCAGATTAGGATGATCAGCAACATAGCTGCTGGAGTTACATCACTTCACACTTTGTTTTAATCAAATAATTTTATGCCCTTTGAAAAGGAGTTTTTTTGCTCGAAATATTGGTCATTTAAAGAAATAAATGCATGTTACAGGCTATATAACATTACCCTGGTTATAACCTTCTATACTGTTGTTATTTTTTTGTAAATATAAATATATCTACATGTTCAAGCATCTATATCAAATGATGAATTAATTAGGTAAACGTGCGGATTAGATTTTTGAAAAGGTGATAAGTAGTGACTCAAAGATAGTATATATATTTTTTTAATGAAGACATGCCATGTTGAACATATTGGAGGAAAAAATCAATTTAATAGACCTTAGTTTCAATCTTAATTGTGCACACATGTTAAAGGGTGATATCGTAGATCAAATTGAGGCGAATAAATGCAAATGGCTTCCATGACAACCGTCACCAGGAGTTACAGAATCCTGTTCAATGGATAAGGCTATCAACAAAGAGATGATAATAATCGCCATCCACTTAGAAAACAAAGCCAAGAAAAAAAAAAAAAGATTGTCACCTTTTTACTCGCCGTCTCTTATGGTACAACTGGTATGAATCATGAATTAAAAACATATTGTTTAAATAGGTCGAATTATGACATGAAAAGTACATATATATGTAGTGTCCACTAACTGTCTTATGTGTACAGTTATGAGTGCCAATAATGTAAGGAGATAAGCCGAGATATAGCGCAAAATTCTATGCTACAATACTGCTACATACGAATCAGAAATTTTAGCTCCTACTTCTTTTTTGTTGTTTTATGGTCAAGGATAAAATGAGTAGTAGTAGTAGTAGTAATAGTAGTAGTGAGCAAATACTTATGAATTCAGTATTTTTAAAAAACTTCTGATAGAAATAAAGAAAAAATGAGTAGAAATCAGTGGGAAAAAATTGGACGTAGAAAGAAAGAGGAAATGTAATAGAATTAAGAAATCGAAAGATAAAGTTGATGAGAAAAATGAAAATATAGATGCTGAGATAAAAAGATAGATGCTGAGTAATGATAGGGAAAAAGATAGATGCTGAGTAATGACAGAGAAAACGATAGATGCTGAGTAATGACAGAGAAAACGATAGATGCTGAGTAATGACAAGGAAAAGGATAGATGCTGAGTAATGACAGAGAAAACGATAGATGCTGAGTAATGACAGAGAAAACGATAGATGCTGAGTAATGACAGAGAAAACGATAGATGCTGAGTAATGACAGAGAAAACGATAGATGCTGAGTAATGACAAAATGATAGGTGCTGAGTAATGACAAGGAAAAGGATAGATGCTGAGTAATGACAGGGAAAAGGATAGATGCTGAGTAATGACAAGGAAAATGATAGGTGCTGAGTAATGACAAGGAAAATGATAGGTGCTGAGTAATGACAAGGAAAAGGATAGGTGCTGAGTAATGACAGGGAAAAGGATAGATGCTGAGTAATGACAAGGAAAATGATAGGTGCTGAGTAATGACAAGGAAAATGATAGGTGCTGAGTAATGACAAGGAAAATGATAGGTGCTGAGTAATGAAAGGGAAAATGATAGGTGCTGAGTAATGACAAGGAAAATGATAGGTGCTGAGTAATGAGAGAAAAGGATAGATGCTGAGTAATGACAGAGAAAATGATAGATGCTGAGTAATGACAGAGAAAATGATAGATGCTGAGTAATGACAGAGAAAATGATAGATGCTGAGTAATGACAGAGAAAAGATGCTGAGTAATGACAGAGAAAAGATGCTGAGTAATGGCAGAGAAAAGATGCTGAGTAATGGCAGAGAAAAGATGCTGAGTAATGGCAGAGAAAAGATGCTGAGTAATGGCAGAGAAAAGATGCTGAGTAATGGCAGAGAAAAGATGCTGCGTAACGGCAGAGAAAAGATGCCGAGTAATGGCAGAGAAAAGATGCTGAGTAATGGCAGAGAAAAGGATAGATGCTGAGTAATGACAGAGAAAAGGATAGATGCTGAGTAATGACAGAGAGAAGATGCTGAATAATAACAGAGAAAAGATGCTGAGTAATGACAGAGAAAAGATGCTGAGTAATGACAGAGAAAAGATGCTGAGTAATGACAGAGAAAAGATGCTGAGTAATGACAGAGAAAAGATGCTGAGTAATGACAGAGAAAAGATGCTGAGTAATGACAGAGAAAAGATGATGAGTAATGACAGAGAAAAGATGATGAGTAACGACAGAGAAAAGATGATGAGTAACGACAGAGAAAAGATGATGAGTAATGACAGAGAAAAGATGATGAGTAATGACAGAGAAAAGATGATGAGTAATGACAGAGAAAAGATGCTGAGTAATGACAGAGAAAAGATGCTGAGTAATGACAGAGAAAAGATGCTGAGTAATGACAGAGAAAAGATGCTGAGTAATGACAGAGAAAAGATGATGAGTAATGACAGAGAAAAGATGATGAGTAATGACAGAGAAAAGATGCTGAGTAATGACAGAGAAAAGAATTTGGAAAGATGGTGAGAGAGAATATATGTTTGCTTAAATTGTATGAAAATGAAAGATGCTGAGAAGACATGATGCATAGGGAAGGGGAGGAAGAGAGAAATGAATGCAATGAACAAAAAGGAGAGAGTAGGGTAGAGGGAGAATAGAAATGTTTCAAAGAGAAGTTGGGTGGGGGCAGATAAAAGTAAAAGAATAAGATGCAAAGAGAGGTGGAGAGATAGGGAGAAACGACGTGAGAGAGTGAGAGAATGAAAGAAAAAAGTGTGTGAGGTTATGTGCCGAAGAAAAACCAAAATTGAGAGTAAGAGAATGAAAGAGAAAGAGGGAGAGTAAATGAGAGTTAGTGTGTGTGTGTGTGTGTGTGTGTGTGTGTGTGTGTGTGTGTGTGTGTGTGTGTGTGTGTGTGTGTGTGTGATGTATCAAGAAGAAACGGGAATTGAGAACTAGAATGAAAGACAGAGAGAGAGAGATGGAGAGAGAAAAGAAGATGAGAGAATGAAACGAGGGGGAAAGAGAGTTTTTGACTCAAAAAGAAACAGAAATTGAGTAAGAGAAAATTAGAGAATGGGAGAAAGAGAGAGAGAATATAAGAAAGTAAGAGAATGAAACAGAGTGGAATGAGTGAGAAAGACAGTTTATGAGTCCAAAACAAAAAAAAATTGAGAGAGAGAAAATTAGAGAATGAGAGGATAAAGTATATATATATATATATATATATATATATATATATATAGAGAGAGAGAGAGAGAGAGAGAGAGAGACAGAGAGAGAGAGAGAGAGAGCAAGAGAAAAAGAAGGAAAGATTAAACGAGGAAATAAAAGAGAAAGTGAAAATTGGGAGCAAGTGCGTGAATGTGACAGCGGGTGAGATGTGTCAACAAGAAGCAAAAAAATGATAAAAGGCATCTAAATAATAAAAACAATTCTGTATTATTCAAATTAATCGGAGAATTGTTCTCATCTTCAGTATTATCTGCGCAACGTTTCGGTCGACGTAACCTCCGACCTTTGTCAGGTGTAAAAGTCGCCATGCTTTAACAGGAAAACAGGGTTAGCTCTGCACTCCAAGGTTTCGAACTTTTAGATCTATATAGTTGGAAGTAAGTTTACATGAATTATAAAGATAATTTAATTATCAGGTAACCCTAGGGGTATAATTTCTAACTTGTTATGATTAAATTTTTTAATCAAATCCATCAACCAATTGTAAATTCTTAGAAAAATAATATTTATGAAACTAAGAGATTGCTGGTTTAAGTATGGTTAATGTTTGTTATTTGTTTTGTTTTTAACCAGATATAGTTTTTTTTTTATGTTTTCTACACTTGACAAAGGTTGGAGGTTACATCGACCGAAACGTTCTGCAGATAACACTCAAGTGAGAACAATTGTCCGGTCGAATCTGAATGATACAAACATTTATACCTCATCTTTAAAATTCAAAACTGCAAAAGCAATTCTAATGAGAAACAGAAACAGGCTAAAGATGAGAGAGAGAGTGGGGGGGGGGCAGATAACGAAATGTTCCTATTTATTGTCTCCCGACGAGGGCAGACTTAGACACAGGGTCGCTTTTTAATGTGGGGGAAATCCAGCTCAACGAAAAAGGGGCACTCTGGATAGGAATGTAAATAAAAATTGTCTCAGCCATGAAGAATTTCTCCTCCATCCACTGAGGACAGAAAAGGTGAAGTGCAACATCAGAACAGATACTACATTGTGCTCTTGGCCTAAAGGCCAAAGAAACTTGGAGATAATAAAATGCTATTAAAGATTAGGAAATTTTTTTTTTTTAAGAATGTGTGAACAGGCCCCGATTATTTGCATCTTTCAAATTCAAAACTGCAAAGCGATTCTAATGAGAAACAGAAACAGTCTAAAAATGAGAGGGCTGGAGGAAAGGAGGGAGGGGGAGACAATAAAACGTTATTAAAGACTAGGAAAAGTTTTTAAAAAAAAATAAAAAATGGGTGAAGAGGCCTACCATTATTTGCTGACCGTTTTACAACAAAGCGCCGCTTTTGTGGCTGCTTCGAAACAATAAGTGCAATTTCTCGGAGGCAGCAAACAGCAAGTGCAGAAAACCAGCAGACACGTGTTTATTGCACACAGCGTCTGTTTCTGGCAATAAACAAGCACCAATCACAAGAATAAAAACGCATAATTTCTCTACCAGTAGAAAACAATGCATTGCTTTTCTTAAATTCAATACCCAATTCTACAATGGAATAGCTATTATATGATGCTGCAAAGATAATGTCCCTATAATAGCAGACACTTTAAATCTATATAACAATATGCTAAGATATTTCATATTCGTACTACATATTAAAGAACTAGTAATACCATTTTTAGTTGCATGCAAACGACTCTATAAGTCGGTCGGTCGGTGAGTCGGTCTGTCGGCTGGTCTGTCTGTAACACTTTTGTGCTTGGCCTTTTTGGTTAAGATCAAAGGTCTGTTGCTAATAGATGCTGTTCTTAGCTTTTTAAGCTTTTCTTGGCCTTTTAGCCAAGATCAAAGTGTAGTATCTTTCCGGCAGATACTGCAAGCAAAGACCATATGTGGGGGAAACCCCACATATAAGACCTTGGTCAATGTAGGGGCAACCCTTCATATCAATTGTCACTATCCAGCTCCCCTACTCCCCGGGGAGTTGGTCCCCATTTCCCCTTCACTCCTCACATAAAAAATCGGCTTTGTGCCTAATTTGCTCAGTGAGGGAGCAAATAAATACCCTTTTCGTGGCCTTTCGGCCAAGATCAAAGTGTAGTATCTGTTCCGGCAGATACTACACTTAAGATAATTTGTACCAGTCAATGGAGGGGAAACCCTCTATACTGGGACAATTATTATTTTTGGTAACCAGAGTGACCCCTTTTAGGGGAGCTGGTTTTTACCTCACATTAAAAACGGCCTTGTGCCTAATTTGCTCAGTGGGGGAGCAAATAAACACCATCTGTTCCGGCAGATACTGCAGGCTATGACTGGCTATGACTAGCAAAGACCGGATGTGGGGGCAACCCCACATGCCTGACCATTAACCAGCTCCCATTTCCCACCTCTCGGGAGCTGGTCCCCTTTTTCCCTTCCCCCTCCCTTCACTCCTCACATTAAAAATCGGCCTTGTGCCTAATTTGCTCGGTGGGGGAGCAAATAAATACCATCTGTTCTTACTACATGCTGTACTTATTGTGATATAAAGTGGGGGGGGGGTCACTTTTCTGTATTAATTTAATGTAAAATGATCACCCACTTTGCAACCAGTCAGTCTCAAAGCCATTCAAGTCATTCTCCAGATCATTCAAGTTGTTTTTGAAGGATTCCAGTTATTTTTTTTAAGCATTCAATTCATCCTCAAGTTCATTAAAGTCATTCTAAGTCATTTACTTTTTATTTATTTGAGTCATTTCAGCCCATTTTTTGGTCATTTTAGTTTATCTTTAAGAATTTCATGTCAATCCTACATTCACACATTCATTCATTACACGAGAGCATGCGACTAATGGCTATTGGCCTTGTTTTTTTTGTATTTGCTCAGCATTAGGCATTCCGTCTTCCACGGAAAGTGGAAGGTTATGGGGAATATAAATTCACATGTTGACCCTAATCATCATGTATTAATATATAGTGCTATATATTTTTTAAATTCAACATCCAATCGAACACCGTCTATAACAACGTAATCATCATATAATGCAGCAAGGTAATGTCGTTATAATATCCCTATAATAGCAGACACTTTTAATCCACAAAATAATATGCTAAGGGATTTTAAATTCATACTATGTATTGAATAACCAACAATACCATCTTTTGGGTTTGTATTACTGTACACATAGATTCGACAAAAGTTGTCAAAAAACAAATATATAACAAATAAATGTTATCAAAGGCAAGAGAAGTTACTTTTCTACCTAACTGGATAATTTTTTAGTGTTTTTATTTAATGTAACATGCTTATTCAGTTAAAAAAAAATACAGTGTTAACCGATGTATTAGAAAATTTAAAATGGCTCCGGACTCTCTGCTGAACACGGTAAGTTTGGAAAATGAGGTAAAAATAAAAAAAACTATACTAACTACTGTTAAAACCCCACTGAATATCTGTCAGCCTATGTCACGGTAACATATATTGAGCGAGTTTCTAACAGTATTTTGTATAGTTTCATGCAATTATACAGTTTAAGGATTCCAGTGGTGTTTCTTTGTGTTTTATGATCACAAGTGGTGTCTCTATCTATCTATTAATATGATAGTACATGTGTTATTTTCTGTGTCACGCTTACATCAGAGTCGTTTAAGTGTTATGGACTTTCATTTCTTGTAATAAATAATTTTACCAAGAATTCTTTATAAGTTTTGGTTTCGGTTATAGCTGATGGCACTCCAGTAATCTATTATTTTTTTAAAAATAATTTTATCAAGAATTCTTCATAAGTTTGGTTCCAATTATAGCAGAAGGAACTATATATATATATATATATATATATATATATATATATATTTCATAAGTTTTGGTTTCAGTTTCGATTCAAGCTAATGCACCCAAGTCATATGGATATATTTTGTGATATTTAAAATTGTAACTTTATAATATATAAAAATTGATAGAAAATTAACTCTATAATATATACGAAATCTGCAAGAATTAAAATATCATATTTAAACGTAGTTTACCACCGGGCTTTACCACGCGTTCGTGCTAGCTTAGATAAATACTTTTGCAGTTTTAACAAAAAAGCTACAATAATATCAGAGCGTCTCCATTTACACTGAACATCTACAGAATGCCAACATCAATATATTACATATGAATGAGTGCCCTGTGGAATTGCCACAGGTCCCGTTAAATATTATTATAATCAAAGCTTATAAATAAAATTGTTTAATTTAATATAGGTTTGTATAGAGGAATGGCTTTGATCTTTTAAATGGGCTTCATATCAAATGTGAAGATTTTTAGTGTACAAATACAGTGTTATAAGCTGAGAGTTGTAATAATTGCTATTGTCTATGGCAAAATGAAATGGGAACTTTTGTTAAATGGATGCTTACGAGAGTAATCAGATTTATCGAAACCGTGCCACGTAGGGATACGTGTTGGTTTGGCCGTCTTTGATAAATGGTAGTATAAAGTTGTGTAGAAAAAAAACCCCCAAAAAACAGTGTGAGGGTAAAAGGTGCAGAAGTGATTTTCTAAAAAAAAAGTGCTCAAGTATCAAAACCTCTCAAAAGTTTCTCCATATTGCTCCTTATTTAAATATTACAATTGTTTACAGTCAAATATAGAATTTAATTGAATGATAGAAAGATAAATATTTTATACTAGATCTTATTATATATATATATATATATATATATATATATACATATATATATATATGCATACATGTGTGTGTGTGTGTATATATATATATATATATATATATATATATATATATATATATATACACATATGATTTAATATACTGTTTTGTCTTTAAATCCTCGAAACAGTGTTCCATGGTAAACAACTTAAATTAACATTAGTATTATAGTGATTAAATTAAATTAACATTAGTATTATAGTGATTTCGAGAGAGCAAGTTGGTGCATTGATTGCAGGTGATTAAATAACTTACTGACTAAATAGTTTTCTAACGAATGATAAAAAATATAAAAATTAATTAAGTTATTTTTTATATAGTTTTAAAGGTTAAAAAACTTCCAAGACTATATATATATATATATATATATATATATATATATATATATACACAGACACGGAGCTTGTCAAAAGTCTTGTTGAAGATAATTACTTAACTATATATGAAAAAAACAAAAAAACAAGCAAACATTTATGTAACCTACAAAGTCAGCTGGTTAGATTTTCAAAGTCAGACCCAAATGTAACCTTATTTTCTCAAAAAATTCTTTTTACGTGTATTTATTTTGGAGACGATTTTACACGTAAAAGAGAGAGAGAGAGAGAGAGAGAGAGAGAGAGAGAGAGAGAGAGACTCGCATTCGTTCAACTTATTATTTTATCTGTTGTATTTAAGATAAATGGGTAGACACAGCGAACACAGAACTTAGCATGGGAAAAGGAACATTTCGCTCTTGGTGATTATCAAAGCTCTCCTTTCAGTTAGTACAGTATTATTGCCGATGTGTCTCTTGTGACTCCCACAGACAGAGTGATCTCAAACTTTTGCTTCTCTATTGGCTCGATTTTCGTGATGTCATGCCATGCCGACTGACATCCTTTTGTCTTACTTTTCTCTGGCCCTATTTGACCTCGCCTAGCCTTACATGACATTTTTTCTTGTCTCTTTCATTTCCAAACTTTGTGTCACTTTAGTCTGTTCTTAGCCTTGCAAAGATTAACACCAACTGATTTAACTGCTATCCAACATATAACACAAATAGCATCTAAGCTGCTAAATCAAACGTTACTGCTGACGAGCCAATTTTCATTTGTTATTGTTCGACCATGTTATTGGCAATATAATCACATAGTTACAATTTATTTTCAAAATTGCTTTCTACGGCCCAGGTGATTGTTAAAATAAAACATTTTTTTAAGGGGATAATCATTTTAAATTGAAGAATAAAATAAGGGTTGTCTACCTTATCTTCAAAAATTTGCAAATAAATAAAAATTAAAAACACTTTCTTGGCCTTTTCGTTAGGAAGAAGGTGTAGTATCTGTTCTGATGCTCCACTTAGTCTATTTTGTCCTCGACCAATGAAGGAGAGATTGTATTAGACTGAGACGATTTTCGTCTTTGTTCGAATCCAGAGCATCCCTTACTGGGGTGCTAGATTTTCCCTTCATTAAAATCCAACCTTGTGTCTCACTTTGCCTTCGTGATGGGGCGAGTAAATGAAAATTAAAAACTGAAATAATGGAAAATGTGGCAAAGTACAGCTCGTTGACTATATTGTACATTTTGTTTGATTGGCATACTTCTTTTATGGCACACCAACCCTTTATTTCATACTGAAACAATTATATATAATTTGATGAATACAAGTTGCTATTATTCCCAAAACCATGGCAAGTGCTAAGCTGAGCTTCAATCTATGGTCTCCTACCCACCAAACTTTCACAAAAAACACTCGTCTGGCCAAAACCACCATCAATAATTTCCCACACTCTTTATCTGTGCCTAAACCTAAATGTAGATTCCATGAACAAAGCTTCTTTCTTAGAACAGTATGCCTGTGGAACTCTCTTCCGATTTGCTGCTTTCCAGCTGACTACAATCTGATTGTCTTCAAGTCCAATGTAAACAAGTTCTTGACAAACCACCTCCCCTAGGTAATCCCATTTACAAAATTCCCGCTACTTATGTTTACTATGCTATAATCACATTGACTAATGTATACCCATCAACTTTTATCCTCAAGTGGCCTTCGGGCCTTGATAAGTGGTGATCCCTGTGTAAAAAAAAAAAAAAACTGACGGGGAAGGATTATGAGTGCGTGAACCTTATCGCATCAGATTTGAACATATCATAAAATAGCATTTAAAGTCCTTTTCTTAATCTGAAAGACTTTTGTTTATATCTGATGTTATGAAAGGAACGGATAGTCTGAACAATCTTTGAGGCAGGACACTAGTCTATTTCCAGTTATATTTCTTAGCATGGCTGCTACTCATCTATTATATAAAGGCGAAAATGTGTGTGCATGTGTGTGTATGTGCATTTTTTTCCCATGTCTGCCAAAGGCTTTTTTCGGGGGGGGGGGGGGTCATTGTTTCTTAGAACTTTTTATATACTCCCTAGATTATAATATGTCCGATTTACAAAAGGAGGCCGTAAATATATTTTATTTGAGCAACTTTTACACGCTAGAAATTCCCACTATTCTGCCTTCACGCCTGTTTGTTTGTGAATTTTGTATAAAGATGCGAAACTGGCGACAGTGACGCCAGTTTTCCGGCTTCATGCTGGGGACGTCCAAAAAGCAATTAGCTTTGATCACTGTGTGGAAAAACCCCTCCTATCAGACAATTGCTACTTATTTGGACACTCCCCTATTTATGGGGAGCTTGTTTCCCCCCCCCCCAACATCTTGGGGAAACAAAACAAAAAAACTGCCTTGCAGCCAAAGTTAAGTGCAGGATTTCATTCCCTATCGCGTGATGTTTGACCGTATCAGATTTATGCACTTTTTAATCGTTAAATTAGAACGCTTTTTAGTTCCTGTCCTGTTGTGGCCGAGCGGTAAGATGTCAGGTTTTTTCACAGTTTCTTTCCCACCTTCGCTTCAAGGGTTCAGGTTCGAGCCTACCTGCCTACTACAATTTTTTTTTTTCTCAACACACACCAATAAACACCCGGGCAAGCCGGGCACCCCCGCTAGTCTATAATATAAATCTCACTTGTCTGTTTAAATGTATATATGTCTGCCTAAAACTTTCGACAGAGGTAACAGATTTTTTACGTGATTGATATCATTTTTGAAGCTTATCCCTTCAGATGACAAATATAAAAATATTGGCCAAAAACATTACTTCCTTCACCCTCAACTGGGCACTTTTCTACAGGGAGGGGCCGTTTTTTTCCACCGATATTATCGAAAGTCATCCCCCTCTTTTCAATTGTCTAGCCTTAATTTAAACCTACGTCACTTCCGGTTTGGCGATGGACACAACAGCAAAGATGTCACGTTTTTTTTTCCTCCTTTGTGGTACGGGTTTGAGCCTGCCTGCCTACTACCACGTTTTTTTTTTTTGCTCAACGCACACCTTCAAACACCCGGGCAACGCCGGGTACCCAGGCTAGTCTATAGATATAAAAGACAAAACGTCCGCACACGTTTTTGCATATCCAGCAAAGGCTTTTTTTTTTTGCCGTGGTTCTCGGAAGGGGGGGGGGTACTATTCTTTAGAACTTTTCATATACTCCTTAGATTATAATATCTACGATTTGCGAAGGGACGTCGTCTCTAGATTTATTTTGATAGACTTTTATAAAATTCACGCTATTCCTTCCTCTCGCGTGTGTGTTCAGCTTTTCTGTATAAAAATGAAAGTAAATTAAAAGCGAAGGCAGCTACTCGGCATTTTGTGCTCGGACGTCCAGAAAGCAATCAGCTTTGATCTATGTCGGGGGGGGGGGGAACCCCTCATATCAGACAATTGTTATTCATTTGGACACTTCCTTTTTGTGGGGTGCTAGTTTTCCCCAACATCGTAGGGAAATGAAATGACAGAAAGTTGAACTGGCCTTCAGCCAACGTTCGTTTCTGCAAGTCAACTTTTTGATTGACATCGCTAAATTTCAACACTTTTCACTTCCTAAGTTTTCGTAGCGTAATCATAAAAGTTCACGTTTCCTTTTACTCTCTTTTCCGTCTTTGGGTTCGTCACTTTATTTTTTCTTTTACACCTACAAATACCTGGGCAACGCCCGCTAATTTATTTATAAACATTAGCGGAGTATTTGCTTACAACATCAGATATTCCCAAAGCATCTAAATATTGACATTGCTTAACTTCAGTGATTTGATGGGAATGGTGTGCTCGCAAGACTGAACCGTAAAGTGTAGATTTCTGAAAGACTTCGATCATAAGAGAAACAAATCTTTATTTCAAACAATTCACTGAACACTATTTTTTTTTTACTACCTTATTAAGTACCAAAGGCCACTTGAGGATAAGAGTTAATAAACGTCATATGGCTAATGAGACAACACCATGATTATAGGTAATGGTGGAACTTGGGTAGATTTTATTTGTATCTTTTCAACAGGTCAAGCACAAGGTCAAGTGATGATGAGTGATGATTTAATGAAAGTACTTCTGTAGAGCGAACTGGATTTGAACTTAGCTCAACCAGGTCTTCAATTCATGACATTAACGATTTAACCACCATCATCACAATGGTATACCATTATATGAAGACAAGTTGCTATCATATATTTATAATTGATGGGAAGCTTCCCCCCCCCCAAGGCTATTAGTGCGTAAATACTATAGATTTGATCAGATATGAACTTAGCATAGAATATAGATGAATTAGCCAAGGCTGTTTGGAATCTCAACATACCGAATTTGTCTTGGAAGAAGATGAGGAAACTTTTAAATGATGATGATGATGATGATTAGCATCATCATCATATTCATCGTATTAACATCTGCTTTACATACTAGCTTTAAACTAATCTATCTCTGGCCAAGTCTTTATTTATCCCCCATGGTCAAGTGTTATTTACTTCCTACGATATTTCCTTTGGTCTTTCCTTGTGAACTTAATTTACTACCTCAACTATTCTCCATCTAGTAAGCAAAGAAGTTACATCCATTTTTTTTTTTCCAAATTGGCCATGCAATCAAAGCCTATTCATCTGCACATAGTTTATCAAATAAGTTGGTCTGTCAAGATGGCAAATCTATAGCACAATTTAATATTCATTTTCCTCATACTGTCAGATTTAATCTTCCTCTGCGATCACCATAATTGAGCCTATCACATTACACATCCATCGTATGACTCTCATATCATTTCTCTCCATGCAACGCATGTCCTCAACCCTCAACGGCTAGGTTTCACTTCTATAGATCATCACATTGCATACATGTGGTTGATAGAATCTTCCCTTGGTCGACTTTAACATAAGTTTGCTTAGCTCCTTTTTATTTTCATATGTACTTAGGTAATTATCTTAGACGATCTTTATAGTCAGCCATATATATATATATATATATATATATATATATATATATATATATATATAAATAATTTTTTATAAATAACACAAGTTGCTGTTATAGCTGAATAGTGCAATAATTTCATGGTGTGTATATCTTAGTTAATGAAGGGAACAGATATCCATGAGTTCATCTAAAACAGTTTTTATTGGCATACAATTGTTTCAGCCTTTCTCAAACTCATACATATTCTTGATATAGAAGGCATGCAAAATAAACGATCAACAAATCATTCTTAAGGAAGAGCAGGAGGAGGAGGGTTCATCAAATAAGTTGATCTGTCCAGTCGGCAAATATACAGTACAATTTAATATTCATTTTTTTTTTATGTGTTCGAGAAGGGCAGAAACAATTGTATGCTAATAAAAACTGATTTTAGATTAACTTATGGAAATTTGCTTTCTTCAATAACTAAGGTTTACATAACAGTAAAATTAATATATATAAAGATGTGCAGGAATTTAAAACACTAACATAATTGCGATTGCTTTCATTGTGTGTGTTTTTACATGAACTGAAATGGCAAAGATACAAATAATATCTTTTTTTCTTATTAATTACAATTATTTCTAAAGTGTCTTTAAAAATATTTATACCTCCATTTAGAAGTCGGTAGATTATGACCTTACTCAATTGAAAATGAATGTTTAAAAAAGCGAAATCCAAAAAAGGAGAAGAAAAAAAAAAACTCTATTCTAGAAAAGAAAAGAAAGAAAAAATGAAAGAGAAGAAAGATTAATTTTCTGTGAAAAATAAACAAAAGAAAAACAGAAAAAGAAAATAGTTAGAAAACAAATGCAAAAAAAAAGAAAAGAAAAAATTAATCAAACAAATAAAAAAAAAAATCAAAATAAGAGAATATTTTTTTGGAAAAAAAAAAATAAAGAAAAAAGAAAGAAAAAAGTGAGATAAAGAGAAACAAATAAAAATTAATTGCACGAAAAAAAAAAAAAAAAAAAAAAACTTAAATCATTTATAAAAGCTATTTTTTTTTTTTTAATTAAGAATTAATTTTATAGTTTTACAAAATTACAAAAAATGTAAAACTGGTTTTAAAAGCTTCTAAATAAAATTAAGGTACAGAATACCTACCACTGAATGATTTTGTTTTTAAATCATGGTGCTTTTTTTTTTTTCTTTTTCAACAAAAAAAAGTTATTTAACATTTAAATCTAACGAGCTGCTTCTTATATCAAAAACAAAACAAAAACAAAAAAAAAACAACTTTTTTTTTTTTAAATAAATAAAAATGACCTGTACTCTGCGGTACCATGACCCCTAAAATTAGGGGTGAAAAAACTAACAGAGGTGAAGTGATAAAGTATAATTATAATAATAATAATAATGAATAATAATGAATAATAATAATAAAAATAGTAAGAGCAGCAGCAACAGCAAGGAGACCTCTGCGGTGGTCTCCCCTGTTCGGCAGTGCGTAGCGCTAGCTAGGAAGATACCAGCTGCAACCCATGGCCGCGCAGTTAACGCAGCAAGCAGGGCAAAAAGTTCAAATTTTAGTAAGTAAAACTATAAATAATATTGCGACACAGCAGAAGGAATCCAGATTCAAATAGCATCAGCAACACTTCAGTTACAAACAAAACAACAAAATGAATCTAAAAAAAAAAAATAATAAATAACAAAAAAAAAAAAACAAGATTCAAAGTTTGGTTAGTGTTTTTTTTTTTTTTAATAAAATTTTGAAATTTAAGCACTTAAAAAAAAAAAAATTCTTAAAATTTCCCTCATTTGTCCATTTCGTGAATTGGAGGGAGAGAATGGGATTTGCGTCGGACACTAATAAAATAATTAAAGGCGAGCGCTAAAAGATAGTGACAAATAGTGAGATAACAGAATTAAAAGTATTATTTATAAAATATTAAATAATAATGCGTACATATATATATATATATATAGATGATATAAAGACTCGACCACTTGTGCACCATTGGGTCAGTATTTGTTTATTAAATATTTTCTGCTAAAACTTAGATGATGCTTCTATCTTGCTTGCTTGTCACTGCACCTTTTTCATCTGCAGTTGAATGTTTTAGATAGTGGGGGAAAGGTGAATCGTGTAGGTAAAGAGTGAATAATAAGTGTTGAGAGGAATGGGGTGATGTAAATAAGAAAGAGAGAAGGAGAGAAAAACAAGGAAGAAGAAATTGACGGAAGCTAGATAGATAGATATATATAGAGAGGGAGAGAAAGAGAAAGAAAGAGAGAGTGGGAAATCTCACAAGAGAGCTTCATGGATATTTGGTAATTCCAACGACAAGTGATGTACATAAAAGACGAACGATGATAAGAGAAATAGTGAGGGATGGAATGATGTAAATAAGAAAGAGAGAGAAAGAGAAAAAAGGGGAGAGAGAGAAAGAAGAGAGAAAGATAAAGGGAGAGAAAGAGGGGAAGAAAAGAGGAGAGAGAGAGAAAAAAGAGGAGAGAGAGAGAGAAAAAAGAGGAGAGAGAGAGAGAGAAAAAAGAGGAGAGAGAGAGAAAAAAGAGGAGAGAGAGGGAGAAACAGGAGAGAAAGAATATGGAGAGAGACAGTGAGAGGTCTATTACGATATCACAAGAGGTTCATAAATATTTCGAAATTCCAAAATATTTTCATATTCAGAATTTCCAAATATTAAAATAAAAAAAAAAATCTCTACTGTTACGTCATAATAGACCCTCTTTCTCCCCGCTTTTCTCTCTCTTTCCAACATTACATTCCTCTCACTACTTCTCTTATTATTCACCATTTATATACGTCATTCGACCTTCCTCCCACCATCTAAACAGTTCATGTACAGATATAAAAAAATTGTATAGGACGACAAGCAAAATAACAACGACAACATCGTCAAAGTTTTAGCAATATATATTTATATATAGATAAATACATGTATATCAATACTTATGTGTATAATATGTTCTATTAAAGACCAAGGACAAGGCTTGCTTCATAAGTTTATTTTGATTATGCGTTCCAATATTATTAATAGATTAATACATCACGTAATACATCTCAGAAGAATATAAGAAATAAAAAAGTATTGTTTTTTTGTTGTTGTTTTTGTTTAATTTTGGACATAAGGATTAATAATTTGGGTACTTTGGAATATTCAGACTACTGTTCTCATCTTAAGTGTTATTCTCACAACACTTCGGCCGATGTAACCTTCGAACTTCTTCAGGCGTATCTCATTAAACGTGTCAATCTTTCTGTCAAACTCGGTGTTCTGTACGGAATTTCAAACAGGACCCTTCATTTAATCCATGGGAGTATTGTACTCTCGTTTCGTCAGTCCTGAATGGCTGAAAATCTTAATTAATTCGTAATTGTATTCTTAGTATCGTCTGCACTGAGGATTGAGCTTTGAACTTTCTTCCTACCCGCTCCCAGAAGAATATCACTTACAACTGAATTTTGCCTAATACCTTATCCGTTATGCTATGGGTCCTTGCAGATTCCCGGATTCGAAAGAAAGATTCCCAAGTTCAACAATATACACCTGAAGAAGGTCTGAGGTTATATCGGCCGAAACGTTTTCAAGATGAGAACTGTAATCCGAATAATCCACATAATACAAATGAAAAAATCTATAAAAATGAGGAAGATTAGGCCGTCCTTTATCTTCAATAAAACATGTACATACATACATGTATGTATATGTGCGGGTGTGTGTGTGTGTGTGTGTGTGTTTCTCAGCTAAAAATTATAGGTGGTATTTTAATTCTTAATATTGCAGACCATCCTCTGCCCTTTATCAAACAACGTATGTTTAATAATAATAATAAATAATAATAATAATATTAATAATAATAATAATAATAATAATAATAATAATAATAATAAATGAATGAATAACTGGACACGAAGATTCTTTTTTTATTTTAATTTTTTAAAACTATATTATAATTTTCATTTGGTGATGCGACATTGTAGATTTGTATTTGAAACATTATTTCTCCTCTTTTATTCTTAAAATATCAACATATATGCACCTTTCATGCCCTTATATGTGTGTGCGCACATGTGTGTTTGTTTATATATATATATATATATATATATATGAAACATCATATTTATATACATATAACATCATGTAAACTCTAATTATAAAAAAAATTCCATGTTTCGTTCAAAATACTAAGACTTATATGATGTTAAATGCTATAGTAGTTCTCTATTGAGCTATATATATATATATATATATATATATATATATATATATATATATATATTAAATTGTAATTCAATGAATTTAAAAAAACTCTCATTGAAATGAAATGAAGTGGTTGAGTTTCATATCAAAGAATTTTTATTATTCTAAGCAAGACAAAGAATGCTTTAGAAAATTAATCTCCTTAACCTATAGGGTTTCGATGTCTACCATCTCATCAGAGGAGAGAAAATATTAGCAAATATTTATAAAGGTATGCACCCTATTTGCTAAAGTCAGTGAGACATGGAAAGTCAAAGTGAAAATAATACATTTATCAGAAGTCCTGTAGCAGGAGGATTTGTAGAAAAAGGATATGGATGTTTTTGTAGATCCAGCTTGCTTGGTAAAATCCATGTTATACGTTCTCTCCATCCGTTTGAGCAATTCTTGTTTAGATGGGATAACTTATAGAATATTACTGCCAGTAATATTTTGTAAACCTACAATCTCACGTTTCCATAGCAACTGATTGTTAAATAAAAACTATTCTGAAGTATATATATATATCTATAAAAGTGAACGTGTCTGTCTGTGTACATTTCTCTACGCAATAACTCTGCCAATTTTTAGTCTATAGACTCGAAATTTGAAATACCGGGTACTGAGATTTGGGAAAATCGATGTGACGGGTGTCAGCCAGAAATTTGGCTGTTAAGGGGTCAAATTTCAACGATTTGACCTTTAAAAACTCTACCAAACTCCTCCGACAATTTTGGGTCTAGACACTTGAAATTTTAGATATAGGTTCCTTGAACCTGGATCTAATTTAATAAAGTGATTTGAGCCCGAAATTATAAATTTTAAGGGGTCATAATAGGGGTCAAATTATAAAAAAAATTTACTCTTTTTTTTTTTTGCTCAGCATACACCTTTAAACACCCGGGCAACGCCGGGCTGAAATGCTAGTATATATATATTATATATATATGGTACGGTAACAATATGCATAATTAATTTAATATTCAGGCAATTATGTTTTAGAATTCTTATCATTATATTTTTTTCTAGAACTTTCGAAATAACCGTTTCTTTAGGTAAAATTAACACTGAATTATGCTATTTTTAATTTGATATTTCGTTTCAGTCATGAAACTTTGTCAAGAATAGCATTCATTGATCAGAATCAGACTAACTATAACATGGCTCTGTTTGTTTTACTTTTTTACTTACTATTCCTATTGATACAGACATAGATTATCTTCATTGCATGAATCATGATCGGCTAGAAATGTTATCCTTAGGTATCATTGCCGCAAGGAATGAATCTTAACAATCACGTAGAACTGCTTATTAACCAACGCTGTTAACCATTAGGCCACATGTCATATGGACAATTTTTGCATGAATTTTGTAAGCGTTAAACTTAATCTTGTTTAGGTTGTGCAGTATTGCTATTTATTACGACAGAATTATTACACTTTATTATTAGTATCAATAGAGAAAATTCATTTCTACAAAGAAGACGACAATTCAACTATAAAATTATAAGAATTCTGGACCAGCTTGCATATTACTATATTCACAAAAGCTTACAGAAATTGATTCTGAATTTGTTTTTTATAATTAATACTTTTGTTACATAATATATTATTTACTATAAATTGAAAGTGTTTACTAGTAAATTCTTTCAATTTGTATTTTAGACATAGGTGCAACTTATACAGATTATTATATTTTTTTTTGGCTTTACATTTTGGTTGCTGGTTGAATTATGAAACTCGGAGATCATACGATGAAACGTTAATTGTATAGTATGTAAACCAACTATACATTTTGCTAGAAAAAGATACATTTCTCATCTGCTTAATCTCACCTGTCTGTTTAAATGTATGTATGTATGTCTGCGTAAAACTTTCGACAGTGGCTACGGATTTTCACAAAATCGATATCCTTTTGAAGTTCGACCTTTCGGACGACAAATATCGAAAAATTGGCTAAAAACATTAATTCCTTCACCCTCAACTAGGCACTTTTCTACAGGGAGGGGTCGCTTTTTTTTTTCGACGATATTTTCGAAAGTCATTCCCTCTTTTCGATTGACTAGCCTTAATTTAAACCTTCGCCACTTCCGGTTTGGCGATGGATGCAACGGAAAAGACGTCACGTTTGTTTCCTTCTTTGTGGTACGGGTTCAAGTTTGCATGCATACTACCAGTTTTTTTTTGTTTTTTTTTTAAATCTTTTTTCTCAACACACACCTCCAAACATCCGGGCAACGCCGTGCATTCGGGCTATGGTTATAACCTGCCTATAACTAGGATATATGTACAGTTCAGTATAAAAATAATAAATTGGCATTTTTCTCCTAGCTTAAAATAGATTTATTGCATATCATTCTTTAATAAAGTCATTTTATGAGATACCAAGTATTAAAGAATTGGTTTCTATTTCCAAAATGAAAAACATTGAACGACGCTTTTGCACTAATATAACTAAATAAAATAAACACGGTAACCCTATGATTAAACGTTAATTATATAATATGAAAACAAACTATATATTTTGCTAGGAAAAAATATATAATTCTCACCTGCTTACTTGAACTTAAAAATATGACAAGACTGAAAACATATTATTGATTCCTATAACCTGCCTATAACTAAGTAAAATGAAGATATATACATATATATCTATATCCCAGTAAAATAAATTTAGATACATAATAATTTTTCATAGATTATTGAAGTGAAAAATCTATTTTGAAAAGTTATGAATACTTTTTTTTCTGTATTTTTGAAAAAATGTGCTTTGGATTTTAAAAATAATTTTTTTATTTATTTTTTTTTTTTTTTGGGGGGGGGGGTCCCAAAATGGAAAAGTATTTTTGTTTTTTTTTATTTGTCAGAAATTTTGATGATAAAACTATGGATAAGTATTTAGTATCGATTATTCTGTTAGCTATTATTTCTATTCTTGTTTTTGTTTGATTTTTTTAAAAAAGCACTTTTTAAAAGATTTCACGGTCGTAATTTTATGCTTGCTTGACATTCTCAACCAAAAAAAAAAATGTATTTTCTAAGGAGTAAAAATCAGCAGAACTAGCATAAAAAAATATGGAAAAAAAAAAGGTTTAATTAAGAGGAATGAACTTCCTGTTTCAACTGAGATGTAACTTTGAACAGTGCAATCATCGCAAGAGATAGAGAGAGAGAGTAACGTACATAACGCATGCTTCTGTAATGACATGTAAAATTAAAGATGGCGCACGTCTTGTTCCAATTTATGATTCTCCTCACAGGCAACACACAAAGACAAGAGAAGACACTAATAAATATATACACGTACACACATATTGACAAATAAAACAACATACAGAAAATAAAACAAAAAAAACATACGTACACAAAATTCACAAATAATAATAATAATAATAATAATAATCTATAATATAAATCTCACCTGTCTGTTCAATGCATGTATGTATGTATGTATGTATGTCTGCCTAAAACTTTTGACAGGGGCGATGGATTTTCACAAGATCAGTATTCTTTTGGGGCTCGACCCTTCGGACGACAAATATCGAAAAATTGGCTCAAAACAGTAATTCCTTCACCCTCAACTGGGCACTTTTCTACAGGGAGGGGTTGCTTTTCTCACCGATATTTTCGAAAGTCATCCCCTTTTTTTTTCGATTGACTAGCCTTAATTTAACCCTTCGCCACTTCCGGTTTGGCCATGGACGCAACGGTAGAGACGTCACATTTATTTTTTCACATTCTTTTCCTCCTTTGCGGTACAGGTTCAAGCCTACCTGCCTACTCCGACTTTTTTTAATTTTTGCTCAACACACACCTCCAAACACCCGGGCAACGTCGGGCACCCAGCTAGTAGTAAAATAGAAATGAGATTTCTAAAGAAAACTACAAATCGTTTCAAATTTATATAAGTGCAATCAGTCCCATAAATTATATTGATATGCTATTTGTTTACTGAAAATGGGCCCCTTTCAGAATCAAAAGACAATGGATACCCTCTGTAAAGGTGCCTAGGGAGGGAGGGAGGTTACTGAGAAGCAAGAGTTGTGCAATAACTAAACCACAATTCTCCTAAATGGACAGTGGCAAGAAGCAGTTCAGAGTGACTGGAAACAATGGAGGGATGAGCAGAGAGAGACTGATGTTCTTATGTAGTTTTCCTTCTCCTTCCTTACATTAGTTGCCTAAACCAAGACCTGAGAGTCTAGCTTATCTTACTATACCACCCATAGCTGGAAAAGGATATAGCGATTCATAACTTTCCCAAAGATATTAGCGAATATGATTCTATAGTCCCGATAGAAATCAAACCCAAATCGTCAAACTGCGAAGTACTACATCATTGTATGTAGTCGTAAAACGTGAAAATGTAACCTTGCCCACTTTGTCCTAAACGAGATAAAAATCTTTAAGAGGTCGAAAAGTAAAGAAAAAAAATTATGAATGTATATACATATATAATAAATATAATATACATATATAATAAATATAATATACATATATAATAAATATAATATACATATATAATAAATATAATATACATATATAATAAATATAATATACATATATAATAAATATTTTACAGAAGGTCAGAAAAAAACATTGGTTTCAAATCTAATACAGAGGGGACCAGTTTATGGTTGAGAAATATTGGATTATCTTCAGTTTCTGTGTTTAAGCTGTTTTCTAGATTTAAAAAAAAAAAACAAAAAAAAAAAACAGAGGCTGAAGAGCTTCCAATATTTTTTGACAATAAACGGGTTCCTCTGTATTGGGTTCAAAACCGACGGCACCAATGTTTTTAGGACCTACTGTAAAATTTTAAAATATATATTATGCTCTTATACTAAATTTTTCTTTATAATATATATATATATATATATATATAGAGAGAGAGAGAGAGAGAGAGAGAGATAGATACATACAGATATATAGATAGTTAGATATATCAATCAATCAATAAGGGTTTTATCACTCAATGAGGAACCCCTCCCCAGACTTTAGCCATCTCACTCTATCTCAAGTTATTTGCTGCCATGTGGGACCCATCTTTTGTATCAGGCCGTCCCTTCATCTCGTTCTTGGTCTTCCCATATATATATATATATATATATATATATATATATATATATATATATTAGTCCAGCATAAGTAACACCTATTTTTTTTTCTTCTAATGCTTAAATATTATATCTAACGCTGTATAATGTTTCTTCAATTTCACTGATTACTTAGAGTAAAAAGAAAATGTTTAATAAAAAATATTTCCTAAATATCACAAAAAACAGACCACATAAAAATCATGCTTATTTTGATTTGATATTCCGTTTCAGTTATTAAACTTTGTCAAGAATAGTGTTTATTGAACAGAATCAAATTAAATATACTCTGTTCAGATAAATGCTATTTTCGAAAAAAACGTTTTATAACTGAAATGGAGTATTGAATTAAAAGAAGGAAGCTTATATGCTAATTTTTCCTGTGAATGTAGTTTCTTCTTTGTTTAATACGTTATCATCCCCATACATATGCGTACACGCACACGCAAATGTACATCTTTGATTATGTAGCCAAACTTATATATATATATTCGTGCGTGTGTGTGTGTGTGTGTACTTGTGTGTGTATGTGAACAAATTATAATTTGTATCATTTAAATCATTCATATCACTAGTCTCATCTTGGTTGTTATTTTCACAACACTTTTTGCTTATCTGAACTCTGACCTTTTCATGTCCACCTTTTAACGGTTGGAATTATTCATGTCGAATTCATAAAACTCAACAAAAGAAAGTTCTGTTCAAAATTCTGTATAGATTCCCAAGTTCGAAAAGATGCGCCACCAGACCCCGGGTGAGCTGGGGGAGAGGGGTGGGGGTGGTGGTTGTGGTTTAGATTTACACCAGAAGAAATCTTGTGAAAAAATAACAACCAAAATGAGAACAAGTCAAATAATCGAAACATTACCAATCTCCATCTAAAAGATTCCGAAAATACCTGATCATGTCATCAGATCAATAGGGACGAAAGTGAGAAAGAAAACGGAAAAGAACCTCTTTAGGCCTTGCCATTTCGAAGTCGAATGCTTCTCATCAGAAGAGGAGAAGGACCAGCATTATACAAAATGTAAAATATAAATGAAAGCTGGCTTAAAACATTTAGATTAAAAAAATGAAGCCAGTACATATTATGAAATTTTCTTAACTAATCTCCATTCTACCTCGAAAATAAAAAATAATAAATAAATAAAAATTAAAAAAAAAAAAAAAACGAAATAGAAACAAATATGAGACAAAAATTGGAATTTGGTAAAACCAAAATAAAATGGCAGCCAGACATCAAGGAAGGTTTATGAAGAAAAGGAAGAGGAGATAAAACAAGAGAGAGAAAAATATGATGGTGAAACCCAGAGATAATTTAACTCAAATTAAAGGGATGGGGGGGGGCGTTTTTTTTTTTTTTTTTTACTCTTTCCCTTAAGAAACTCATCCCTTAAGCACCCCACTTCTTTATACTCCCACATATTGTCAGTAAACAGCAAGAATATATTTTTGTGCTAAGTTTGGAAATATAAGAAGGTTTTAGATCAAGATTCGCAATGTGGACTAGATTTACTAAAAGACTGGAAAAGATAGAAGTGTCTTCTTCTTCTTCTACCCCCACCCCACCCAACTCCTATTCACACACTCCCTTGGGGTCATAATATATATATATATATATATATATATATATATATATATATATATATATATATATATATATATATATATAAAACAGGTAATTAAACTCAGGTTTTTCTTACTCATTAAATGATACTGAACACATGCAAGAAATCAAAAACATGATTTTTATCTCACATCTTTGGGAGAATTATTATGAAATCAACTGGAGCTTGCCTTTTTTTTTTTCTTTAATTTATTTCAAGCTTCTTTTAGTTCCTGGCCAATACAAGCTGAAAGAAATATCCTCGTTGACGTTTTTAAACATCTTATTTTTTTTATCTTTATTTTTTTTCAATCAAACAAAAAGCAGGACTCCTCCAAATTAATCAAAGAAGGAGTCCCACATTAATAAAATCGTAGAGTCTAGTAGGATTTTTAGAAAAATACCTTTTTTTTTCAATTTAAATTTATAAAGGAGGCCTACATCAACGAAATCGTAGAGTCCAGTATAACTTTAGAAACATACTTTTTTTTTTAATATTACAAAAAGGGGGTCCCTATATTAATAAAATCGTAAAGTCCAGTAGCAAAAAAAAAAATTATTTTCAATTTAGACTACAAAAAAGGAGTCCTACATTAATCAAATCATAATCCGGCAGCGACTGTCAGAAAAGAAATCCTTTTCAATTTATATCTTAAAAAGGAGCTCTACGTTAATCAAACCATAGAGTCTAGTAGGAACTTCATAAAAATCTGTTGTTTTTTTTCTAATTTAGATTCCAAACAGAAGAGATCCTACATCAAAGAATTTATAAAGTCCAGCAGCAATTTTAGAAAAAATATTCTTCCAGAATGTAATCTTTAAAAAAGATATATTCTGTTTCACAATAGTCTAAGTTAGTTAATTATTGTGCATTAAACACATTTCTGTTTGCTAAAGAGTTCACGTACGTTCATATATTAGCCTATCTTTTTAAATAATTATGCCTTATATATAACTATAACTACTTCATTTACTCACATAAATTTAATATACGAAAGTATAGATTTATGCGTAAACCTTAAGTATTTACTTCAAAAGTGCTCAATACGTAGGTAGAGCTAGTTAGTAATTTTATAAATTATATACATATATATATATATATATTGTAAAAATTCTGTGAAATAAATTACTGAACGTAATTATATATAACACACATTTATTTGTTAAATAATTCCTGGAGTCTTAAGGCTATTATATATATATATATATATATATATATATATATATACTTATATGTAATATACTGAGTTCGTGTAATTCAGTAAGTTTTCATATACCAATGAGTTTTAAGCCAAAAAGATACGAAAATTAGCCGATATATTAATATTTAAATGGACTTTTCCTTAACTACAGCAAAGGTATATATATATATATATATATATATATATATATATATATATATATAGTTTCTGGAGTTTTAAGCTATTTTAGATAATAATTTATCCTTTATATATATATATATATATATATATATATATATATATATATATATATATATATATATATATAAAAATTTCACATAAAATTTACTATAAACATTCTGTTAAATTATTGAATGCAGTTATATATTAAGTACATTTCTCTTTGAAAAAAAAACGCACACTCACACATATTTATTTTATACCTAAAGACACTGTTTTTTTCATGCTTTCACAACCATAAATGCAGGAAATGACGATTGCTACTGGTCAGGAGATTCGAACCCAGGTATAAAGCCGCCTTTGACTCCATTTGCTAGAAATTTTACTTCTCAGCCACCATCAACCGCCACAAGAATTTAGGGAAATTAACAACTTTAAATGTTGTTAAGTCAATAGTGAGCAAACGACCGGAAATCGTGATCTTGCTATATATATATATATATATATATATATATATATATATATATATATATATATATATAAATGTGTGTTTGTGCGTATAATTATTATAAACATTTCTTTAAATTACTAATTTGCCAAATAGTTTATATCCGTCTCATATATCAGGCTACCTTATATAATATTAGGTTGGTGTAAAAAATAATGTCGTTTTTTGATGTTCAACTTCAAGTCAAGAAACGACATTATTTCCGCACCAACCGATTAATTAACATTGTTTTGTTTGGTATCAATATATTACTATAAATCTATAAAAAATTGTTAGAGACAAAAATAAAAAAAAAAATAATGATAATGACACTGAAACTGTCCGTTCCCCTCCCCCCCACTCTTTAAAAGTTAAACATACATAGATATCTTGTGTTACATATGTAAGGATATATTCAGATAAACAGAGGAAGGAGAAGGGGGGGAATTCATAATGTTTTCGTATGGATATAGAATGTAGATATGAATATAAATTAGTAAAAAAATAGTAAAATTAGATAATGGAAAAAAATATATATCTGTCATTAAAGGTTCACACTCACCAAGTTCACTCAGCTAAAGACTGGTAATGATTTTTCAACCTGCTGAAAGCCTCTGACTCTGAGCCTGTGGTCGGAAGTCACGAGATCAGGTCTGACTTACCTTATGCGAAAGATAGAACAAATCTAGTAGGTGAGCGACTCTACTCGGGGTTTAGAACTAGATATAGCAGAAACAAACGAATACATGTACGCAATGTCGTGACAAAAACTGTGTTTCTTCTTTTTTTTTTTAAATAAATAAATAAATAAATAATGAAATAAAGACTGTCGTGAAATAACAAATGACAACCACTACGAAAAAAAAAAAAAAAAAAAAGAGTAAAAAAAAAATAAAAAAAAGAGTAAAAAAAAAAAAAAAAAATTTCGAGGATTTAACAACATCCACAACACCAATGGCCGTAGTCATCATAAATTGGAACAAGTGGCAATAGTCTGGAAAAAGCCACAAGAGAATAAATCTACATGAATAAAAGTCTCTTGGTTTGTTTTTTTTTTTAAGCTCAAGAACAGACATTCGGTTTAAAATAGACAGATAGATAGATAGATAAACAACAGCAAAACTAGCACTACTGTCATAATGATATTATAAGACTGAGTTAAGGAAAAAATCTCCAAGGCATTATCCTAAAGTTAATTAGGACATGTACTTTTTGTTTTCTTTTTTTTTAGTACTTGTAGTGATTTTTTATTGTTAAGTATTTTGTGCTGAAATGTAATAAGAAAGGTTTAGTGGTTGGGCTCACCTGATTCTGCAGGACAATGGAGGGAAAAAGGAAAAACAAGGATTAGTAATATGAACAGTTAAAGTGTCAGGTTATAAAAAGCGATTATGGACAATCTTAAAAGGCAAAATAAAGGCTGCGCTCGCGCACTTGTACAAATTATTATTTCATGCCTTATTAATTAAAGTTACTCAATCATTATATATATATATATATATATATATATATATATATGAAAGCAAATATAAGAATCCAGAACAAAATCCAAAGATTTCCATGTGTGCTGAATATTAAGAGAGAGAGAGGGGGGGAGACAGAATTCTTAAAGCGTATTTTCTGTCTAAACCAGACCAAAAAAAGTATGTATGTCACAACATCGACATTCATCAAGAGAGAGAGAGAGAGACCAAAAATATCAGTAAATAGTGATAGAGTGAATGAGATATATATATATATATATATATATATATATATATATATATATATATGGTGAAAAGAAAATCGAGTCTAATAAAACAAAAATGTGTGTGTGTGTGTGAGAGAGAGAGAGAGAGAGAGAGAGAGAGAGAGAGAGAGAGAGAGAGAGAGAGAGAGAGAGAGAGAGAGAGAGAAAGTTATCAAAGTTCAACCTAGGCAAAAAAGATTCAGGAACATTGGCAAAAACCAAAATATTAGACATTAGAGACAGAGGGAGTGAATATATATATATATATATATATATATATATATATATATATATATATATATATATATATATAGTAAAAAGGAACTCGGATCTAACCAGGACAACAATGTGACTGAAAGAAAGAAAAAGAGACAATTCTCAAAGTGTAACCTAGACAAAAAGATTCGGGAACCTCGAATAAAGAACAGAAGGAGATCATAAAAATATTAGAAATTAGACGGAATGAAAAAAGAAACGAAAAGAAAACATGCAGCAATAGACCAAGAAAGAAAAAAAATGTCAGAGAGAGAAAGAGAGAGAGAGTGAGAGAGAGAGAGTGAGAGAGAGAGAGTGAGTGAGAGAGAAAGAGTGAGTGAGAGAGAAAGAGTGAGTGAGTGAGAAAGAGAGAGAGAGAGAGAGAGAGAGAGAGAGAGAGAGAGCTCGGATCTAACCTACTATTGAAATATCGATAAAGAAATGGATTCCATCAAATGGAAAAAGTGACCAAGACAAAGCAATGAGATTTGAATCCAAGAAATTAAACCAAGAATATTCAAAATAGAAATATTTCCAAAGAGCACCAAGAATTTTCTTTTCAATTCCAAAAGAAGAATAGTTCAAAGATGTTCTAAAGAATCAAAAAACTGTAAAAAGAATTTAAAAAAAAAAAACAGTAAAAGTTAAAAAAAAAAAGTTGTCCTTAAAAATAAAAAAAAAATCAAGAAACAAATAAAGAATATTAATATAAGTTTATCCATCGATAAAGAAAGATTCATTTTATTTTATTTCATAAGGTGTTTTCGTCAAAGATTCAAACAATCCTCTGATATATAAGATAAAGGCAGCCGGTTTGTGTTTCTTTGTGTGTGAATTATATATAGCCTAAAGCCAAAAACCTCAGTATTTAACTCTACTTCATAAACAGCTGGAACAGATCAGACCATGTTTTTTTTTAATATATATTTCCAAATAATTTTATTGAAAACATCTTATTCAGATTGAAAATCCATTTCTTCATGTTACTGCAAAAAGGAAGTACATGGTACTTTAATGATTTCATCATGCAACTTAACATCTAAGCAAAGAATGCAATTTAATATTTTAGCAAACTCTGCTTATCTTTCATATTGCTGTCTTATTTTAATTGTTTATAAGCTCACTCGAATCTGCAAGATATGAAGGCCCAATTGTTCCCATGAAGAGTGATATGATTATAAAGATAATTGTTTTCTTACGCAATGTTTAAATTATAAAGATAATTGTTTTCTTACGCAATGTATAAATTATAAAGATAATTGTTCAGAAGGATAGTTTGTTTCACTCCCCTCCCCAGTTTTTTAAAAAAATTCGTTCGTATTGAACAACAAAATCAATCTTTTGAACATTTTCATTTCCAACCATCAATGGACTATGAATAACGGTTAAATGCACATGATCAATTACAGAATTCACGCCTCCAAGAACTGCCTATTAACCGATAACTTGAAAGAAAATAGCTGTTTAGGTCTTAGATAGGCGTTCATCAAGTTTTGTAAACGATGTTTATGACGATGGCTTTATACGGAATGAAGAAATAACAATATTCCAACTTGTCATGAAGCAGTCTGACAATTTCGAAATGATTCAATGGATTGCCAAGCATCGGTTAATAGGCAGTTCTTGGAGGCGTGAATTCTGTAATTGATCATGTGCATTTAACCGTTATTCATAGTCCATTGATGGTTGGAAGTGAAAATGTTCAAAAGATGGATTTTGTTGTTCAATACAAAAGAATTTTTTAAAAAAACTGGGGAGGGGAAGTGAAACAAACTATCCTTATGAACAATTATCTTTATAATTTAAACATTGCGTAAGAAAACAATTATCTTTATAATTTAAACATTGCGTAAGAAAACAATTATCTTTATAATTTAAACATTGCGTAAGAAAACAATTATCTTTATAATCATATCACTTTTAGATTTTGCATAAAACTCAAACTTAGCATCCGTTTTCTTTTCTAGGCCGCTGTGTCTACATTTTACTGATTTCTGCTAATTGATATGGAATATATAATTATTACCTTGTGCTGAGGTTAGCCATTTCGTGAATTATTTTCAACTCCTAATGTCTGTTGCCATAACGACCTTGTGGGTGGCACAAATGAAATGGCAGCAGACAAAGGAAGTTAGAAGTCAATCATGAAACGTCTCGCCTCAATATGAGACAAAATGAAAAATAATAATAAATAATAATGATTGACGAATTGCTTGGCCAATATGAAGTATCACCTCGGAAATCAATAATCGTTTGATAAACGGTAGAACAAAAACAGGAAGTGCCTTTCAGGGGGAAAAAATTGGCCTTAAATTATTTCAATTATAAAGATTCAAGTTTATTTTACGAAACACATCAGAAAGGGTGGGGAAAAAAATTTTGCTGCATAATAACTTTTCTTAACAATTTCCTGTTTTGTACGTCATAGTAAGTAGGTGGCGCTATGTTAGCTTGTCGACCCCGGCCAATTACGTTCCACAATTTCTTGCTTATTTCGTTTCATTTTCACACAATTTTTTTGTACGATTCCTAAAATGTGGGGCAAAAGTAAAAGATTGTTTTTAGATATAATCAATAAAAATATCCGTAAACTTTTTTTTTTTTTTTTTTTTTTTTTTTCAAACAAATAGGTTTATATATTATTTATTTTTTTTTTGGGGGGGGGAATCCTTTGAGATGAAGGTTCATAATTTGTGTATTCATCTTTTGCGGACTGTTATCCTCATCTTCATAATTGTTGTTGTCCTATCACCCGAAGAAGACCAGAGGATGAGTTGGCCGAAACATGGTGGAACAATAACTATGAAGACGAGCATAACAGTTTGCAAAAGAAGGAACAGATAAAAATGTTTATTTACAGAGAAACATTTTCACAAAAATAATAAATATGGAATGTAAAATAGTATAATTTTTTCACATTATATAAATTAAATAAAATATAGAAAAGAAAATGAATGGACCTTAACTTGAACAAAAACCATGGAACGTAATTTGGCGGTGGGGGGAGGATCACAAAAATTACCTCACACCGTCTACTTCCTATGACGTTCAGAACAGGAAATGGCTCGGGGGGGGGGGGAGTTAATATGCAATAAAACCGAAAAAGAAGCATAGATAGGAGAGTTTATTTTGTTTTTGTTTTTTTTACTGGGGATTACCCACTCATCAAGGCCTGAGGGCCACTCGTGGATAAGTGTAATCATTGTATACTAACAGTGCATGTGCAGATAATTGATAGACGTTTATTTCTATCTTTGGGAGAACCACCTTATGAAATCAAAAATAAAATTATCTTCAACAACAGATGGATTTTTGTTAAAGAAATCTGTCAAAGAAGTTGGTAAAAATTATTATTAGAAGAAAAAGATGCCATCAAAGAAGAACAAAAATAAAACACCAAAAGCAAACGCTTTTCCTGAAGAAAAATGAAAGAAACACAACAACATATATATATATATATATATATATATATATATATATATGAAAATACAGTAAACTATAGGGAGGTTTAAAACATGAAATTGAAATTTCAGACAAAAATGGAGTATTTAGCATATGGAATAGTGGATAACCATGTAAACTGGCTAGTAAAAATAAAGACACAAACACATCACGTAAAGCAGAAGCAAAAATATTACAGTCAATTCATACGAGGTTAACAATTTTGTGATTGATAAAATGATTATGGTCGTATGAATTGACTAAAATATTCTGGTTCTGCCTTAGCGATATTTGTGGTCTTATTTTTATTAGCCTGTTCACATGAATTTCCACTATTCCACATTCAACCATTATTCAATAAACTAGGAAGTCCCAGTTCGGAAAAAGATCAGAAAACTGCATTATTTTATTTATTTATTTATAGGTAGTAGTGGTAATAATTATTCCAAATTTCCAGTTAGAATTAAAATATTCCAATCAACATAATACTGAGAAATTAGTTAATTATTTTCAAGTTGCAATAAAAGTATTCTCTATTAATTAGAGGGAGAGAGAGAGAGAGAGAGAGAGAGAGAGCTAAAGAAGAGAGGGGTGGAGAGAGATGACTGTGAAAAGCAAACTAAAATTACGAAACAATACGATGGTGGAAGGGTGTGGAGTCTTATTTAAATGTATGTTTATTATGAAATAAGAAGCACAATGGCATTCATCTATTAATACGAGAATGAAATATATATATATATATATATATATATATATATATCTAAGAATACGTATATATAAGAATATTATATATATATATATATATATATATATATATATATATAAATATGTACATACATATGTGTATATTCATATATATAAAAATATGTACATATATATGTATATATATGTATATATAAGAATATATATATATGATATGTATATATAAGAATATATATATATATAAGATATATATATATAAGACTATATATATATATATATATGATATATAAGAATATATATATGTAAGAATATATACATATAAGAATATATATATATATATATATATATATAAGAATATATATATATATGATATATATATATATAAGACTATATATATATATATATGATATATAAGAATATATATATGTAAGAATATATACATATAAGAATATATATATATATATATATATAAGAATATATACAAGAATATATATATATATATATATGTATATATATATATTGTTTACATTTATAAAATCTTATAAAGTGATAATATTTTATGTATCAATTTTTTAATATTTACTTCAACAGAATCCAGAATCCAATATGTGAGTAGAGCCAGGTAGTAAGTTATGAACATATATATTGCAATTAAGCTACACAGAATCTTCTAAGTATCATCTCCTGTAGCCTGACTATTCCCGACGGAGATAAAATGCGGAAGATTCTGTGTAACTTGATTGCCATATATTTTCACGACTTACTACAACTATATATATATTAGGTATTTTCCTCAACAGTGCCCAATAGATAGGTAGAGGTTATTAGTAGTATGAAAATATAACTATTGTAAATAAACTATGCAACAACGTTCATGTTTCATTCTAGCAGAAAAGTCACCAGGCTAAATCGTATAACCTGGTGAGTTTCTGTTGAAATGAAACGTGAACACTTCTGTGTAGTTTACTTACTGTAGACATGTCTTCATAAAACTATATATTCAATGTATCATGCAGTTTTTTGTGTGGAAATTTTGGTTTTCATAGATAATACTATTAAACAAATAGTTCATTTTATCGACAGGGCTGGGAATAAACAAAGATAACACTACAAAGTGAATAGTAAGACTGTTACAAAAAAGAAGCATGATACACAATATACTGCCAAAAATGAATTTCAATGTTAATTATATGTGTGAATATATATATATGTGTATGTATGTATGTATATATATATATATATATACACATACATTATATATATATATATATATATATATATATATATATATATATATATATATATATATATATATAGTCAGGCTTTCGGCTCAATAGATGTTATTTTTTAAACTCCAGAGCACGTAAAAATCAATCATAAAAAATTAGATACGAGTAACCATGTCTTTATTCATTTCTAACAAGTAACAAATAAGAACGCGGTGACTGGAATCCAACTTTATATATATATATATATATATATATATATATATATATATATATATATATATATATATATATATATATAGCTAAGATCAAGCCGTGCTAAAACTGTAAAAAAAAAAAAACAATATTCTCTGAAATCTAATAATTCAATCACTACATTCACGAAAAGCTATTAAACCAAATGTTTGACAGAGCCACAAATGATATGTACAAAACGAAAAAGATGTTTTAATAAAATCATTAATTGAAGTCGACAATCTTCAGTCATACAAACATTTGTGTTAAGAAGAAGAAGAAGAAGTCAGTTTTTGGTTTGGAATTTTTGTCAAGTCTGAAATTAACAAACAACTTTGTTAAGATTTATTGCATCGAATGAACGCTGAAAAGCCGGTTGCATTTTTGTTTTTTTGTTTTTTTTTTCAAACAAATTGGATTCGCCTGAATACAAAAATACGTTCAGATTATAAGAAAAACTTCAACTTTTTAACACAATAAAAAAGAAAAGAAAAAAAATGAAAAGAAAAAACAAGGAATGAAACAAAGCAAAAAAAAAAAAAAAAAAAAAAAAAAAAAAGAAATTATAAGATACACCCGCACCGCACGCACATGAATACGCATACTCAAGACTTATTTCGGCAGAATCTGAAAAACTTAGGAAAACCAGTGAATCAGAATGAAAAGCGGAAGGGGAAAGTCTGCGGATGTTTCAAGTGTAACAGGTGCGAGTTTCCGAGGACTGTCAAATAAAGAAGACGAAGCGAAGAACGAGGAACGTTTGCCCCGATGACATAAACTGCAGAGAAAATATTCAGCACACATGACATTACCGTTATTATTTTCAGAATGACAGGCAGCTGAAAGCAGCCATTTTACCAATTTTGACGTTTTCTTTTGAGTTTATTATCATTTCTCTTTAAATTTATTTTACAATTTTATAATTTTAAAGAATACTACCAATTAAAAGATGAATAAATGAAAACTGCTGTAAAAATGGATGCTTACGAATTCTCCGAGAGGAGATTACAAAGTTAATTACTTATAATCACATCATGTATTTCATAGAAAAAAAAATAAAGAATAGAAAATATAGAAAGACAGTAGATATAGAGAGAGAGCAAAGATAGAAGAGTTAGTTCAGAAAATAAAATAGAAAAGAAAGATTCACACAGCAGTTAAAATCAATTTAATTACAATTAAAATAATTCAAATATATTTTGTAAAAATTATGGCTAACTTTAAAAAAAGACTTTTATAAACAATTATAAGAACTTTTATTTATTTACTATAATTATAGTATTCTTTTAATAATATGTATCTATAAATACACACGCATTATATATATATATACATATATATATATATATACATATATATATACAATCTATATATGCATGACTACATATGTAATAACTCAGATATATACATGTCAATACACACACACACATATATGTGTGTGTGAGTATACACACAAGAAAACACTTAAAAAGCGTGTATATATCTTTATACACAAATAAGCATTCATTCAGTCGTGTGTGTGTACTTATACATACATATATATGTAAATATATACATATACATTTTAACTCATCATATTTGTTTTTAAGACAATCAAAATATGCGTTTAACTATAGACCATAAACGTTATTAAAATGTTAAAACTGCTTTAGAGCTTACAGAATTAAACAAATGAAATTCCAGAAAAGACCCCACCTCCCGAAAAACGAAGTTCGAAAAAAAAAAAAAAAAACAGAAAGAAAAAGAAATGTTATTTTTTTTTTTTCATGGGTGAAATTACAGTTTGCTTCATGAATTAAAAACTATATGCATGACAAGAAAAAAAGCATTTTGGTGGAAAATGGCTACACGTTATGAAAATAAAAGTTGTGAATAAAAACTTCCTCAGGAACTATGCGACACCGGTTTCTCAATTTCAAAAATGCCTGAAAATTGGAAGATAGATATAATAGCCCAAAAACACGAAGGGGGAGGGGTTAAAATAGAGAGCAAAAACAAAGCAGCAGAGTAAGGGGGAGTGGGGGGCCTGAAAAGTAATTTTTTTTATTTTAATAACACAAAAAGCTTGAAAAAAAAATGTTTTTTTTTTCAAAACTGAAGAAGAAGAAAAGAAAAACCGATTTTATGTTCTGTAAAATAAAAAGTATGATAATGAAGTCTGTATTTTAGCCAGAAATCATTTACTTATATTTATATACCATATTTAATTTATTTAAGAAAACAAATATATATATATATATATATATATATATATATATATATATATATATATCGGATAAAATTAGAGGCTAATATAATCACCCAAAACTTCAACACAGACGAAGCAGTTTGGGCTGGTTTTAGATAATCGAATTCCAATGATTGAAATATTATTTATTGTAACCTAAAAAATAATTTTCCCAATATTCTTGTCTAGGAAATAAAACTTTGGATTCAATAGGAATTTACTTACATACTATAATATTTAATTGAAACCCCCCTCCAAAAAAAAAAACAATGAAATAAATTCAGATAAATTTAGAGATTAATATAATTGCAAAACTTTTCAATATAAATATAAACCGTTTGAAGTCCTTTTTAGATAACCGAATTTCGATGGTTGGAATATTTAACTAAAAATAAATTATTTAAAGTTCTTAATTCTGTTTAGATGACGGCTGATTTTTTATATTACTTGTATCGATCGTTTGAAAACAACAACCAACGTGCCTGAAGACGGTCGAAGGACAATCCGACTGAAACGTTGCACAAATAAAACTCAATATGAGAACAATAGTCCGATCAATACCAGTAATATAAAAAGAAATTAATATAATCGACATCAAGCACTCAAAATGAAGCACCTGTTTCTTTTTTTTATTTAAAAGTTAAAAATGAATAAAATTTTCCTAAATAATATTATTATATATTTGTTAAGAAAAATAAAAATAAGCCATAAACCTAACAAGACACATTTTTTTTAATTCAAAATTATATTATTATTTTTAATTCAAACATTAATCGTTTTATGCGTTATTTGAATTTAAATTATTCTAGCTATTATTCTCATATATATATATATATATATATATATATATATATATATATATATATATATTGTAATGCTTACAATGTTTCGACCAATGTAACTTCCCACCTTCTCCAGGTGCATCTTTTTTGAATTTGGTAACCTTCTAGTTGAACTTGGGAGTTTTTACGTCTAACTTAGGTGGAGGCGTGAATTTTAAACTGAACCTTTTAATTAATCCAAAAGGGTAGATTGTTCTCGTCTAATAGTCTTAATTGTTTTTTTTTTTTGTGTGTGTGTGTGTGTGTTTTTTAATATTATTCTAATTAAATACAGGGTCCAGTTTAAAATTCCATATAGATTCCTAAGTTTGACATTAAGACTCCCTAATGTCAATTATTAGACTAGTAAGTAACAAATCAGTAATACCTAATTTTGTATTAGCCCTTGATAGACTATACCGGCTTTCCTTCAAAGGAGGAAGTTTACAGGGAATATCAAATTCAGAAATGGTTCTCACATGTCTGTTACTGGCCAAGCTTCACATTGCTTAATTTCAGTGATCTAATGGGAACCGGTGTTTCAACATGATTGTGCCGTACAAAAAGGCAAACTATTAGACTGTCCAGTTCGGCAAAACACACCTGACGAAGGTCAGAAGTAAATTGTGTATCGGATAATAATATTCCGAATAATTCATATAATCCAGATTAACTTCATTGCAAAAATTCATAATATTTTCAGATGCAGTAAGTCGTAAATATTATTTGATTAGTTTCTTTAAGATATGATTTACAATAACCTATGACAATATGATTTACAATGACCTATGGCAATATGATTTACAATGACCTATGGCAATATGATTTACAATGACCTATGACAATATGATTTACAATGACCTATGACAATATGATTTACAATGACCTATGACAATATGATTTACAATGACCTATGACTTTATGTTTGGTTTACCATTCTAAACTTGAAAGAATTATATCGTCATCATCATATTCAGTTCAATATTTGTTTTACAACTTTAAGAAATTGACTTCCAAACTTGATAAACTTTATACTTTAAATTATCTTACCTCTTATGAAATCATTAACATTAACATAAAAATATATTTATTTTAAATGATTAAAAAAAAAAATATGCTAAGAATTTTTTTAAAAAGGTATATAATTATTTCTTAATTTAATGGGTGTTAAAACAATAACATGGTTTGAGAGTATTTCGAGACTATTTACAGTTTTTGATTATTGAATAAAATTAAACTTTTATGTTGTCGACCTGAAATGAGTTTCGAAAGCACTCAACTGCACGCAGCAATTATAGGGACAAAGAAAAAAGATTTTTTTTTTTTTTAATTAGAATTTCTTTTCTCTTTGGAATCGGTAAACAGAACAAAAGCTTTGTAAACAAGATGAGATGATAAAAAGCGGCACGTGATTCCCCTTTCCGTTCGCACACGAAACATGAATAGGCATGATGAAAACAAAAACAAAAAAAAAAAAAAAAAGAGAGAGAGAAAGAAGAACTCTGCGGCTGTCAGCTCCTGTTTTAATTTTCACATTTTCGGGAAAGGAGAGAGAGTTTATATTCTTTGAAGTTTTCATTAATTATCATTATATATATATATATATATATATATATATATATATATATATATATATATGAGCGCAAAAAAAGTTTGGTCAGGTGTGCGCGCAATGGAAGAGGATGGATGAATGGATGGATGGGAGCGGATCTTTGTCAATTCTGAAAAAAAGTGTGCATAGTTCCATCAGAAGTGGAGGGAGGAAGACAGTAGGAGGGTCACTTTGGATAACACGGCAATTAACAAAGACTGGACTGGTCAACCCATGATGAATCACGTGCAATATCAGGATGTATGGCCGTCAGTCCATCCATCGCTGCAGAAAGAAACGGATTTGTAACGATCGCGCAATGCAAAAAACGCGTCGGCAGCAGCAGCAGCAGGCAGCAAATCAAAGCATAGGGCAAACATGCTGGTATCTTCGCAGTAGCGGCGGCGCAAAATAGTACATATACGTACGCTAGACAATTGATACGATTAAAAAACTGATGCAAAAAAACAAAGGCCAGTTCAAGACTTTGTCAGGAGATATTTGAAAGTCACAATCTACAGAACTTCAGGCTACTAAAAATAGTCGGAAAATAGCAACATGCACCATGAAGGAGCACTGTATGAAGACATGGAGGTTATATGATGATAATGTTTATTAGTAATAATAATAATGATAATAATAATAATAATAATAATGATAATAATAATAATAATGATAATAATAATAATAATAAATATTATAAATGCCATACTTTTAAGAACTACTTACGACCAAATACAACGGGTTTATTGACTGGAACTGAAACACACAAGAGATTTCAGCAATACGAAATGATGCAAGTGTTTTTACATCCCGCACATCAACAAACAAATCCATACGCAGAAATCAATAAGTTCAAAAAAAATAAATACAGCAGGCAAAAAAATAATAATAAAAATAAAAAAAAATAAATCCAATGCATCGTTATTGGGTGCATCGAGCCAAGTCAGTGTACAACAGGTCCAATTAGTGCCCAAAATAGACCGTGATGTAATTATAGACATGCATGCTAATAATAATTGGCCTGTTTTTTTTTTGTTTTGTTTATATATATATATATATATATATATATATATGGCTTCTAATTCACAACTAGGTTAGTGATTGATTCCTACCTGTTTTATTATGTAGTATGTAAAATATATAATTATGTAGTAATATATATATACAAAATTATATAGTTATATGAAAATATACTTATAAGTGAATTTTACTGAAACGTTTGTTTCATTTTTGGCGTCCAATTCACAACTGGGTTAGTGATTGATTACTACCTGTTTTATTATTGGAAATAACAGACTACACATCAATCAATTAATTTTATTTGCAAAAAAAAAAAAAAAAATAGCACGCTTCCTAAAAATACAAAAGATATTGCATCTGAGTGCATCTCTATACGTCGGAATACTTGTCAAAGGTGACATTAAATCTGGTATTCTTTCTCTGACAGGCTGTTTCAGTGAGAAGTTTCAGAGTGAGAATTCTTTCGTCAGTTGAGGAGAAAGTGATGATGGAGCATTCTCATATATATATATATATATATATATATATATATATATATATATATATATATAAAATTGGTTGAGAGATTCCAACGAGAGAAAAATGTATATTTAAATAAGAAAGGTCACCAACAATTGCTATGTATTTTTAACATTATTTTATTATTCCGCGTTTTGACTTTTCATTTAAAAAGATATCATATTTAGATCATTGTAATAATGTTTTGAAATGATTGAAATAGTTTTTTACGCGTTTCAGACATTCTGTGTAGCGTCCTCTTCAGAAATTATTCAAATTGTAAAATAATTAAAATATATTTAAAATGTGTTCAGAATGTATAAAGCGTTTTCGCAGTCCATTATGAGCGTATGAAAATGGACTGCGAAAACGCTTTATACATTCTGAACACATTTTAAATATATTTTAATTATTTTACACTTTGAATAATTTCTGAAGAGGACGCTACACAGAACGTCTGAAACGCATAAAAAACTATTTCAATGATTTCAAAACATTATTACAATGATCTAAATATGATACCTTTTTTATATGAAAAATCAAAACACGGAATAATAAAATAATGTTAAAAAATACGTAGCAATTGTTGGTGACCTTTCTTATATATATATATATATATATATATATATATATATATATATATACATGGAGGGGTCACCACTTATCAAGGCCTGGAAGCCACTCGGGGATAAGGGTTATTGCATGTACACTAATCAATGGGATAGTATCGTAGTAATCGTTAGTATTGGAGATTATATAAAGTTTCTTACTTAAGGGGGCGATTCATCAGGAATTTGTTTATGTTGAACTTGAAGACATCCAAGTTGTAGTCAGGTGGGAAACAGGCAAACGGATATATATATATATATATATATATATATATGTATACACACACACACACACACACACACACACTCCTATAAATGTTTTTTTTTAATTCTTATTTTGAAGTGACTCTCTTTAAATGAAATTTGAACAATTAAACTCTAAAATTTTATATATATATATATATATATATATATATATATATATATATACACACACATACACACAATCATACATATACACACATATGGAGAAATTGAATGCCTAGTAGACACTATCGTTGAGTGTCTTAGATCTTTCTGCACAGGGGTTTTGTCAGAGCAACCAGACATAAGGATACTTTTCCGTAGAAGTAAACCCTGACCAAATATTCAAATTAAGATAGTATTCGAAGCCCAAATAAAATCTTTCGGTATCGCTATAAACTGGTTCGTACAAATAATAGTGCACCTTTTCCAAATGATATTGCCTCTAGTAACAGCACTAAGCTGGATACTCCACCAGACTAGAAGAATCCTTGTCCTGCAATCAGGTAAAACCAAGACACTACAAGAAATATGACATAACATGGCTACCTGAGGAAAAATTAATGTCCCTAATTTCTTTATTAACTCAACATTTGAGAGGTAAAGGAGATTTCTACTGAAACACGCGGATATCTATGTATCACATATGAAGATCAAATGTCCCTATTTACTATGCCTCCCCACGGGACAGAGTTAGACACCAGGGTCGTTTTTTAACGTGGAGAAAAGGAACAAAAATTAAAATTGTCTAAGTCGTGAAAGATTTCTCCTCCACTGACAGAACAAGCAATTGAAGTGCAGCATCTGAAGAACAGATACTACACTTTGATCTTGCCCCGAAGGCCAAGTTGTATCAGTTAAAGATCAAATGTTAGCCAAATGAGGAAGCCCCCTTGATTTTTGAGACCTTACACTTAAGTCAAATGAAAACAAAACATATAATTAGAAGTGAGATCTCTTTGTTTGAAATGAGTTAAAAAAAGAATGGAAACATTATAATTTCTCTTACTTTCTTGGTGTGAGAGATGACGGAATGGATAATAGATTGCCAACGAGTTTACTAGTAGTAAGATACCTGAATATCAGCTTGAAATATTCACCGCTTTGGTTAGGTATAATAGGGAGTTGTACTATGGTGTAAAAATGGATGGCAGAACGACATTTAATTCACGTGCTGAAGAAGTTTAATTTGTGGTATGACGACTCTCTCTCTCTCTCTCTATATATATATATATATATATAATTTTTCATAGATTTTTGAAAGCTCTTCGTGTTATTCAGATATATATATATACACATACTCATACATTCATATATATATATATATATATATATATATATATATATATATGATTGTTGAGCTGGATTATATATATATATATATATATATATATATATATATGATTGTTGAGCTGGATTATATATATATATATATATATATATATGAATGAATGAATCGCCTTTATTTTTTACAGGACGTATTTATTTATTTTTAAATATTATTTTACATGCATAAAAGTATACCTATGGAAATACATGTTTCTAGCTTTTAGCCGTCATCAACATAGGTTAGGATTGAACTCACCTATGCTGACGACAGCCAAAAGCTAGAAACATGTATTTCCATAGGTATACTTTTATGCATGTAAAATAATATTTAAAAATAAATAAATAAATATATATATATATATATATATATATATATATATATATATATATATATATATATATATATATATATACACACATACACACAGCAGGCTCCTTCAGTCTTGGACAGACTATGGATACCCAGGAAGGGTTGCTTGCACATGAAATTTTTTGTGGAAGGAGGTGCGCAATCTCCAACCACACCTCTCCCGAGATGACATTGTTAAATACCAGTGGCAAGTGAAGTACAGGTCGACTGGAAACAAATGCCGAGATAAGCGGAGAGGACATACGGTGCCTAGAATTCTCCAAATGGTCACCTATCTGGTACTAACCAGGCTCAATGTTGCTTAACTTCGGTGATCTGATGAGAACCGGTGTGTCAACGCAATTATGCCGTATATATACATATATATATATATATATATACATACACACACACACAACTATAGGAGAGAACCTCAGCAAAGTACTCAATTATTAAGAAAATCTCAAAATAAATTATTTATATGTTTATAAGATCAGAAAAAACATTGGTACCATCAGTTTCAAACCCAAAGCAAATGGGACCAATATCTGGTCGCCTATGTCGTGTAAGCTGGGTGGACAAATGTGCGAACGAATGGAGAATATTGGACCATGCCAAAGACTGCTGGACAATATCAATGTCAAGATATTGTGATTTTTGGAATATGTGGCCAGAACAGACGGTCTAACAAAAGATCTGCTCTTTGATGCAACCCCTGGCAAAAGAGGATGTGGAGGATCATAAACCAGAATGTGAGACAACATGAAGGAGATTAGCATGGCCGAGTTGCTCAGAATAGTGCAGAACCGGGGTCAATGGCAACGATTCGTAAAGAGTGCCATGGCTGGTCAGTAATGACCATTCCGTCAAAGAGAGAGAGATGTCGGACTCTCTTCAACCTCTGTTTATATCTGTGCCCTCGGAAATGGCATCTCCACACACACACACACACACACACACACACACACGTTTCAAAGCTAATTTAAGGTGTCATAAGAATACAAAGAATATTAAAATAGACATTTACAAAAGATGTTTTTTTTTTCAGGGATATGTTTTCTTTTCTATACTTGTATTTCCTTGCTAGGTGTAAGGATGTAAGGAGCTTTCAAAACGTGTTAAATAAACAGGTGGGTGGGGTTAGGGTTAGAGTAAGGGTTACGGTCGTATATAAACTATTTTCAAAGAAATTTTATTTCAAACTAAACAGAATTTGTGACACCTAATTATATTTAAACATTTGACTAAATTCATTATTTCAGCAACAATTGAATAATGAAAAAGGAAATGGACATTCGATTTTAATAACAGTGAGAGTCAAAGGTTATGGTTAAAGGCTCTGCAGGAAATTATTGTGGTAGGAGGTGTGCAATCTCCAACCACACCTCCCCTGAGTCGACATTGTTGAATACCAGTGGCAAGTGGAACATATATATATATATATATATATATATATATATATATATATATATATATATATATATATATATGTTCAAGATGGCTGGAAACAATGCCGAGATAAGCAGAAAGCACATATACCGTATAGAAATCCCAAATGGTCACTTATAACCAGGTTCAATGTTCTTAACTTCGGTGATCGGACGAGAACCGGGGTGTCAATGTGATTATGCCGTATAGTGAAAGTAGATATAAGCTATTTTAATCTCATTTTGGAAAAGTAAAAAAAAAAAATAATTATGTTTAAAATAAATGAGAAAAAAAAAATTAGATAATGTACAAAGAGGAAAACAAAAGTGTATTTATTTACAAGAAAAATATTTTTTTAAATCCATCTAAAAAAGATTTTTTTTTTAATTTTTGATTTACATTTTCTGTATTCTAAGAATCAGCTCTTTAAATGCAAAAAAAAAAAAAAAAACTAAATTGAAAATAGATCAATATTTTCCAAGATTTGCGTTGCATATTCTGTTTGTAGCATTTTGTATTACCTAACTAATCCAAGTATGAATGCATAAAAATTAATTCTCTATCTAAAAAACTGTTTAACACTAAGCAAATAAAAGCAATATCAAGAGTTATCTCATGTGAACAGTTTTTTCAGAGAAGTAGGGAGAGGAAACAATACACTTTCATAGTGGAAAACAATGGCAAATTTCTTTTTATTAAATGTCATTTGTATGTTATTAAATTTGTTCCCAATGTTAGGGTGACAAAAAATAAATGATCAATTAGGATTAAAATATTAAAATCTTTTGAATGACAGTGAGAGGACTTTGGAGTGTGAGGATGAAAGTGCCTTCGCTTTACGTTATTTATTCATTATATCTTTAGACTAAACAGAGGCCATGATGCAATAACAAACCTTTATTTTGCATTAGACGTTCATACACTGTTAAAGTTTGACTAATGTATAATATAAATCTCACCTGTCTGTTTAAACGCATGTATGTATGTATATATTTATGTCAGACTAAAACTTTCGACAGAGTCAACGGATTTTCACGAGATCGGTATCGTTTTGAAGCTCGTCCCTTCGGACAAATATTGAAAAATTGGCTAAAATCATTAATTCCTTCACCCTCAACTGAGCATTTTTCTACAGGGAGGGGTCGCTTTTTTCGCCAATATTTTCGAATGTCATCCCCTCTTTTCGATTGACTAGCTTTAATTAAAAAAAAACACTCAACTAGTTACAACCACTATCAACAATTTCCTCACCTATGTCAGTTTCGGTTTGGTGATGGACGCAACAGCAAAGACGTCACGTTTTTTTTTCCCCCATTTTTTTCCTCCTTCACGGCACGGGTTCGAGCCTGCCTGCCTACAAACACTTCTTTTTTTTTTTTTGCTCAACACACACCTCCAAACACCCAAACAATGCTGGGCACCTAGGCTAGTCAAAAACAAAATATCATTTAGGATTAAATATTACAGTCGTCCTAAATTTTTCCTTGTCATTGAAATGAAGCTGTGCCAATTCAGAAGAGGTATGGTTGAGATTACACAACCCTTGCTTCACAATTACACATGGTTCCATATCCATTATATCTCTAGACTAAACAGAGGCCATAGTGCAATAATAAACCTTTATTCTGAATTAAATAATTGAACTGACAAGGCAAGGAAAGTATTAGACGTTCATACATTGCTAAAGTTCTTAAAACCATTTTCTTGATAGTTTTTTGGTTTACAAGAGAGTCACCACTTATTCAGGCCCAAAGGATACTCGAGGATAAGGTTTAATAAATGTAAGGTGCAACTGTAGTAATAGTTAATGGTGTAGATTAGGTAAAATTTGGATTATTTAAGAGGACGGCTCAACAAGAACTTGTTTACATTGGACTTGAAAGCTACCATATTGTAATCAGCCAGGAAGCAAGCCAATGGAACAGTTTCCCACAGGCAGGCAGTTCTAGGAAAGAAGCTTTGTTCATGGGAGCTTTATTTAGATTTAGGCACAGATAAAGAGTGAGGAAATTGTTGATAGTGGTTGTAACTAGTTGAGTGTTTTTTTGTGAAAGCCTGGCAAGGGAGGGGACCATAGATTGGTGCTCAGATGAGCATTTGCCATGAAAATAATGATAGAGCAGAGACAGATTCCCAACGTCTATTCTGTGGGAAAGAGATTGCAGAGAAGAGAAAAGAGGATCACCTACTAAGTTACAAGGCTGATTTTGAACTCTGTGAAGGCAAGACAGGGCGTGCTGAGCAACTCCTGCCCAGATGTAGCAACAGTACTCCATCCTAAGATGTACTTGGCTCTTATATTTCAAAGTAAAATCCAAAATAGTAAGCTGACCTATTTCTCAAAGTCTATCATTATAAATGTAGTAAATCGATATTTGACTTTAACTATCTATTTTTTTTTTAATTCATCCAGCATGTTCTTTAATATAAAAATATGTATATTTTGATTCAATGTTTTTGAAAAAATACTTATTCTGGCTAGAAAGGTTGTTAAAATGGTGACTTTTTCAATAATGATCTAAACAGCTTTTAAAGATTTAAAAGAAAAAAAAAATATTATTAATCCACCTTCATGCATTACAATGATACAGACAAGTGTTTATTTATTGATTGATGTCACTATTCATCCAAAGGATTTGATAAATTTGTTTTTTTTTTATATACATAATAGATTTATTTTTAAAAGAATACTTAAAAAAAAAAAACAGGCTTTTATTTGATATTGGAAGGAGCAAGACCGAGATATATAGAGAGAAAGGTTTAAAATATATATTTTATCAGCATGAGATAGCTTTGGCTTGACTTTTATTCCCCAGTGAAAATGGATAATAGCACTAATTGGACCTGTGCATCATAAGTAACCCAATCTTGACTGGTGGAAAATTGCACACACTTAATTGTAGCCGGGCTGAAACAATTTCAAAGACAGGCAAGCATACTCTACAGAAGTTACTATTCAGTACAATATTAGATCAGGACATGGGCATGGTATCATGGAACACACACACACGCCCATAATATATATATATATATATATATATATATATATATATATATTATGTGCTTATGTGTTGTATCAATTGGTTTCCTAGAGGTAAATCCAATGAAACCCGTGTGATTATTAAAGTGCTCAATGAAGGACAGAGCTGGTATATAGTCTGTTTATTATACAAACATTATTGGTTACATATGTGCACCCATGTTTCAGTGGAATCCTTATTCAAGGAGACCACCGCATCAGACCAAAAAAAAAAAAAAAAAAAAAAAAGGAGCGATATTGAAGAGTGTCAAGATTACATCCACACCTGAATATCTTCTAAAAAAACGAATGTAATCTTGATTCTTTTTTTCAATATCACTCCTTTTTTTTTTTTTGGTCTGATGAGAGGGTCACGTTGAATTAGAATTCCACTGAAGCATGTATGCACATATGTAACCAATAATGTTTGTATAATAAACAGACTATATATATATATATATTATGTGCTTATGGGTTGGGATGAACATTGACTCAATATTAAATTTTTATCTACCTAATAAAATCCTGTGTTTATTATATATCAATTCGTTTTTTTTTTTTTTTTAAATAAATAAGCTAATTCTAGAACAAATATTAGGTACAGGGGGTTTAAAGAGAAGGGGGAAATAAAAACAGATAAAAATATAATATTGAGTTATGTAGGACAATGGTATGTTTTTTTTTTCGTCATTTTGTAAAAAGCAGTTTAATATGGATAATAAATAATATTTGTATCAGACGAGATAATTTTTTTTTATTATATTTTTTTATTCTGTTTTTTACTGTTTTTAAAAATCTTTTGATTCTAATATTGCATGAAAAAAAATGAAAAGAAGAAAAATGAAAGGAAAAAATATATATTTTTTTTTTTTTTTAGTATTTTGAAACCGGGTAGTGTTATTAAAAAAAATAAAAAGAAGAATTTTTTTTTTAATTAAAAAAAGAATTTTTTTAATAAAAATATTTTTTATTTAAAAATTTTTTTATTTGAATTAAAAAGAAAATATCCAAAAAAAAAAAAAAAAAAAAAAAAAAGGTTTTCTTTTTCTTTTAAGAACCGATTTCAATATCATACTTTTACCACATTTTTTTTTTTTTTTAAATTAAATTTTTAACATTTTGATTAGGGTGTTCAAATTTTCTCCTATAATTTTTTTCCAGTCATTTTAATTCTTTCCGTTAAAAAAAAAAAAAAAATTTGGAAAAAAAAAAGAAAGAAAGAGAAATTGTCTCAGCAAATGCAAAAAAGTTCCTGCTTTCCTTTACGTCAAAAAGTATATAATAAAACATTAAAAAAAGAGAAAAAAAAGAGATACATATGCAACAAATGCAACACTTTCATTTTCTTGGTATTAAACGAGCAAATGCATCTAAGTGTCCGCATATAACGACCCGGACGATCAGACTTTTTAGTCCGCACGATATCCATATGACATTCACATCCCAAGAACCATTAATTAGACGGTAGACATATACATGTATAGAAGATCGGTGCAAGCAGGCACAAGACAACACACTCATCAGGCTCAACTACTAGAGATTACCAAACGTGATCGGGGAGATTGGTTTCTCCTGCTCAAACTTCCAAGAAGAACATTTAGCCCAAATTACATGCAGATGCTACAATATGTAAGGAACATTTCAGATGAGTCATGCTAGTCAAGACAAGCTATGATGGTGATGATTATGATGATGATGATGACGAGGAAGAGGAGAAAGAAGAAGAGCAGAGGGACCACGATGATCATGATGATTATGACGATGATGAAGAAGAGGATAAAGTTTTCTGAGGTTATGATGCAAGGAGAGTAAAAAGTGAACAGTGGGTTTACGCTTTGGCAGCCTTCCCTGATTTTATCCTTAGGTTCATGAGTGACATTTCTGACAAAGGGGGGAGAATATATCTATCTAACACTTGTCGTTGCCTAGTTTTTAACCTTGAAGTAGTATTTTATAGCTCCATACATCAGGTGGCTTTGTGCCTTGTCTGGAGCAATTTCCATACAAAAGAAAATTGTTTCTTGGAAATACTGCAAGGCCAACACTTCCTTTACACTCCGTTGGTGCGAGTCTAACAAAATGAAATGCGGCTGCATAAAAAGTAATATTAAAAACGGGATTTTCTATGCAAGGCTAGAATAAGGAGTAATCGGGAAATTTCAATGGAAGTCAAAGAGTAAAATTAGAGCCATGACTACAAGAAGCCATGTGGCAGAAAAGCGTGACTGATTTTCACTCTTGGATATTTGAAGTCAACAGACATCTTTCTGTTAGGGGCACTTTCACCACCCCTACAGAGAATGACAATCATTTAGATGATCTTGTAAAGAAAACAAAATAAATCAATAAGATAATTATAATCTTCCCAGAGCAAATAATGGAGTTATCATGTTTCGTTGCTGTTTCATACAAGTTTCATAGCTACAGAGAAAAGAACTGAGGATGTGACATGATCGTGGCCTTGGGTTGAACCCCAAGTTGTAAGTCACTAATTGTGATAATTTTTTTGTCATGGCTTATAATCATAAGTGTAATGGTATTATCCCAGTCTCAGTGCTATTTAGTCATCGAACAATATTTGGCAATATTTCATGCAATGATTTAAAAAGGTTGTCTCTTTAAATTAATCACTCTATGATTTATTTAACGTAATTAATCACTCTGTCACAATGATGATCGTTAACAACAGAGAGTATTTTCACTGGGACTTTATATATGGTGTAACAATGAAAAAGAAGAAAGACGTTACTACTTTTTGAGCCAACTACATGTTAATGAGAAACTCTTCACTGGGACTTTATTCATGGTGTAACAATGAAAAAGAAGAAAGACGTTACTACTTTTTGAGCCAACTACATGTTAATGAGAAACTCTTCTGTTTTCTGTCAAAGAAAAGACGATTATAGTCAATCAATTGGGGAAAGGCCGAAAGGATTCCCCATCAGACATTAACAGCAATTCATTAGTGTTCACTAATGTAGGTATTTATCAACCAAATAAAAAGATGTATTATTTGATTATTCAGACTACTGTTCTCATCTTGAGTGTTATTTGAACAACGTTTTGGGCGATGTAACCTCCGACCTTCTTCAGTTGTATCTTGTCAAACTCAGGAATCTACACAGTATTTCAAAGGGAACCCTTTATTTATTCTGTGGGGATAATGTTTCGTTTTCATCAGCCATGACTGGATAGAAACCATACATGATTCATAACTGTATTTTTAGCATTACCTGCATTAAGGATCGAATCTTCAACCTCTCGATGTGTGTAACTTACAACTGAATTTTGCCAAGTACTTTATCCACTATGCCACAGGTCCTTGCAGACAAATGAAATGGACAAACTATAATACAGGGTTGGAATTCAGAGTTGAATCTTGCACCAATAGGTAAGTGAAAAAAACAAAAAATAGGATTCACTATAAGGAGTGCTTCAGGCACTAGTGCTAACACCCGGATACTTTTTTAGAAGCTAACAGTATTTTATCCAATAAAATGACAAAGCCATCCAAACTAAAATATAATAAATTCTACTGAAATTGGATTTGAAATGCAACCCCAAAATAAACAGTTCCGTGTTAAATTACCTCCTGTTTGAGGTTAATGGAAAATGTTAGGAGGAAGAACGACTCACTTCAATCAGACAAGCAATGATCATGAGTCAGCAAATGTGTTACTGAAGGCAGGGTGCAAAGCAACAGAAGACAGTGGTTTCCAGCTTTGCCTAATGCCAAAGTAAAGAAGAGATAGTTAAGAGGCTACTCCTTAGTTCGACGGGTTAGGACGTCTTTGCTTAAATAACTTTGCTGTCTGGTGTAAATAGTCTAGCAAAACGTAATACTGGATTTTGATTGGTCAACCACAAAATCACATGACAATATCCATTGCTGAAGTAAAATAGTTTTTTGTTTCTTTCATAGTGTGATGGGAGAGTTGCTACTTAGAATATGACACACGGATAGAGTACGTTATAAAATCCATTTGAACTCTCATCACAGTTTGTTGTATATTGCTGCTGTGCTTAAAGCAATGACGAAAGACATTTATATATAAAAAAAATCTGATGGTACATTCTTACTGATCTGTTCTGTTGAACGAATAAGAACTGTGGAAGTTTTGAGGAGGGAGGCCAAATTTTTTCAAATTAATACTAATCAACAATTAGCAAATCATCGTTCTTTTTCCTTCCAAGAATGAGAAGGGTTTGGCTAGTAACTTTTCTATTTGGTCGATAAACGAAAATATTTAGTTGTCAAACGTAAACTAAAGATAAGTTTGCCCATAGAACCCTGATGGACGAATGAGGAGTTCTGCATCCTGCTTCACTTTCTGAGTTACGTTTTGAGCTGACCTAACGTCAAAGTGAAAAGTTGAAATAAAACATTAAAGTGAACTGATGATTTCTTGTATGACTTGTTGATTTGTTGATACCGAAAAGCATGAAGAAACCAGTGAAGGTGCCCCCCCCCCCCGCAAGAAAACCTAGAGGTTATTTGGCATCATTTGAGACGTACTATAACCAACAAACTCGGATTACTCCAAATAAACAATTATCAAATAAAATTGATTGCATCATAGAGGAAATTCTGTATCTTTCTCTCTCTCTTTTTTTTTCCTTTTAATATTTGGAATTAAAGGAATCAAGATGATTTGAGATTCAATAAAAATGTTCAAAATCATTTGAAAGGGTTCAAACATTAGAGAAAATAATAAAATAAGAAATCAGAGTCTGACTCCTGATGTGTCAAATATTGTTTGGCCTATTTCCAGACGATTTCTCTTCCAAAACAAATTTTCCCTAACAAATATCATCAAGGAGATAAACAGGTGTTTTTATTATTCACAGAGGTTATACAATTGTAGAGGTTGTCTGCCTATATTTCTCTTATCTAAATGAAGTAGCATTACAGTTTAAATATTCACCCGATACTCCATGGAGGAGGGAGATCTCCGAAAACATGTCTGTCCTGTTTTACAGAAAAAAGACCTACAATGTAGACAAGACTATTTTTTGTCAGGTCCGACTTAGACCTAAACTTCCATCACTGACTCTGCAACCTTGATACTAATGTGGCTTACACCTACACTATTTTAATCTATTTTCGCAAAGGATGAACTATATGATGAAGAAATTGTAAAAACTTACAGTAAATCTAAAAAGAAAGGAAAAAAAATTAACTTTTTAAAATTGTTTGATCCGAGATCAGGGTGACCAATTTCTTTTTCAACTTTCCCCACACAACTTAATCATCCATCATATGATTAAAATATACTTATAAAAATGAAGTGTCGTCAGTTTAAAACACTGATCAGAATGTTAAATTAACGAAATCTCTACTGGCTTAAATGATATAATTCATATCCACTATAAATGGACAGAATTCATGATATATGTATATATGCACAGATGTTTCTGTTCAAGACATATAACAAATGAAGCTGATGATAAAAAAAAAAGAAAAGCTTCTTACAGCAAAAGCTGAAGGATGAATAGAAGAAAGAGTGTCTATTAAAAAGACTGAATATGATTTGCATGAATGACATGAAAGAAAAAAAAAAAACCCAGACGTTTAATTGTTTTTTTTTTATATATATACTACAAATGCTGTAGAATGATGTAAAAAAAAAAAAAAAAAAAAAAAAAAGAAAACATTAATGGATTGCGATGATGATGATAATAATGATAATGATAAATATAAACCCTAGCAGATGATGATGATGATGATTAATGATAATGATGATGATAACACTGTATGAAGAGGAAGAGGAGGACAAGAAAAAGAAGAAGAAGAAAGAGGAGGAGGTGGAGTGGAAAATAAGTAATGATTGTATTGCCGGTGTTTTGTATGTGTGCTGTATCTGTATGTATATGATGCGCACATGTATGTGTAAAAGAAAGGTTAATTAATTAATTAGTTAATTTAGCAACGGGTGGGTTGGACTGGGTTACAAAGGCAGCATTACCTCCAGGGTTCGTCATCACTTGGATCTCATCTGAGAGCGGACCTTGCCCAGCACTAGAGAAGGCTAAAATGTTTATAGTGTAAGTGCTGTTAGTTTTCAGGTTCGTCAGAGTAGCGACCAGTTTTTGACTATCAGAGTGGGTCTTATGATCCCAAAGGATAATAGGTAAGTCTGGATTCATGGTGTAGTAGATTTTGTATCCCTGCAGAAAAGAAAGGAAAAAGAAAAAAAAAAAGATTAGAAACACAGCAGACGTAGTAC
>NC_136497.1:122859411-122894411 GCF_053919585.1 Euprymna scolopes | reverse complement strand
CTACACTGCCTGAAGAGTCCTAGAGTGGATGAAACGCGGAATATTCAGTGTAACTTAATCGCCATATATATTTTATAACTTACTATATATATATATATATATATATATATATATATATATATATATATATATATGTGTGTGTGTGTTGCATGTGTCATCATTGATTTGAAGGTTTCATTTGCACCGCTATTTGAGAGCCGCCAATGTTAATATGATATCGGTAAATTTAGAAGGATATTTTCGATGCATTTAATAAACAGGCAATCAAAAGTCAACTCTTAATAATATAACTACATTCGATAAAGTCAGAAATATATATATGTATATATATATATATTTAATTTTTTTCCTTTCAATTTAATGACATTGACGGCGTGAATACCCCTACCCACACATACACAAAAAAATAAAATAAAAATCTAGATGTCCTCAATTTCAATCAGTGCACTCGCCAACCATCAAACACGCTGTCCGCCTATAATGAGAGACGAAGGTGTATATTTGGTAAGAGGCAGAGCCACTGACGTGGAACCATTGCACGCTTATTAACTTTTCACATTTCAAACGTACGTTTCTCGTTAAGAAAAATTTGTACAAGAAAAAGTAAAGAATATTTCTTTTGAAGATTCCTCAAAACGTTAATTATGCATGAAGCTTCTTTTTTTAATTTTCTTTTCTGTTTGGAAAAAAAAAAAAAAAAAAAATTTCCAATTGCTTTTGCCTTTCAATAATTCAATCAAGCAGTGAAGCTGGGACTCTAAAAATACCATTGTATCGTGTAGAAAACATCTCTATATTAATAAAATCTTGGATCTGCGCATGCGTATCACCTTTACATGAATTACTCACATCTTTTTATGCTTCCGATATTGTTTGGTTGACTTGTTTTACGGCATATCAAACCTTTCCAGGTTGCTTAATGCTGAATTCAGTAATTTTGGAAAATGTTTTCTGTGATTCAATATTTACTCAGACATTTGGTTTGGTTATGTCGATTTATGGCATATCAACCTTTTTCAGATTATATAATATTTAATAATTAAATGGTAAGTGTTAAAAAAAACTTGAAAAAGTGCTCAGCAAAATATATATTGGAAATTATTGGATCGTTAATTCGACTCCGGTAGTGGAAACGTGTATAACTAAGCAGATAATAAAAAAACGGTAATAAAAAATATATATGCTTCTTGGATTACCACCTTGTCCCCGGTGAAGGAGCTAGAGCATTTCAATGATCCCTAAAGCTATGCTGGCAAGAGCGAAGCTCCTGGCAGGGTCACCCTTGCCAGAAAGGTCAACGGATAAAAACCTGACAAAGAGTGATCCCTGGTCCTCCAGATTGGGGGTTGAGCATAAGGCTAACGATCCTTTCTCGTCAAACAAGTACGTTACAGAAACGGCAACAAAGAGAACCCCTACTTCAGTGTGTGTGGGGGGGCCTTCTGAGCCAAGTGAAACTGACTCAGAAGCCCCCCCCCCCACACACACACACACACGGTGGTGCCAAAGCTGGTGGCCAAAGCCAAAAGCTATACAGCATTCTTGGGGTTCACTAGCTAGGCTGGCTCAGGATAGGCGGAGGGGGTTTGTTTGTTGCTGCCCATTGGGTGTAATGATTGATGACGATGAATATTCTGTATAGCTTAATTGCCATATATATTTTTATAACTTACTATATATATATATATATATATATATATATAAGAAATAACAATATGAAACCAGAACACGAGAACAATAATGGCTATAGCTAACTCTTATAATAATGGTGGGGAAAGTATAAGAATTATGATGAGTCATTGAAAATACAGCAGATATATAATCAGCTCTATAGACCTAAAGTAGAGTAAATAGAATGTATACAAAATTAATACAAGATCATTTACATATGTTCCAAGAATTCAAAGCAATAAGAACTTCGATTTATGTACGATCGTTCCAGAGATGACATAAATTTTATTCATATCTTCATATATATATAAATATAAATCATCAAGATGCATTGAAAAAAATCAATAAGGTACTCGGTCGCAAATGTGAGATAAATAAAATACACATTACTTATATAAAAAAAAACTATGTATTACGTATTCCAGAGATGTACCATGGTTTCATTGCTGTGGATCTGCCTTTTAATTGGCTTTTAAAAATCAAACCAGTTGTTTTTCATTTCGTGAACTGCTGATGATTTGTTTGGATTTTCAAAAGCCTCTTAAAAGACGGATCCACTGTAATGAAACCATGGTATGTCTATGAAATATGTAACATAGTTTTATATAAATAATTTATGTGTGTGTATGTATATATATATATATATATATATATATATATATATATATATATATATATAGGTAGATAAATAGATGGATAGACATAGATAGACAGAGAGAAACAGAGAAATGTTTTAGGTTCAACCATTTTTGCTGGTAATGATAGGAAATACAGAAATACGTTAATCAAAGCAAAATATCGGGATTGATTTTTCATAAAACAGGTGGAATATAAATCACGTCTTCTATAAAAAAAAATGATGTATACTTATGCATCAGAGATCACATGCAATGTTTCTTAGACGTGTTTCTTAAAATATCTGAAAAAAGAACATAGTCAAGCCGATGATGTGAAATGGATAAGAAAAAAAAATTTTTACAACTGTTACACGAGATGTTTAGTTTTCAGAATGAAGTTTTCAGAATGAAGTTTTCAAAATGAAGTTTTCAGAAAGGAAGTTTTCAAAATGAAGTTTTCAAAAACTTCTCTAGTGTTTAAATAAATTATTAAAAAAAGGACAACATAGTCAAGCTGATGATGTGAAATGGATAAGAAAAAAATATAAGTTACATGAGATGTTTAGTTTTCAAAAATGAAGTTTTCAAAGACTTCTCGAGTGTTTAAATAAATTATTAAAAAAAATATTTTTTTCCAAAGCTGAAGACAAACCTTTAAAAAGGCTAAAAATTACTTTTACAAAATCTTTTAAAGAGTTTAAAACACCTTTAAAAACTATTTACGAAAAATTAAGAAACACTATAAAAGAGGGGACAATAAAAGCTTTAAATGATTAAAAAAAAAAAAGAAAGATAAAAAACGTAAGAATAATTAAAACAAAGAATAAATAAGAGCTAAAAAGTGCCTTTAAAAACTTTAAACAAGCTAAAAAAAAAGAAACTAAAAAAGAACTTAAAGAGAGTTAAAAAAAAAAAAAATTTAAACAAGCTAAAAAAACTTCAGAGAAACCAAAAAGAATTTTTTAAGAATGCTTAAAAACACTGAAAAAAAAAAAAAACAAGCTAAAAAATTAAGAAAAACTACAAAAAGAACATAAATAGCTAAAAAAAAAAATGTGCTTAAAACTGTTTAAACTAGCTAAAAACTAAGGAAACCAAAGAAAAAACAAACTAAAAAAAAAGAGATTTAAAAATCTTAAAACCAATTAAAAACACTTCAGAAAAAACTAAAAAAAAAAAAAGAATTTAAAAATGCTTAAAAAGACTTAAAAACTTTCAAACAAGATTAAAAAAAGCATTCATAAAAATTAAAAGAACTGTAAACAAAAAAAGGAAAAATATCATAATTAAAAAAGGACGAAGAAACGGCAAAATAGATAACATCACATTGTGGATCTGGTGTAGAGGGTCCAAATTCCAACAAAAAAAATCCTTGTTTTAGAAGTATTCAATAATTTGTATTATTCAGAATATACTAGATTTAGAGGAAGGGGGATTAATAAACATGGACTGATTTGGTGTGCTGCATTCCAGATTTGTTATGGATGTTGGTGAGCTTCATGTGTTCTAAAATGGGATCACGGGAAGTCAATGCCAACAAGTTTCAGAATTCTTTAGATAACAATTGACATTTTATATTGTTTGGACTATTGTTCTCATCTTGAAGTCTATTATGCTTGCTTGTGCAATGTGATGAAGTATGGAAGTAAAAGGTTGAGGACATGCGTTGCATGGAGAGAAATGGAATGACTGAGTAGAAGTGTTAGTTATTATACCATTCTGAATACTTCTATCCAGTCAGGACTAACGGAACGAGAACAATCTACCTGCATGGATTAAATAGAGATTATAAGTTTGAAAGTTCTGTATAGGTTTCCATGTTTGGCACAGGACAATTCCCAAATTCAGAAGAATACACCTGAAGAAGGCTGAAGCATGCAAATAATAACCAGGAGAAGAATAGTAGTTTGAATAATCTTTTCCTTTTTTTTTTTTTTTTAATTTTCTTATGAATTTGTTCAAGCTGGGGATGAAGAATCCTACTGGATGCCAAACATTCACCCGCTAACTCAGATATTCCAACCGAGAAATCTTTTTAAGATGCTGACTGTCTGTTTAAGTGCAATTCTTTGAATCTCTCTTGCACTTGGTTTACCGGGTATATTTGCCAGGTAGTTTTTTAAATTTGTTTTCATGAGTCCAGTTGCTCTTATAATAACTGGATTGCAGATGTGTGTGTGTGTGTGTGTGTGTGTGTGTATATGTATATAAATTCTTGAGTTTATATAAAAATATATGTTTTTGAGGCATGTACTCTTTATAATATAGTCCAAATTATTATAAATAACAAGCTCAATAAAGATATATTTCTGGCTTCAGAGCATATATACTGGTAAGTTTCATTCCAATAACCAAAGGAAAGAATCAATCCATTATCCTAAATTTTATTCATTTTTTTTGTATAATCTTAATGCTTAATTATAATTTAGGCAAATGTTTATATTTTCTTCCTTACTGTCTTAAACATTTTTCTCTCATAATGCAAAATATTGTCCTTGTACCATCATACAGTTTGCTGTATGTGTGTGTGTGTATGTATGGAGGTGACTATTATGTATATATATATATATATATTTGTACTAAAGTAAAAATATAAACACATACATATAGTGTGCTTTGGATACATTAGCCCAGGCCGAAACAATTGTTTGCTGCTATAATCAGTAAAAAAAATTTCTGATGAACATAATGAGTTTTTGTTTCCTGTAAAGAAAAAGCAATTAAAAAATGTGTGTGGTGTGTGTGCTCACTTGCACTAATAATTTGAAGAAACTGATAGATCCACTTTTCCTCAACAAGCTGAGAGTGAAATAAATAGTAACGTTGCAGTTTTTGAACCTCATTCTGGCCCCCTTCAACCAATATGAATACTTAATACATTGGGGTAGGTGATAGTCAGTGGTAAAGTAGATACTGCCAAAAACTGACTCAGGGTCCCGTATTTGATTCCTACCAGATCCATAACATCACATTTATGATGGATGTTGGCAACCTTCATGTGGTCGCTCCTGTGAATACATGATTCTAAAAAGGAATTATGGGAAATGAATACCAACAACAGAATCAAACAACTTTTATAAAAAATTTGTATGTAAATAAGAATATTTTTTTATATATAAAAAGTTACTACTTGTCAAGGCTGAAAGGCCACTCGAGGATAACATGCTCGAGGGAAGATTCATTAGCAAACAGGTTAAATTAAATGTGACTATTTCAGAAATTTAACAACTGTAAACAACATAGAAAAAAATGAATGACAAATTTGCTGAAAACATATTTGAAAAAAAAAAAATAAGAGTAAAAGAAACAGTTTACTTGTTGAAGGAATTCGGTTTTTAAAACAGAAATAATTAAGAGTTTGTCTAAAAAAAAACTATTATTCATTGTATTTTGGGTCGGACAAGTTTTTTCTTGGGGGAGGGGAGTTAATAATTCGTTTTCACCATTATTTTTTGTAAATCATTAAGACATAAGAAAATCAAACATTTTTATAATTGGAATGTTATTTTTGGTTTTAATACATTTTTAAGTCTTTTTTGTTTTGTTTTTTTAAATATCCTTCAAATAAATAGCTTATGTACTATTTTTTTATAAGTGGAATGTTATTTTTGGATTTAATATATATTTTTAAATAATTTTTTTTTTAAATATCCTTCAAATAGCTTATTTACTATTTTTTTTTTTTTATAATTGGAATGTTATTTTTGGTTTTAATACATTTTTTGAAATAGTTTCTTTTGAAAATATCCTTAAATTACCTAATTTACTATTTTTTTAATAATTGGAATGTCATTTTTGATTTTAATATATTTCTAAGTGTTTTTTGTTGTTTTTATTTAAATATCCTTCAAATAAATAGCTTATATACTATTTTTTTATAACTGGAATGTTATTTTTGGTTTTAATATATATTTTTAAATAGTTTTCTTTTTTTCTTAAATATCCTTCAAATAGCTTATTTACTATTTTTTTTTTCTTTTTTATATAATTGGAATGTTATTTTGTTTGGGTCTGAAAATACTATTTAAATAGTTTATATTTAAAATGTGTTTTCAAAATAGTCTATTTTATTTCAATTTGGCCCAAATCTAAGCAGTCGTAAATGATGAGGGGCCTTTATTTTTGGATAAACATCACTTGTCAATTTTCAATTTCACCCTCATCTTCGAAAGACATCAATAAATACTCTATTTACAATTTGATTAGATGAAAAATATATCACAACAGCAAAATGGTGCATAAGATTAGTTTTACTTAATTATAGATTTTCATTTTAAATGATAATTAAAAAAAAGTTTCATATCTATCTATCTATCTATCTATCTACCTATCTATATATATATATATATAGATAGAGGGAGAGAGAGAGTGAGAGAGAGATCGCGATGCTCTTTGTGTAAACAAATCAAGCTTAGGCATTTATACCATGACAAAACATCATTAATTCACTATCTGCTTAGCAGCAACCGATTAGCATAATGGTGAGAAGCGTTGACTGTTATTCAGGCGATTGAGTTTCGATTCTGACTTGAGATAGTTGCTTGTCTAGCTGCACTGATGAGCTGTGATACAACAAAACAGTACTATATGTGGATGACTATAATGCTCCCTATCTTGGGTTGAGCATATTGGGAAGTGATATACAAACTGCCATTAGCATATTAAGCGATGCTTAATGTGTAAACCAATCGACTTTAGGCACATGGGCGATGTCAAAACATCGTTAATTCACTATCTGCTTAGTAGCAGCTGATTAACGTAATGGTGAGAAGACTTGACTGTCATTCGGGCGGTCGAGTTTCAATCCTGGCTTGTGGCAGTTGCTTGTCTAGCGGCACTGATGAGCTGCGATACAGCGAAACAGTACTTTATGTGGATGACTATATATATATTCATACATACATAATTATTATTATAATTATTTTTAATACCTACAGACACTAGTGTTTCATTCTTTCAGGAATCATCAGTGCAGGGAGTAACGATTACAGCCGGTCCTGAGATTCAAACCCGGCCACGAAACCCCCTTTGATTCCATTAGCAAGGAGCAAACGTCAAAGCAAGGCGAGAGTGATCTTGTGATCATGACATCATGATCTGCACATGTAAGCTTAAGTGACCGACTTATTTCAACTTAAAGTGCTCAATAAGAAGGACCGAATTCTTAAAGAGGCTGACATAATTATTACTATAATTATCTTTTATATTTAATTTTTTATATATATATATATATATATATATATATATATATATATATATATTGTGCTCTCAATTTTATGTAGCCCCTCATGGCCACCTAATTTTCAAATTTGACCTTCTAGCTTATGAAAATATCTCATGGGTCTTGTTGAGAAACGTTGAAATAGATTATCAACTCTTTATAGGGCAATTACTTTAGAAAAGAAAACTCAAGAAATAGCATCATTTCTTGTACCTAAAACTAGCAACTCTGCTGTATACAACTATTGTTGACAGATTTATCTATGGTCTATTAGTGTTTTTACAAGAATTTGAAAACATATTTCATATATCAAGATAACACTCCAAAAAATAAAATATATATATATATATATATAGTCCCTCATCGGCATCATATATTTTCTGGGAGGTTTCAAGTTATATATTTGTCTATAGCAGGGGCCTCCAAAGTTTTCGAACAGGGGGGGGGGCATATTGCTGACTTTTTTAGAGCTACGTGGGCCAAAATAAAAAAAAAAATTACCTGAACATGTTTAATACTTTTTTTTTATTCATTAACTTTGATTTTTAGTAAAACTGGTTCTCCAAAACCTCACTTTTTAAAATTATTTTTGAAACAAAAAAAAACAACCATTACACTATTTTTACACATTTCCATTTTGAAATTATCTTCTGAATATTTTTGTCTTCTATAAGAGCTTCGCGAGCCAGATTAAAGACTTTAGGCCGTAGTTTGGGGACCCCTGGTTCATAGCAACTTTTCTGAACCTGTTTACCCTCGTAATAGCCATCAAAATAAATCCCATCCCTAAAGGAACAAACAAACAAAGGTTATATATCACATCTTTCTCATTAATAAAATAAAAAAAATGAAAAGTGCATTAGTTTATCTAATATGTTCTAACAAAATACTTAGGCACCTTTTGTAGAAGCTTAGTATTTTTGGAGACTCAAGCTGAGAAAGAAGAGACCTAATCATATCAATAATAACCTGCATTACTTCATGCGATTACACAACAGAAGAGTCCACCAGCTGAAATAAACTTTTTAGATATTAGTATTCGTATAAGCTATAACATTTCTACAGGAATATACAAGTCATTTCAAAATAAAAACAGTTCAAATACATAGAAAATAGAAAGGTGAATACTCAAGAATTCTAGCAATATCTATATAATTATAAAACTTGCTTGGGTGCTTAAACTGTCCATCCGGTTTGTGACTTCCGGTTTCAAAAAAATTCGTTTGCTTACCTATTTCATAGCCACCCTGTCTTAAGTCCGATATTAAAAACCACTGCTGCTATTCAAAGCATACACAAGGTCAACAATATTTTTTTGTTTTAACTTATCTTAATATGTTTTCTAGCAAATAAATGTAATTTAACCCCGTTGAGTAAAAAAAAAAAAAAAACGATTTAAATATAAAAATACAATATATAACTATGATCATATTTATAACCATATTTACTGTTTTTAGCTGCGCTCCTGTACATTATATATATATATATATATATATATATATATATATATATTGTCTTTAACTCATAAGAAATAGCAACAATGTAGTCCATCATGATGAGTTAAGAGCAGAACAGATTCACTGATTGATGTAATAATTAAATGATTGATTTTGCATTACGAAACAGATACTGTCAAGAACTGTAAATGTCAACTGAATTAAAGGAATAAATAATAAGATGTCAACATCATGAATTTTTGAATATAGCTTTTTGTCCTTTATTCACTATATATATATATATATATATATATATATATATATATATATATATATATATGGATAATTTCATATTAAATTATACAGACATTTAGGGCTTTGAAACCCATACCATCAGATTTTATTGTAGGAAATCCTGAAAATTTGAGCATGTAACTCCAAGCAGTTTTCTATTTTGCATAAACCACCCGTGCAACGTTTTTATAATTACATTTTCTTGAATATTTTCAGTTTGGAAGATCCTGAAAATTCATTCAAGGAAAATTTTTGACCTGAGGTATGTCAACAGACTTGCTTAGAAATAAAGTCTTTTTTTGTTCTAATTAGATTTTGAACATTTTCACTTCTGCACTAATATGGATCAAAACCTAATGTGGCTGATATGGTACTGTTTTTTTTTTTCTTTTCTTTTTTTTTTTTTTGGACGTTCCTGCAGACACTAAAATGGACCAAAAATGGTAAAACATTCTCGTTTTGTTCACTCACAATAGAGTCTTTTTCCAAGAGTTTAGAAATACTATATATATATATATATTTTAGTTTTTGAAGCTTTTTTTAAACCTTGAAAACTATATATAAAAAAAAAAAAAAAATTCTTTTAATTTGATTTTTAGTCCTTCATTGGAAAATTATTTTGTCAGTAAGTCATTTAATCTCCTGCATCAACTTGCTTTCTGGAACTCAGAATAGTCCTAAGTTTTCAGAGATCATCAGTTGTTTACCATGAAACACTGTTTTGGGGATTTAAAAGCAAAACAGTATATTAAATCATTGCTCCCCAGCAGTGTTGATTAAAGACCACCTCCTTAAACAACAGAACAAAAAATGTTCCAGATACCGGATCTAATTTTTTTTTTTTTTTTTTTGCTCCAAATTAATTAGGCTAACCTATTCATGCTATCCAAAATATTTCTTTCTTACCTGTGTCATTCGTTCTTGTTTCAAAAAAAAAAGGAAAGTACTTATATTCTTTGCAAATCTACTGCATTTATACGCTTCGGATGAATCTACTATACATACTTATCACCCGCTTTTTTGTTATTAATATTCTATTGATATATTTACATTCATATTTACTAATAATCTCTTTATATTTATTAGTATATTTAAAAATGTATAAAAAAAATAAAAAAATATAAATAGATACAGGAAATATTTTTTTTATACATTAATAATGTAGTTTTGGATTTCCTCCATTAATCTACTTTGATTAGTTTTATACAATTTAAAAGCATCATTTGTACATACATACATACATGCATACACACTCATTTGTACATACATACATACATAAATACATACATACATACATACATACATACATATAAGCATATTTCATTAAATAAAGTAGACTTTTTGTCTATTAATTCTGTTTTTGATCCTTTCCAACTTCCGAATAATGGTTTCCACTTCTGGCAGGAACTGGCTGATGTAATTGCCATATTTATCATAAATCCGAGTACTTTCCAAAACTTCTGGATTCATTGTTAGATAGATTTATCTAACTAGTTTTGAACAGTTTATATAATTTTCTTTTAACGTGTATATTTTTCTCATTGGTTAATTATTTTAATAACTGTATGAACATTTCAGGGTGTTATTAGTATCGACAAATTTATTTTATCAAAAGTAGGAAGTTGGAAAAGACAAAAATAGAATTAATAGACAAAATAAAACGTGTATTTTATTGAATGAAATATGCCTAAGAGAAAAAATTTTGCTTAAATATATATATATATATATATATATTTATATTTATATATATTTATATAAAAGTGAAAGTGTGTGTACATTTCCCTATGCAATAACTCTGTCAATTTTAAGCCTACGGATTCGAAATTTGATATACAGGGTACTGAGATTTGGGGAAATCGATGTGATTGGATTTCGGACAGAAATGTGGCGATTAAGGAGTCAAAGTTCAACGATTTGACCTTTGAGAATTCTACCAAATTCCTCCTTCAATTTAGGGTCTAAACACGTGATATTTTAGATATAGATTCCTTGGACATGGATCTAGCTTAATAACTTTAATTGAGCCCTAAACAATAAATTTTAAGGGGTCATAATAGGAGTCAAAATTTAAAAAAAATTGACCTTTTTTTTTTTGCTCAGCATACACCTCAAAACACCCGGGCAACGCCGGGCACCCACTGCTAGTATATATATATATATATATATATATATATATATATATATATATATATATAGAGAGAGAGAGAGAGAGAGAGAGAGAAAGAACAGGAAATGATAATATATTCCAGAACAAATATAAATACACATCATCATTAAAAAAGATTTTAAAGGAGAGAAAGTGTTCATTAAAGTTATAAACGTGTAAAAAAAATCCCTGGGTAATACACGTCATCATAAACATGTCAGACAAAATCTTTGATGTTCACACAAAAAGAAAAGTACTCACTTTGATAATACCGTTGGGGATTTCAGGTTCATCCCATAGCAAAGCTATTGTTGTTGCGCTGGCAGCTTTTCCACGTAAATTTCTCGGAGCTGTACCAGGCGCTGCAAATAGATTGAAACGCTTGTTACAAACTGGAAAACTGAATGGTTAATTGAGGCGCGAGACTTTCGATGATCAAATTATGGAAAAATTAAAAACACTTATACAGTAGATCTCATGCTAATATATAATAATAATAATAATAATAATAATAATAATAATAATAATAATAATAATAATATTTTACCGATGGTCTCTGTAATAGAATATTCATAGTTAAGATAAATATTAGACATGTTCGGAAAGAAAGATAGAAAAACATGGAAATAAACACGTGTTCATTTTTATGAATTAATAAAAAAAAAATTACCTTTTCAACGTTATATAAATAAGATTGTCAATATGTAATTCTTAAATAAAATTAGAAATAACATTTGGCATAATAGGTCAAGAGACCAGAGTTCAATCCTTGGTTGAGTCATGCCAAAAAACTCAAGAAATAAATAGTACTTGATGTCTCCTTGGTAAATACTCAGCAAGATCAAGAGTGAGTGAAGTAATCCTGGAAAAGGAGTTGAGCTTTCCTCTACACCTCGTTGTAATAGTCTTCGGGTTGTCCTTGATCACATTTTTTTCTTCATTTTTTTTTTTTTTAACTTAAGTAAAGTCTTAAAACAAAAATCAATGGTAAGAAATTTATGAAAATAAAAACAGAATAATAGTAAGAAAAGAAAAAAAAAATACAATTAAATTTCAAACATTCAGTTTTAAAATAAAGTTAACTCAATATTGGATCAATTTGGGGTTGGTTGGGTGGGTTAAGGTTCGGTGAGTGTGTAGCACATCCAGGATCACACCGTCTACTGATGAGATAATCACTAAAGTGTCCCTGCATATCACTGAATAGGAATGAAACAATGACTGTTGAAGATTCATGATTGAAACTTAGTGGACAAGCCACAGCATACAGTGAAGTTAACTTGCACCAAATATGGTTAAATAGTGGAGAGGATTGTGAATTTTATTAATAAGTCTATGGGTGGCATTTGTTTTGAGCCATCCCGTATCAACCTAATATTGAGCTTACTTTAAGTCTGAAAAAGAAAACATTTATTCAGATTAGAAAAAAAGCGGCACAAGTGCACTTTAGTTAACCAAAAGTATTTTATTTTGCTTTCATTTTCAGAAAGAGGTTTACTAGGGAAAAGGGAAGACAATCCAAAATCAATGTTTTAAGTAAAAGAAAAAAAAAAAATTCGGATATATAAAAACATTTTAAAATAACTGTTGCAATTTTTAAGACGTTTATTTTGTTTTATTAATGAAGCTTATCTTTTTCAAAAAACAATTTTTTAAATGTATATAAAAATATATACTCCATGCGTTTCATAACATTCTAAACTGGTTGTTATATTTTATTTTTGCCTCATTAAAAAAAAATAATTTTCAACGTTTTATTTGTAAATCTTAAACATAATTTATGTTGAAATATTGTTGTTAAATTTTTAACAATTTCAAATTCAATAATCATTTCGTTATTTAACGTTTCCTGTTGTGATACTTCATTACTTTATGCATTCTGTACGCTTAATTTATGGCTTGTTTTAAATCACCAGAAAACAAGCATTAATTTGGGATTGTCTTCCCTGCCCGCTAATATAACTCTTCTGAAAACGAAAAAACAAAATAATACTTCCGGTTAACAAAAGTGCACTTGTGCCTAAAATATTTGTACATTTCACCTTCAAAAGGAAAATAAAATAAATAAATAAACGTGTTTAAGAACTATAGAAATCATCTTTACAACATATATAAGTTAAATGGTTGTAAATATATAGCAATTAAAACTTTTGGTTAGAAACAGTAAAAACACATAAAATACTATATATATATATGTGTGTGTGTGTGTGTGTGTGTGTGTGTGTGTGTGAATTGTGAAACTTATTGCATTAACAAAACTAAACAGAATAATATACTAGAAATATAATTTAATGATATTGAAACAAAGTATTAAAAAAAATGTGAGTCACAATATTATAATAAATAACATATAATAATATATTTAAATGTTTAACCAATCCAATAGCGATAGAGGAAGAATCAAACTTAGAAATGGACGCAGGCAAGCTGATTTCTGCCCAGAATAGCCACCGTGCTGTAACATCAATGAAAAACATTAAAAGTTTTTAACTTGTGACTTTCGTTTTTTAAATGGCACCCAAGATAGTCACTAAACCAGTAAAATAATGCTGATTACCTTTTTATTAGAAACTAGCAAGGATAACTGGTGTTGCCTAACGCAAAAGTGTAGCATTTTTTTAAATTTAAAACTCTGTCTGTCTGTCTGTCTGTCTGTCTGTCTGTCTCTCTCTCTCTCTCTCTCTGCTTGTTTTCATGTGAAATTCAGTATTACGATTTCCGAAATTTCATATCAGAAGTGCAGAAGCGCCAAACTGTCCCAACTTTGTTACTAATTTAGTGATTAAGAGGTAAACTAGAATATTTCAGTATCTCTTGATGTAGATCAAGTTTTAGTCCCTAGAAAGTAGATCAAGTTTTAGCCCTTAGGAAATCAAGTTTTAGCCCCTAGGGAGTAGATCAAGTTTTAGTCCCTAGGAAGGGGCCCCTTGATTTTTGAGATCTTTGGTTGAAGTAAAATGAAAAAAAAAACAAAAAAAAAAAACAAAAAACAGACAACTGCCGTTTAGATAACGGATTATCCCAAACTATCAAGATTATCCCATGTCTTCTCCAAATTATTTTGTACTTATCCAGACAGGTTACATAAGTAGGAAGATGCCAATGCAAAGACTACCAGAAAATCCATTCAGAACACGGCAGCCCCCACTATTGTAAATGTTAAGAATGTCTTTCTAGAAAAGGTAGAAGAAATGATTTCACATCAGCCTCTGTCCTATCGACGAAATGTTGCATCCTTCTGCCTGTTCTACAAGTACTTTAATCGTGAATGCTCTGACGAACTACCAGCATTTGTACCCCCTTGACGTAAATATCCCCGACAAACAGCTAAATCCTGCCCCTACACAGTAGAGATCCCTAGGTGTAATAAAGCCTTCTACTCCAATAGTTTCTTACCCAGAACTGCTAGACTTTGGAACTCTCTTCTGTGATTCTGCTTTCCCAACTGTCTTGACATGCAGAAGTTCAAGTGTAACGTGAACAGACATCTTACTACTCATCTCCCTTCATAATATCTCTGCAACTTATGTCCCCAATAGTAGCCCCCTACGTAAAAGTGGTACTATGCCTTGTTTCAGGTGAAAATTGAAAAAAAAAAAAAATTGTGAGGGGATTTATTGAATTACGGTAAAAAAAAAAAAAAAAAAAAAAAAAACGTCTGGCCAATCTTCAATAGCCTCGTTATCTAAATCAGGGTTCTACGGACAATTTTATCTTTAGCTGACCTTTGACAACTAAATATTTTCGTGTACTAGCTAAATAGTAAAGTTACTAGTGAAACCCATATGATTTTTGGAATATGACATTTTTATTCCTTGACGAGTACTTACATCAGAGTTTTTTTTTTTTTTTAAATAAGTGTAATTCTAAATATACACAAAATTTTATGTTGAGACTTGAAAATATAAACATTCGAATTTCTTCAGATGTTTTTTTTTTAACAACCTTTGTTAAAAAAGAAAAAGAATATTGTTCTATTAAACGTTTTATTGTTTAAATAATTTGACTTTGTTCGTTTTATTAAACAAAAATAAAGGTTGAAAAGACATTTTTCACTCAGTAATGAGCTTTGGAAGATTGAGAAAACAAACACAGTCGCCAAAAAGATGGACGTTTTATTATTTCTAGTCGCCACTTGGAAAAAATCACTTGCAGATGCGACGGTTTCGCTCTAAAAGTAAAGCCTTGTAACCTTATGTGAGTTCTTATCTGTCCCCATTGTCTACAGAGCAATGGACATTTTAAAAAAGACACCTTAGATCAGCCATTCTCAACCCCTCTCCCATCACTGACCCCTTGGTTTTATGTATTTCTCCATTTACCCTCTACACCAATACAAAAAAAAATTCATAGCCATCTTAAAGTGACAGAAAAACAAGAACGTCGAAAGAGAACCTTTTTTATTTTGTAGGGCTTCAGGTTTTGTATAAAAACAACAATGAAATTAAGGCCACATTAGACATATGAATCCAGGTATATACGTTTTTTTAGACAATCTTAAAAGAAATAATTATTTTTAAATTATCAGGTACTTCAATTATTTACCCCCGACTATGTTTTTTTTTTTTTTTTTTTTTTTTTTTTTTTTTTACTTTGTAGGAGTAAATTTACCCCTGGTTGAGAACCTCTAACTTAGATGGTATACTAAAAAAAAAAAAAAAAAAAAAGTATACTTGTTGATATTTAATCTGTTAGCGAACTATTCTTAACCAATTAGCTTGCCTGCTTTTTTTAGTGGTGGTGGTAAATATTAACAGTTTAGGACTATATGTATATATATATATAGATGAAAATACAAAACAATGGTATACGACAGAAAAGATACCCCAAATCATAACAGTTATTTCAAAAAATGTTGAGAAGTACACAAAAAAGAGAGAAGCATAAATGTTTAGTGAAAACAATACGAAAGAAACCAGACACCAATCAAGGAAAAAAATATATAATAAAATTTTATAGACAGGAATGGCGTTGCAAAGATCCACTGGAATCAGAATCGTACATCAGAAAAATCAGAAAGAATTGTGTCAATTTTTTTTATGCCAAAAACGATTCTTTTAATTGATTTTTTTTTCTTTTAACTTAATTTATCATTTCTAGTATCAATAACAAATATTTATAGATTTTAAGTTGCCCATAAAAAAATCTATAAATCACTACCCTTCCCACAAGTATACATACATTTGTAAAAATATATATATATATATTATATTTTTTTTTGATTCATCCAGCCTTGACAGACGTGTTTTAAATATTATCTCTAGTGCTTTTCTTTTAATGATTTGGAATTCATTCCATTTGCGCTTTTTTCCAATGAACTCTGCATTTTGGATGATTTTGGACCATTTGGAATTTACCCATTGGATTGAAATTTTAAATTCGACCGTTTTGGATTTTACCATTTTTGGATTTTTATCCTTCACCGGACTATCCATTCATGTGAAATCTTTTTATTATTTTTCTTTCGCCTCCTGTTCCCCTTACTTCACCCTTTTTTTAACCAAGTAAGATCTTTGACTTACTTGTAGTTTCATTAAATACTTTTATATGCAAAATTCGATCCTGCATTTTGCTAATTCCTGCCCTCTGATGAGAAGGAGAGTATTTCTTCGAAACTCCGCGGATTAAGGACTATCCACTTATCTTGTGCTTCTTTTTTTAAAATTAAATATGTTTTTAAGTGTTTTCCAAGATGTCTTTTAACATGTTTTATTAATCATTTGTTCATATATATATATATATATATATATATATATATATATGGGGGCTTTACAGTAATCAAAATATTTTACAAATACCAACTAAATAACCAAAAACCCTGTTGTCTAACTCTGTCCCGTGGAGAGGCATTGTAAATAGGAACTAAATAACCAAAAAGAATCGGAATTGATCATTATATCGAGATCGGGAATATAGAACAGAATTTGTCACTGTAATCGGAATTTGGAAAAATATTGGAATCATCCCAACACTAGTTAGAAAATTTTGGCATTCTTGTTCTACTGGAAACTATGTATATAAAAATGAATTATATACATCTCTTTATCAAGTTCAAAATACTTTTTCTAAACTGTTTTCAGTCATAACTTTGTTTTTAATCCGATTTTGCCATCTTATTTTCCATTTTTCTGAATATAAACAATCTAATAAATACTCAGCAGATGACCCAACGGCTCACTTTTATTTTCATTCTAATATTAAACAGTAAATAAACAAAGTTGGACTTGATGAATGATATAATGGGTCACATTTTTCCTGAATATTTATAAATTCTAGTGAGAGAGAGAGAGAGAGAGGGGGGGAGATAGAGAGAGGGAGGGCGGGCGATGGCGATATAGCAAGCAGAAAGAGACTAATCTTTTATTTTATCATTTTTCTTTTTTATATTTCACTGGCTTTGTAAACTCACCCCCCCCCTTCAAAAGTTTATTACAAGCTCAACAAATGACCCAAACAGGTCACTTTTCTTTTTCTTTTTTTTCCACCCCTAAGTAATTGTACCTATTTACTATGCCTCCCCACGGGACAGAGTTAGACACCAGGGTCGTTTTTTAACGTGGAGAAAAGGTACAAAAATAAAAAAATTGTCTCAGTTGTGAAGGATTTCTCCTCCACCCAAGGAGAACAAGAAACAGAAGTGCAGCATCTGAAGAACAGATTGTATTTATTTGCTTCCCCACTGAGCAAATTAGGCACAAGGCCGTTTTTTAATGTGGAGAGAGAGGGAGGGGGGAGGGAAAAGGGGACCAGCTCCCAAGAGGTGGGAAATGGGAGCTGGATAGTAACTGTTGGTATGAAGGGTTGCCCCTACATTGACCAAGGTCTGATATGTGGGGTTACCCCCACATATGGTCTTTGCTTGCAGTATCTGCCGGAACAGATGGTATTTATTTGCTCCCCCACCGAGCAAATTAGGCACAAGGCCAATTTTTAATGTGAGGAGTGAAGGGAGGGGGAAGGGAAAAAGGGGACCAGCTCCCGAGAGGTGGGAAATGGGAGCTGGTTAAAGGTCAGGCATGTGGGGTTGCCCCCACATCTGGTCTTTGCTTGCAGTATCTGCCGGAACAGATGGTATTTATTTGCTCCCCCACCGAGCAAATTAGGCACAAGGCCGATTTTTAATGTGAGGAGTGAAGGGAGGGGGAAGGGGAAAAGGGGACCAGCTCTCGAGAGGTGGGAAATGGGAGCTGGTTAAAGGTCAGGCATGTGGGGTTGCCCCCACATCTGGTCTTTGCTAGCCATAGCTTGCAGTATCTGCCGGAACAGATGGTATTTATTTGCTCCCCCACCGAGCAAATTAGGCACAAGGCCGTTTTTTAATGTGAGGAGTGAAGGGAGGGGGAAGGGAAAAAGGGGACCAGCTCCCGAGAGGTGGGAAATGGGAGCTGGTTAAAGGTCAGGCATGTGGGGTTGCCCCCACATCTGGTCTTTGCTAGTCATAGCTTGCAGCATCTGCCGGAACAGATGGTATTTATTTGCTCCCCCACCGAGCAAATTAGGCACAAGGCCGATTTTTAATGTGAGGAGTGAAGGGAGGGGGAAGGGGAAAAGGGGACCAGCTCCCGAGAGGTGGGAAATGGGAGCTGGTTAAAGGTCAGACATGTAGGGTTGCCCCCACATCTGGTCTTTGCTAGTCATAGCTTGCAGCATCTGCCGGAACAGATGGTATTTATTTGCTCCCCCACCGAGCAAATTAGGCACAAGGCCGATTTTTAATGTGAGGAGTGAAGGGAGGGGGAAGGGAAAAAGGGGACCAGCTCCCGAGAGGTGGGAAATGGGAGCTGGTTAAAGGTCAGGCATGTGGGGTTGCCCCCACATCTGGTCTTTGCTAGTCATAGCTAGTCATAGCTTGCAGCATCTGCCGGAACAGATGGTATTTATTTGCTCCCCCACTGAGCAAATTAGGCACAAGGCCGTTTTTAATGTGAGGTTAAAACCAGCTCCCCTAAAAGTAGGCAAAAAGGGGGCACTCTGGTTACCAAAAATAATAATTGTCCCAGTATAGAGGGTTTCCCCTCCATTGACTGGTACAAATTATCTTAAGTGCAGCATCTGCCGGAACAGATACTACACTTTGATCTTAGCCAAAAGGCCAAGGACCAATGTAAGTAATTGTAGTGGAGTTCGGAAAGGTGAAAGTAGGAAAACACGCTGACTGGTGAGAAGAACATTTATATCCAGAGCAGGGTTAGTAATACAGGAAGATTAGTAAGTCCGTGGGGAGCCGTCTCTCATTGAGCTGCCTATACTTGCTGCTTATATGGCTAATGGATACGTCTATCTTAGTGATTATAAGGGTGCGTATGTCCCCACAACAGTATAAATCCTAAGTAATTTCATTTGAGCTTAATGAATGAGCCAATGAGTTACATTTTTTCTTGATATTTATAAATTCCAGAGAGAGACAAAGTGGGAGAGAAAGAGGATGGGAGAGGGGATATATAGCAAGTACAAAGAAACTATTTTTTTTTCCACTGGCTTTTCGAACTCATTTTTTCCTGATTCAAACAATCTTATCCAAGTTTAAGGGATGGTCCAGCGAGTCAGCCCCCCCCCCCTACGCGTCTTGTATGATATAAATCGTAGTGTTTATAAATCGTACGATTTCTGTTACCACATTACTTGCTTGAATGAGTCATACTTATTAATTTTAGTTTTAAAACTTATTCCTATATGATTATATTCCCCCAGAACGTTGTGCGAGATTTCTATTAAAATTCTATGCAAGGTTTGCAAGAAAGGAAATAACTCAACTAAAAATAATCAAATTGGTAATAAAATAAAAAGCAGCTTTGTAAAAATGGCGTCCAAAATAAAGTGCAAAATAGATACAATAATAATAAAAGAAAAACAAAACATTGATTTAGCTCTTCCTATTAAATATATAGAAATAAAAAAATGTCTAACCAGAAAATCTCGCACACAAACAAAATGGCCAATTTCGAAATAAATGTTATTTAGTGAATAGAGAATTCCTATCCGAGAGACAGCGATTGTCAAAACACACTAGTGCATCTTTTATTTTATTAAATCTGCCGCAATATTTTTCATATAATTAAAGAGCATGATTAAAGAAAATTGGAACGTTCTATTTATAGACACTGGCCATAAGAATTGACCAATCAAATAGAGCCACCTTCTGCTGGCAGCCAATCAGAAACCGTAATAACTTCATAAAAATACTGAATCTTTTAGAATTCCCACACATAATTTTTCAGGTCCACATGAGAAAGATCTTTGCTCTTCGTCTGCAAACTTTTAAAGTTCAAGACTTATACAGATTAGTTACCCACTGAAAACTCTTCTTTTTTGTTTATCTCAGGACTTATACCGATTAACCACCCATCAGAAACTGTTCTAAAATTAAACATGGCTTTCAATTTAAAAAAAATCATTAATTAAAAGGAAAAAACTATTACAAATTTCAAGAAAATGTATGTTTATTATTTTATAAAGAGGTTTTACCTTGAAATATATTATGAAGCTCGATCGCACACACTGTGTAGAAGTTGTGACTAAACAAGAACGATTTACTATATTCAAACAATCACTTCATTTTTACCCTCTTTCTCAACACTGGCATATTTCCATGTCTTGCATTGTGATAGCCTTCTGTGACTTCTTTATATACATAATACATACAATGCTTCAAGCAAACTACATCACCTTATTAATAAATAATATTTATCAGTAAAATATTCCGTTGAATGTGATTTTCATTATTGAAAACAACAGCAAAAAAAAAGAAAATGATGTACATATTGCAAATATAAATAAACGACAAATGGAGGAGATTGTGATGAATGAAAAAATGCAAAACATCAACAAATTTACAAACGGAAACAATGTCATGCAAACATGGAACACATAGGAACACATTTAGACAACAGCAGAAATAAGAAGAACACTTAACACAGAATGTAGCGAAAGAAACGTGGCAGTAGAAAAACGGAAAAAAAATTCAGAATGTATAGCCTCCTCTGCATAAAAAGCTCATGAATGAACACAAAAAAAATAAGTAGAAATGAATATGGCGACAAATAAAAAAAAAAAACAAAAAAAAAAAAACGCAAATTGTTCAGCCACCTAAGATAATACGTATTGGTCTTTAAAGGTACTTGCGTAATTAACAGCTATGACAGGTTATACAAAATTGTTTTCATCAGCAAGACGCAAAAACAAACTAAATATATTTTTTTTTAAATGTGTGTGCAGAATATGTGTGTGTGCGTGTGTGTATTTTCTTTGAAGTGCAATTGATTGGATCTCTTTTGCACTTGGTCCACCAGGAATATTAGGTAGGACTTCAGGTTCTTCTTCATAAGCCCTGTGGCACCTATAATAACTGGTATGATTGATATCTCCCTAAGATTCCAATTTCTTTTCATATCATACATGAGACCTTGATATTTGATCTGTTTCTCTTTCAGCTCTGTTCAAACCTCCATCATTAGGGACACTCACTTCAACCAAGGTTTCACTATTTCTGACTTATTCAATATAACTGTCCTATATATATATATATATATATATATATATATATATTTCTTAAATGAGCCCAGCCTTGACAGTCGTGTTTTAAATTCTTCCATTTCTTTTTTCCACGCACATCTTAATAATTATTCCATGGATTTCTGCTATTTGGATTTCTTTGGACCATCTTCCAATTATGCGATTCCCTTGGATTTTACTTGTGGAAATGGAAATGTAACCAACTTTTTTGGATTTTACCGATATTGAATATTTTATCCTTCACCAGACTATCCATACTTGAATGCCTACTGGGGAGAACTTGAATACCTACTAGATACTGTCCTCGAGTGTCTAAGGTCTCTCTGTACAGGGGTTTGTCAGAACAATCTGGCATGAGGATACTTTTTCCATAGAAGTAAACCCTGACCAAATATTCAAAATCACATAGTATTCGCAGCCCACATAACATCTTACCACCACGGCTACCCCACAGCTTTTACGGGGAATGCTGCACCTTCTCCAAGTGATATTACCTCAAGTAATAGCACGAAGCTGGATACTCCACCAGACTAGATAAATTCTTGTCCTGGAATCCATTAAGACAATGAAACCAACATAAAAGATATACTACAACTTATAAAAATGGTTAATTGGGGAGAGGAAAATTATGTTCTCAATTTCTTTACTAACTCAGTGCTTGAGAGATAAAGAACTTAAATGGAACATTCGAATATTTATGTATCTCATATAGACTTCAAGTGTTAGCCCCAGGTCGTGGGCCCCTTGATTTCTGAGAACTTCGACTGAAGTAAAATAAAACAAAAAAAAGTGAAATCACCTTTTTATTCACCCTATTCCCTCTGCTTCACTATTTGTTACCAAGTAACATCTATGACTTACTTGTAGTTTCATTAAATACTTTTGCAAGCAAAATCCGATCCCGCATTTTGTTAAATCCTACCATCTGATGAGAAGGAAAGTATTTCTTCGAAACTCCGCGGATTAAGGACTATCCATTTATTTTGTGCTTCCTTTTTAAAATTAAATATGTTTTTAACTCTTTTTCAAAGTGTTTTTTAACATGTTTTATTAACTACTTGTTCTTACATGTGTGTGTGTGTGTGTGTGTGTGTCTTATTAAAAAAGGCGACATAATGCAGGCATCCGTGGGCAAGGGATCAATTGCTCATAAAAAATAACAAAATTAACTTTATATATGTTTGTGTGTGTGTATATAGCATTTTTAGACTTTTCTACTTTTCCATTATTAGGTCAAATGACGTTTTCAAATTACAATTTTTTAGAAATTCGTTTTTTTTCTCTCTATTTTATTTACGAAATGATTTTCTGCAAAGCAACATTACTTGACAAAGTCTTTAGTTGCTTATAGCTAATTGACTGAAGCATTGTCATGATCATGTACTGATATGAAAATGCTTATGCAAACATAAAAAAGTGTATACACACACAAATACACATCTATATATATATATATATATATATATATATATATATATATATATATATATATATGCATATGCATACATATATTTGTATACATACATATCGATATATAGCGAGAGAATTAGTATAGGATAAATTAAAATGATGAAAAATAAAATTTACAACACTTATTAGTTTATCAAATGTTCAAACAAGGAATATGGAAAGATTTTTTTTTTCTTAATTCATTGATTTTCAAAATAAAGCCCTTCTCATCATAGGAAATAAGTGGTAAAATAAAAAAAAATACTAGTTTGTATGAAAAAGCAGAGAACACATATCCATAGAAGAATCTAGTGCTTTAAACGGAAATCCATCTTTTTCTGGATTAAAAAAAAATGGAAAATTCTGTTAAAAAGCAGAAACTTCATATCATTAATAGACACATTATCATTAGAATGGTAGCTAATCCAATTCCCCTTTGTTTGCTTTGACAACGCTTTTATGAAAATAAAACGCTTTTTTAAAGAATGCTTTAATTTTCAAAAGGAAATTTTCACCCATAATATTTTTTTAAATGTAATTTTTTCTGTTTTTTTTTTTTTTTTTTTTATTTAGATGACGTTTATAGGAATTGTATTCAAACCTCCTCATAATTTTTTCTGCCAAATATTTTTAGGATGACATAGAAGAAAAATTCTAATTAGAAAGTTTTTGAAAAACGTTGAAAGGAACCATCACACTAAACAAAGAAGAATTCTCGACAGCGCCAATGAATTAATCATGCTAAAATTCCTTCAAATCCATTAAGAAGTGCACGATAATGATGAAATACTAATAATTCTGATTTCGTTTGATAATGACTCCCTGTAAAGAGATGGAATTCATTCTCAAAGGACTCTTCCTCCATCCGGGCTTCAAACCAGGCGCGCCAAAGATCAAAGGTTTTCCTAAGGGTATTGCTGGTAACGACAATGGCAGAGGTTTGAAGACCGCCCAAAATATCAGGATTCTTAGTCTTTTCAAATAGTCTTCCAGACGACTTTATATCACACCTAGTGTACCTACTACCACCGGGACTACATGGGTTTTAACTCCATTTATATGCCTTAACCCCAAGGCCAACAGAGCATAATTGCAACAAATAATAACAGCATTATTATTATTATTATTATTATTATGAAAATGCTTATGCAAACATAAATAAGCGTATATATATATATATATATATATATATATATGTGTGTGTATATATATATATATATATATACACACACACAAATACACACACACACATATAACATATATATATATATATATTTGTAGTCATCGACATATAGTCCTGTTTCGTTGTATCACAACTGATTAGTGCCGCTAGACTAGCATCTCTCCCAAGCCAAGGATTGAACCTAGAACCGTGGTGTTGACAGTCGGCAGTTCTCCCACTTGACCACAGAAGGGACGCTCGTAAATAAGTCGTCGGAATGTCTATTTAAATAGACATCCGCCACCACTCTTACAGTGCTCAAACCGCCTGTTTGTAAACAAACAAACAACGAGCTTCGCATTTTTCAGCCAAGTAAGTAGTGGGTGAGATTATTTACGACAGTGCTCTACCCAAAGAGGGAGGGGGGGGCTTAAAATATATTTGTAGTCATCGACATACAGTCCTGTAAAGTCCTGTAATCTCTCTCTCTCTCTCTCTCTATATATATATATATATATATATATATATATATATATATATATATATATATATATATAGAGAGAGAGAGAGAGAGAGACTCGGAAATTACATTTTGATAACCCAAGAATATAATCATACTTTCACTTTTTTTTTTTCATTATTTTGTTTTACATTTTATATTTTTTACAAATTTTTTTTTATTATGATTTATTTGAATGCTAACATTTTCTTCATTACAGTCTAACATGTGTTTCGCCATCATGACGTAAAATATTTTCTTTGTGCTATCATGCAGCTCATCAGAGACAAATAAATAAATATCAGTAAAAATCAACAGAGTTTAAAAGACGAAATTTAATAATAATAATAATAATAATAATAATAATGAATTTCTCTTACTCTGTCTGTCTATCCGTTCCATTTTTTTCTTAGAAACTACTGGGCCGATTTCGTTGAAATTTTGTGTGTACCTTTGTTATGATAAGCTGCACAAATTCAGTATTATGGTATCCGTTTAAAACACAGTTAAGAATTAATAGGGATTAGTAGCGATAGTTACCACAATACTACATTTACTCTAGACGTTATTTTGGAAGCTACTAGGCCGATCTGGCTGAAATTTTTTATGGATCTTTGCTCCTATTTACTTTGCCTCCCCACGAGGGTAGAGTTAAACACCATTATCAACGGGCTATAACTTTTGCTTGTTTTTAAAAAGTCTAGTAGTAATAATAATAATGATAATAAAGGTTGCAAGAGAAAAGAGGAAATTTATTTGGAAAAAAAACTACATGGTGTACTTTCTTTCCAAATAATTTCCTCCTCTTTTTTTGCAATATTTATTATTATTATTATTATTATTAAAAATAAAGGTGAAGTGTACTTTAAAATCTGAGGAGATTCGTTGCCACTCAGATTCCAAGGAACACCAGCGGTCATTATCAGTGAGTAATTATTGATAATGCCTTATGTTAGAATTTGGTAAAAAAGAAAAAAAAAAAAAAAGGCGCATATATGGCAGCGGTAACTTTTTATTTTCGTCTTTTTTTTTACATGTTTTCCCACGGATTATTATCGAATGGTCACTCATCTACCAGATTATCAAAAAAAAAAAAAAAAAAAAATACTAAAAAAAGTTTCAATATTTTACAATTTTTAAGGGGTGCTCCATTTCTAATACAAAGTTCTAGTAAATTGATCCCCCTTTATGGAAGCATCGACTTTTTTTCGGCTAAATTTCGCGAGTTTAGTCTTTTTTTGAAGGCCAAATTGCTTAAAAAAGGCTAAATTTAAGAAATTTAGCTTAAAATTTAAAAAGCTGTATTTTTTCATAGTATTTCAAGTTAAATTCAGTTTTTACGATATTTTTGTTTATTAAATTGTTAGTTAATTTGCAAGAATAAATTTTTGGATTCAGTAATCAAGTAAAAAATGTCATTTTTACTTGATTAAGTAATTCACAATAAGAAAAATGATTTTGTCTTGGTTTGATTTTTTTTATTATGCAATAATTTATATCAGTCTGAAATATGTTAAACATTAAAAAGAAAAAAAAAAGCAATTGTTGATGACCGTTTTGGTAATTCGGAATAGAGACATGTGAGCGAGAAGAAACAGAAATAGAATCAGGGAGACATCTGCTACAGGAGAATCCAGATGTGTTTTCTCCAAATTCATAAAAATTGCCGTTTTCAATCCACTTCTGATGCATAAAAAGTCAGATTTTTCGCCCATTAGATTTTGAAGCAGTTTTTTTTTTTTACCCTGCCAAGACAGGATAGTGTGCTCTAAGCAACTCCTTCTCAGATGTGGCAACAGTACTCCATCTTTGGGTGTCTTTATGTTTGTAATACTCATACTGACATGAAATTAGGCATGATCATGTGACCAAAGACTAAAAAAAAAAAGAAAAAGAAAAGAAAAAATAATGTATATATACACACAAACACGCACTCACACATAATTTTTATAAAAACGCTTGGGCAATTTATTAAGTAGGTTTAATTCCACGGTGTGAATGCGGTATTATGGCGAATGGCGCCAGCCAAGCGTATTCTTCCAAGTTCTATAGACCTTTTAGAAAGACCCTGCATCCCCCTCCTGCCAAATTTCTTAAGGAATTCATGCCTAAGTTTCTATATAATAATAAACATGACTACAGGAATAATCATAACGTAGGTTTTCTTTCCAGGATCTTTGAATTGTATCCAAGTCAATGAGAATTAAATTGTAAAGATAAAAGAAAATAGGAAAAGGATGCTGAGGGATGAGAGAAGAAGAGGAATGTCTATCCAATAAATTGGGATCCCTAGCAACCGGCAGTCATCAGCATTGGGTCTAACTGTGTGTGTGTGTGTCTGTGTGTGTATGTGTGTATGTGTGTGTATGTGTGTATGTGTGTGTATGTGTGTATGTGTGTGTGGAGGATGGAGATAAAAGGAAGTGGGCATCAGTGAAATAGCTGATCAATAAAGATAAAAGGGGAACTGACAGATTTAAGAGGGGCCTGTTAAGACGTGTGTGTGTGTGTGTGTGTGTGTGTGTGTGTGTGTGTGTGTGTGTGTGTGTGTGTGTGTGTGTGTGTGCGCGCGCGCGCGCACACCAGAGAATAAATCTGAACCAGGCACTGGAAACACTGGAAGATAGCCATATGTGGAACAGCCCCTTTAAATAGATAAGATGCTTTCTGCAAAGAAATGGAGAAAACTGTCTGTGTGTGTGTGGGGGGGGTATGTAAAAGAGAAGGGGTGGGTGGGTAAAAAGAAAAGAATGTAAGGTTACTAATAGGACCCCATGGAAATTCCAAGGTGTTTTATACATAATAATTTACTGCAGTTCTCATCGTGCTATTTTCACAACGTTTCCATCGATGTAACCTATGACCTTCTTCAGATGTATCTTGTCTAGGGAATTTTTCTGTTGACCTCAGGAATCTGCTCGGAATTTTTAACAGAATCCTTTATTTTCTTAAAAGATATCCATATGCGGAACAACCCCTTTAAGTAAATAAGACATTTTCTGCAAGGAAATGGAGAAAGCTGTCTGGGAAGCAACGGTTAAAAAAAAATTAAAATAAAAAAAAAATTAAGGTTACCTATGGAAATTCCACAGTGTTCGATACATCAACTTTCATCATTTACTGTCAATACAAATATTCGTATTATTTGGATTTAAAGACTATTTTTCTCATCTCGAGCGTTATTTTCACAACGTTTTAGTCGTCGATGAATCTTGTCAAACTGTGGTACCTTTTTGTTGAACTTTATTTAATCCACGGGAGTAGCATGCTCTCGTTTCATCAGTACTTCGCAAGTGTATTTCAAGTGTCGCCCGCACTGAGGATTGAACCTTCAATCTCCAGAAGACTGTAGCTTACAATTTTACTTGCGGACAATTCTGAGTTTTAGTAGCCTTAAACTTATTTTTGCTTTTAGATGTACAATCTTATTACTAGGGCTATGACAAGAGAATATTCTTTCATTGTTTTGACTCTCGGGTATATATGCGACACAGTTAATCAATCGAGAACCACATCACTCTATCTAAAAACATGCAAGAGATTAACTGATATATGCTCCAGAGTAAAAATAATGAAAAGAATATTCTCTTGTCATAGCCCTACTTAGCACTGTACATAAATTACTGATTACTACATATAATTATCATAATATATATGTATATATATTTTATTATTTGAGAGTAAACAGTTACATATGGTCGCTACAAATAGCCATCTGTTTCAGTCAAAGAGACTTCCTCAGGCGACCCAGAACCTCTCGATGCCAAAAAGAAAAATGGGAAAGATTGGAAAGAAATTGAAAAAGAAAAAAATGGAGCTCTTCCAAAAAAAATATAAAAAGATCATAAAAAGTTGCGAGCTCTCTAAAGAAAGCCTCGGATAAAAAAAGGATTATATATATATATATATATATATATATATATATATATATATATATATATATATATATATATATATATATAAAATGAATACTTATGTATTATATACGTTTGAAATCAAATATTGACGCAACGTTATGTGGATAAAAAAAAATATTTATTGTTCAAAATTAATATATTTCGAAGCAATACTTCATCTTCAGAATTATGAACATTTTCTTTCTTTTTTTTTCTCTTCTTTCTTGCCATGATGATGCTTGATAAGAAAGTTATTAAAAGAAAGTCCGCACTGTTGTTTTTAGAAAGTTATCTTATCAAGCAAAACATCATGGCAAGAAAGAAGAAAAAAAAAAGAAAGAAAGAAAATGTACAAAATTCTGAAGATGGAGTATTACTTCGAAAAATATTAATTTTAGACAATAAATATTTTTTATCCCCCCATAACATTGCGTCATTATTTGGCTTTCAAACGTATATAATACATACGTATTCATTATAAACTTTAATCCACGCTTCTAACATGGAATCTACAACCTTAACACACACACATTTGTATATTTTGGCAGCAAGTCATTATTCAAGCACATCTGATTGGACACGACTGAGTTCTTTTTTCTGCTTTTTGTTGGATAACTTTTCAATTCGCCAAGCAAACAACAACAACCGCTCCTGACGACGATCAGATGTACTGATTGAAAGCGCTTGAGAAGAATATGGCAGAACAACAACTACTGGGCGCCATAATATACAATATGCCAGCCAAAATAAAAATGACCGCTTGGCATTAAACGTGTTACTTCTACACATGTGTAAATATACATTTATACGTTAAAGTAAGTTAATTTTTAAAGTTTGTTAATCCATCTGTCAATAGCTCAAATAATAACAACTAAGGTTGGAGCGCTAAATTTTTTGTTTTTGTCTTATTTAAACTTTTGAAATCATTAATATATATTGGGTGTAATATGATAATCAATAGCGAATTGGCTCTATAACAAATAAAATATATTTAAAACATTTTATGACTGAACCATGCCGAGGGTAGGGGCACTATTATATATTGGGTGTAATATATGAATTATTCGAGTATTCGCTCTATAATAATAAATATGAAATCTGCAGGAATTAAAATATCATATTTAAGCGTATTTTACTACTGGGAAACGCCGGGCAGCCTGCTAGTTAAGGTTTATTTCAGGTTATTACTAAAAAGAACTAAATAAAAAAATAAACCGATTTTTTATACATGAAATGGTATTTTTTTACGACCTGCCCCAGCGTAGTATAAACACCTTCAACCATCCCATGTTAAGAAAGGCTTTTGGAATACCCCCCCCCCGACCACCCTATGTTAAGAACAGCTTTCGAGGTTGGAGGGAGGTATTCCGAAAGCTGTTCTTAACATGGGGGGTGTTTATAATACGCTGTGGCAGATCATAAAAATTTACCCATGAAATAAATATCTGGTAGTAAACAATCAGAAATTGCAAAAGTATGGAGGGGAGGTTGACTTTACTTTATTTGAAGGATGTATAAAGTGTTAGTTCGTGAGGTACGCAATGTTTAAGTAATAGTTATTTTGTATAGACAACTGTTTCAGCAGAGATAAGTAAATCCGAAAAAAGAAAAACCCTAGAGAAAATGTTCAACATATATAAAAGAATAAATTTAAAAATTGAAACAGATTTAAAAAAAAAAAAAAAAAAAAAAAGAAGGAGAAAGGGGTAGGAGTAAACGGAAAAAACATCAAGTATTAAAAAGATGGCGTTTTTTTTTTTTGGGGGGGGGGTCTGTTTATATTTGCTTTCTCCCTTGTGGCGGTATTTGGTTACCGGCTTTTAGCAAGAACCCCTGCCAGTGAAGAAACACCTTCTCAACGCTTTGCTGTGACAGCTGTATCGTACATGTTAGAATAAACACGCCAGGACTGACATATGGACACAGCACTGATTTAACCATTCTAGATCTGTCTCAGTGCTTCCAACTTTGGAAACGAAAATGGTTAGAATTACAAGACTTAAAGAGAAAGCTTTTCTTGAGCTAAGAAACTAGGCGATACCTCCGTTCAGTCTCGAAAGACAAAGGATGCCCCTTGTAGGGGTGTAATTGTGAAGCAAGGGTTGCGCAATTTCCAACCACACCTCTCCTGAATCGGCACTGCTTGAGTCCAGTGGCAAGGAGAAGTCCAGGACGACTGGAAACAATGTCGAGATGAACGTAGAGCAAGTCCCAAATGGTCACCCATCTGATACTGGCCAGGCTCACTGTTGCTTAACTTCGGTGATCTGATGGGAACCAGCGTGTCAAATGTTATTATTCCGTATAAGAAACTACTACCACAACAAATATAGCAAGTTTTTATTTGTGGATTTTAAAAATAGATTAAATATAAGCACTCTGTATTTTTATTTTTCTTCAGTTTTCTTACGTTTGTTTTTGGAGACGGGGCATCCTGTTGTATGCCAGGCATTCACCGTCTGTTTCAAAGATTCCAACCGAGAGATCTTGTTACGATTCTAACAGTCCTTTTAAGCAAAATTGTTTTGATTTTATTTCTTCGTATATATTTACGTATAGTTAAGCCCGTTATTTTTTAAACTTAACTGTGACAGAAACCCGAAAGTGTTATTTAAAATTTAAGCAAGACATACCAACGAAAATGATATTTAAAACTTAAGCTTGACATACCAACGAAAAGGGGATTGCAAGTTTAAGCGCTATATACTAATGAAATATTAAAAATCTCTCTCTCTCTCTCTCTCTATATATATATATATATATATATATATATATATATATATATATATAGAGAGAGAGAGAGAGAGAGAGAGAGAGAGAGAGAGAGATATGACTTGCTCTTTACAATCATGTAAGAATTTTAAATAAAGAAATGACTAAAATCGGCACCAGTTGTGCACTAGTGTGAGCGTACAACGTTTTTACTTTTCAGTTGGGATATTTGGAGAGTGCATATCAGGGACAGAAATCTCTTTTTGTGTTATAAGTTTCTTATATTTATTTTAATTCAATAAAATCTTTCTCAAAAAAAAAAAAAAAAAAAAAAAACATGCATCCGAAAATTTCAGAATTTTGGCTGTGTTACAAAAAAAAAATAAACATCTCTAATTTGTGTTAAAAAAAACTGTATTTTGTGGCCTCAAATTTTTCTGCAAAGAACAAAAACAAACAAAAAAAGAACACGCATTTATTGTGATATTTTCTGCTTCAGTCCTGAAATTGCATTTGTCTGCCCCTGCTATGCACTCTCTAAATGTCCCAACTGAAAACCAAAAAAGTTATGCCTTTGCACTAGTGCCGAACAAATATGAGTTAAGTAAGCCAGACTGATTAATGAAGAAAAAAATCTTTCATAGACACAAAAAAAAGATAATTCTAAGAGATTGGTTCTGTTTATGCTTCCATCTTTTTGTCGGCATGATAGAATATTAATGTTATTCCGGGGAGGGTGAATAATAAATACAGAAACCAAACATAAACCAACAAGAAACCATCTTCAAAGATCAGAAAAAAAAAAAGGAGAGAAAAAAAAATCAGAAGTTATGTTAACAGTTCGATGTAATACAGGTAATTGTTTTCCGAATATTGAAATGAACACACGAAAAATAAACAAAAAGAAAGAAATTAAAAAAAAAGAAAAAAAGAAACAAAAAAAAGCTATAACAATAATCTCCCCAAAACTGATAAGCTTTAATATTTTTCAATGAAAAACTTGGCACCATTTTATCTACAACAGACATCTCCATTTTCTATGTCAAGAAACATTGGCAGATTTTTTTCGCCTTGTTTTATTGTAGAACCCCAGATATTATTCGATCTAAGAAAGAGTATTATCTTTCGGCACTTGTTTTTAATTATATAATCAGTATTGATTTCGTTTGTTTTCTGTTCCGTGTTTATTGATTGCTGGAGTCCGAGAAGATAAAAGCAGTCTTCAAATTTATCCATATATAATTAAACTAGAAGAATACCCATCCCAAGAGAGGTAAAATTATCCCTCCCAGCCCTGAACAAAACAATTTTGCACCATTTCTATATCCTATTACGAACATTCAAAGCAAGATATATACAATAACACTAAGCCTTATATAGGCCCTAAACCCAGCAAAACCATAGTCGCTACACTGAACATGCTGATGTTTCGGACAATTGGTTGACAAAAACCAAAAGTCCTCGTCAGGCGACGTAATATTGCTCATGTGCCACTGAGGGCGACTGGTTCTCGAATAGAAGAAAAGAAATATATTATTTTATAAAAATAAAAAGTTAAATTTAAAACCAGGGAGTGGTAGGTTACGTGACATTTTAGACTTCAAATATAGGGAGCGATAGGTGGAAAGAGAACGTCAAGACTTAACAGGATAAAAGGAGGAATAAAAAGGAAAATGAAAAAGAGAAAGACAAAGAAAAAGGAGAAAGAGAAAGTAAAAGGAAGGAACCGAGAAACAGAAGAAGTGAAAAAGGGGTTAGCATGATTACACTTGTCAAAAGAAATCGAAGAGGGGGTGAACACATTTGAAATCATCTATGAATAATATATATATATATATATATATATATATATATATATATATATATATACACACACACTAGCAGGTCGCACATACGCTTAAATATGATATTTTAATTCATGCAGATTACATATTTATTATTATTAGAGAGTCAATTCACTATCGATTATTATATTGAACCTTATATGTAGCAATGAAATCAAAACTATATATGACTTGTGTGCCATTATTTAGAATCGAAACCAAAACATACAAATTTCCACCTTCATTCTTTAGCCTCTGAGCCACGCCCATACGCATATATATATATATATATATATATATATATATATATATATATATATATATATATTCACCTGTCATCCTTTTTTTAAAACATGGAATTCCTGGATCATTGAAGACAAGATTCAAGCAAGGGCGAACAGTCCACAGAGTTTATACAGAGAGAGAGAGAGAGAGAGAGAGAGAGAGAGAGAGAGAGAGAGAGAGTTATTTTTGTTTACAAAACTGTTACATATTTCAGAGACGTACCGTGGTTTCATTGACGTGGATTGACCTTTTACCATTTAAAAGGCTATTAAAAATCCATTCAAATCATCAGCCAACAAATCCAAGAATGAAGCTTAAAACGAATTCACCGGCAAAAACCTACTACTAAATTCACTTAAGCGTTCCTTTAGAAGCGAATTAAACTAAATGTAATTCACATTTCTCACCATTACACCTAGCAACTGTGTTCATAATGATCGGTTAATTAGTTTACGAACGAATCCTGTACATACAAATACATAAACATACCTAATCTTATATAGATCAAGATAAATGTAAAAATAAATATATAATGAATAAATTAATGGAATCGTATTGACTATTTAAAATACCTTTATTTAAGAAATCAAGACAACTATTACAAAGGCTTTATATAAAAAACAAGTAAAAAAAATTTACACAATTATATGTATATATAATATATATATTAAATTTTGTTCAATTGAGGTAAGCAAAATTATCATAAGTCGCTACAATAAATTTACTGTTTCAGTCTTAAAAGACATTGTCAGGCTCCATGAGACTTATTGTCCTGTTCAAAGCTGGTCATTTAAAGAAAATTAAAACCCGAATAAAACCCCTTTTTTATTATTATTTGGTAAGTTTCATTAAAAGACTAGCCTCGAATAAGATCAGGTAACCTGTTGCCTGATGATGTCTTTTAAGACTGAAACAGTAAATCTATTGTAGTGACTTACGGTAATTTTGTTTACCTCAATTGAATAAAATAATATCTTGCTCATTTTAATTGAGCGCTATCAACAACCTCGTTGAAATTCAATGGTTTTTACTTTTGGATTTTTTTAAAACCTGGAATATATATATATATATATATATATATATATATATATATATAACAGGACTAGTAATACAGATTAAGAATGACTTTATTCTTGTCAAATATACTTTGTCATTGTGCGTTCACACTAAATCCGTAGCGAGTGCAGAAAGCTTTACACTTGTCAATAAAAGTACAAAAACTCATGCAGTGTAAACAACTAACATTTTTCATGTAAAAATGGACAAAATTAACATAA
>NC_136497.1:122826911-122854411 GCF_053919585.1 Euprymna scolopes | reverse complement strand
GAATCAATTTTATTGGTGAAAAAAAAAAAAAGTGCAACGCGCGACAAGTCACGTAAAAAAATTACAGAAGGTATTGCGTCCATATACCATCTAAATGTTTATCCAATGTTTCGCGATTTTAAACCTGGATATACTGGCAGGTTATTCTGGGAGGCAGAAACAGCAAATGATTCCTTCTTTGAGGATGAAAGTGATGCATCTTTTGCAGGTGACTGCAGAGAGCGCAACTAGATGTTTGGTCTCCGTGATCACTACAAAAGATGCATCAACGTCACTTTCATCTCAATAGAAGTAAGGAATTATTCATTGTCCATGTTTCTGCTCCATAAATAATTTCTATAAAATATTACTTCATATTTATCTATCTATCTATCCATCCTATATAATAGAGTAAAGCCAATATATTTCCCAAAGTTTATCACCCATAGCTTTGAATCTGGAAAATCGATGTCTGATTTTGATCAGCCAATTTTTCTTTTGTATCCTTCGACCATGTTCTTTACAAGAAAACAAATATATTTTGATTCAGTTGCTTTCAAAAAATACTAATATCGGCTAGGAATATTATTAAAATTGATAAATTTTTCATAATGTTCTAATCAACAGATTATCACATTACTTAAAAACATCTACATTGCTTTATGCACATCAACACTAAGATAAACTATTGTAATTGTTCAGAAGAAACTTTAAACTAATTTTTCTTAGTATTACTTGCAAAGGCGATAAAAAAAATGTGCAGTGACTTAAAAATAAATAACAGGAATGAGACTATGTGTGAGGAAACTCTGAACTAATAATTAATAATCTACTTTTCTAAAAGAGTAATGACATCCTCTGATAATATGCAGGGGCTGTTCTATGCAGACAATACTGGAACGGTTTAGTACTGTTGAGTACTTCAAGTAGGTTTAATTAATTTTACATGCCGACAGAGGAAAAAAGACACCCATCTTATCGTCGGAACTAAACAGAAAATCTAAATTCCAGCAATTTTATTTTATAGTTTGTTTGCATAAGTTATGTATATGATTACAGAGAATTCTAACACATCTCAGAAAAAGGATTTTACTTATGACATACGAAGATGAGGTAAGGCTAAAACACTTGACATTAAGCATTATAAACACTATATATATATATTGCTTGTAAACAATTCAAATACCAGAAGTATATTTATAGCACATTCATATCATTTTATTTGATATATGGTACGCCTTACACGTGTGCCATTTACTGGTATACCAAACAACTCATCAGAGACCCATATGAATTCATAAAAGATTTAAGGACCAAAAGTGGAAGAAGAAACGGAATTCTTTTAAAGTTATAATATATATTTATATATACACACACACACATTTTTTTTATTTATACAAACATTATTAGCTGCATATGTGCATAGATGTTTCAGCTGAAATCTCATACAATATCCAGCTTTCTCAAGCTTAAAACTATACATAAACACACACACACATATATATACACACATATATATATACATATATATATATATATATACACACACACATATACATATGCACATATATATATGTATATACACACATATATATACATATGCACACATATATATATATGTATATACACACATATATATACATATGCACACATATATATATATGTATATACACACACACACACATATATATACATATACACATATATACACACACACACACACACACACACACACACACACACACATATATATATAACTTGGTAAGTTAAAGAACATAGTAAATTCAATTCTCTAAGAGAAGTCTTATCACGATAAAACTATGATAGACACCCTATACACCTTTTTACATTACACTTTATATAATACACTCCTCCTTTATCTTCGAGTTCAATGTAGTTACCCCACACAACATCAATAATTTTATTTATTTCGTTCCTGATGAATTTCTCACTAGACGTCACATCCCCATTGTGTTACCGAGCATCTTCTCTACTCTTCTGATGAGAAGCATTAGGCTTTGAAATACCTTGGTATAAAGAGTCCTCTTTATCCCTCAACTAAATGTTTGTATACCTTTATTAAATAACAGAATCATTCTATATTTACCAATATATAGTTTTTGTGTGACTTCATTTTCTACTCTTATTGTCTCATATATATATATATATATATATATATATATATATATATATACACACATTATATTATATTTTATAGAGGGAATTAGACCTGGAGTCTAAAGAGCAGAGTTTATTTTAATGTATTAATAAATCTAATAATACTTTTAAAAGAACAGTGCCCATGGTACTGTAGATATATAATAAGCTCAAAAGGTATATGTATCCTAGAGCTATATTAATATTGAGTATTGTTTGTTTTTCCTTTTGAAACTGATTTATAATTCACAATTATTAATCTTTTTACTCAACATATATATATATATATATATATATATATATATATATATATATATATATATACACACTTGCATAGATACAATACATACACACCCTTTCTTGTTGTATACATACATAAACATTCACCCACCTCTCTTTCTTTCTCCTTTCTCTCTCTCTCTATATATATATATTAATCTAGGCACGCATCTCTCTCTAGTTATCACATCTGTCAATTTATCTATATCTAAGATTTATATCGACAGTCATATATCTTAATAAGAAAAGCGTATCAACTGAAGAATCTGTGATAGCATTATAAGGTTTCATCATTTCATTTGGTTTTTTATCAAACACGAATTATAGTTCTTCTCATCTACGTTTACATCAACTTGCACAGATTTAACTATTGCTTATAGCAAATAGCAACGCTACGATGGCACCCAGTTCGTTTGTTTTCTGTTTGTTTTTAATAAATTAATTTGATACACATGTCTGTCTGAATTGAGTGAGTCATTCTCGTAATTATTACTGCTTTAAAATATCTAAATAATCGGGAATGTGTTTTCGTGTTTCATTTTTAAGCCAAAAATAAAATATTTACACACTTTGATAATTTTTAAAAAAATTTTTCTGTTAGTTTTCCAACGATTTCTTTCTTTATTAAATTATTGTAATAAAATCTCAGAAAAGAAATGAGGCTGGAAATTTCAAGTGCAAAAAATCATAAACTGACAACAAATACGCTTTGAAATTAATACACATCGACGTTAACTTGATCAGTAATTTGTTCACAAATTTGATCTTCAAAAAAAAAAGAGAAAAAAATTATTATTCCCCAAGTAAATATGGTATATTACCGCTGATATATAAGAAACCGAGTCATTCTTATATTTATTATTGCTTTAAGAATTAGATAAATATTGCTGATAATTTCGTATAACTTATTGTAAAACAATTTTTATGTTAACACCATCAACATTTGCATTTTTGATAATATCGTATAACTTTTCAAACAATTTTCACGTAAATTCCATAAACATTTGTCCACAAATTTGACCTTTAAAATACAATACACGAGTAAATATGATATATTATTGCTTTGACTTCATGTAAGAATTTTCATGTAATGGCTTCATTTTATAAAATAAAGGGAGTCATTCCGGCATTTATTATTCTTTTACGAATAAGAGAGACAGGGAATGCGCATGCGTTTTCATGTTTTAGTTTTCAGCGAAAAAATACAGACACATTTTGGATAGCATTTTTAACAATTATCTTTTATTTATTTAATTATTTATTTAATTAATTAAATATTACCTGCATTTGAAGCGTTGCATAGATTTGGAAATTAAGAATTATGCATATAAACGTTTGGAAGGCTAAAAAGAACGTGTATATATATATATATATATATATATAACTTTGTTTAATTCAGATATTTTGATAATATATATCCTTGTCAATGAAAAATCTGGGTTTTTTTTTCTCTTTTTCCTAGTTCACATGGTGTAATCAGTGAGCGAGAGTAAAGTGTTAGTCCGTAGGTCTAATTTTTCATCGACAAGGATGTATATCATCGAAATATCTGCATTAAACAAATAAATTTTGTTTATATATATATATATATATATATATATATATATATATATATATATATATATAATATGTGTTGCTTTTAGCCTTCCAAACGTATTCATACACGTAATACTTAATTTCAAAATATATGCAACGCTTCAAATACAGGTAATATTTCATTAATTCACTTTACGCGGCTAATGCGACACTCTACTGATTACTGTTTTTGAAATTCAAAACGTTATCAAACCTACAGACTAACACTCTACTGTTACTCATAGATTACATACACCATGCAGGCGAAAAAAAAAAGAGAGAAAAAAAACGGATTTTTCTTGTATAAGGATGTATTTCATCAAAATATCTGAATTAAACAAATTTATTTATATGACAAAAAATATGCATTGTTTTTAGTCTTCCAAACGTAACTTACGTATTTTATTTTTTACTATTACAGAATCTGTTTTGAGTCTACGGTAAATTTATCAATATTTGTCCAAACTTCGGTCTTCAAAATGCAATTAAAACACAAGTACACAAGTACATAACATATATTATTGCTTCATTTATTACACAAGTAAATATGGTATATTATTACTTTTATTTTTATATAAGAAATGACGAATTCTTTAAGTTATTATTGCTTTAAGAAATAGGAGATACAGAGAATGTGTGGGTTTGTGTTTTCGTGTGTTTTATTTTTACGCCGGAAATAAAATACTGATTCATTGTGATAAAAAAAAAAATTATTTGTCAATATTTATTTATTTTTCTGGACATTTTGACGTAGAGATAGCAAAACGAGAAAGTGTTAAAAAAATCGAATATATAACAAATAAATGATACCAAATGCAAGACAAGTTACTCTTCTACCTACCTTCACAAGTTTTCTTTTTGCGTTTTAACTTATTTTAAAGCGTTTATTTACTTTGAAACACAAGTAGTGGCGAGTCTTAAGTTAGAACAAAAAATAAATGTCTGACATTAGTCGGTCATCTGGGGAGTCTCAATAATCGCTCAATAATCGAAAATAAAATGAAATACACTGAATCAATTTCACCGAGACATTATTGGGTGGGTTTCTACCAGCATTTTGTTTAATTTTCAACTTTTCAGCGATTATCAAGAGTCGCCGTGCTTATGGCAGCCATAATTATTTTTTGTCCTAACTTAACAGAGTAAACACATGAATTCTTTTGAAACAAAATTAAAAAAACCGCTTTACAATAAATTAAAACACAAAAAACATATCCAAGTAGATAGAAGAGTAAGTTATCTTGCCTTTGGTAACATTTATTTGTTATATATTTGTTTTTCAACCACTTTTGGAGGGGGTGGGGGGTTATATTGCAATATGCGCTTTTTTTTTTTTGTTTCTTTCGAAAGCAGAATTTGCTTATGCATATTTTTTTCAAACACTTGAGTGTTTACTATTAATCATTTTATTTAGATAATCAAAATAAATATTAACATATATATATATATATTACATAGAAATCACCACTTATCAAAACCCGGAGGCCACTCGAGGATAAGGGTTAATGGGTATACATTAGTCAATGTATGTATGTATGTATATATATATATATATATATATATATTGACTAATGTGTATATATATATATATATATATATATACATTGACTAATGTATATATATATATATATATATATATATATATACACACATACACATATATATGTGTGTGTATATATATATATATATATATATATATATATATATATATATATATATATATATATATATATATATAAAGTGAAAATATGTGGAAATAGCAACAATTGTAGAAGTGAATGAGCTCTAATTTTTGAGTGATATATGAACTGTCGCCAAAATGGCAGTTTTGGGAATTCAAGAGAAACAAAAATGTCATTCTGACATTATATATATATATATATATATATATATATATATATATATATATATATATATATATATATATATATATACCGAATGAAAATATGAGGAAATAGCAACAATTGTAGAAATGAATAGCAGGTAATCATTGAGCGAATGTTTGAATTGGAATTATGTATGTCACCAAAATGGCACCTTTTAGACTAATATGCTATTCTGGCCTATAAAATTTGGCCGATCCAGAAGTATAGAAGACTCTAAAGTGCTACCATACCAGTGTTAGGTGAAAGCCCAGACTCAATGTGAAAATGTTCCAGTTACGAAATCGAACTTCCTGTTTTAGTTTAAAACAAATCCGTAAAATCTATCAAAAAATAAATAAATAAAAATGTGTTCCAAAAGTTTCACATATTTTCTTCCATGTTAATTTGCTTATTTCTTTTAAATTAAAACAGGAAGTCCGGTTTGGTAATCGGAACATTTTCATATTGAAGCTAGCTTTTCATCTGACACTGGCATGTTCGCACCTACTTATGGCTGCCTATGCTTCTGAATTGCCAAAATTTGAAAAGGTTTTATCTTTCATTGATCTATCATCAAGATATTTTTTGTTGCATACTTCAAAATAATATCAGTATTTAATTTGTATTGGACTATATTTTGATTTTAAAAATGTGTGTGTGTGTGTGTGTGTGTGTAATGAGTTGATAAGCAAGGCGAAAAAAAAAATGATTAAAAATATTCACACACTAACGTGTTTAAAAAAAGTTCATGAGTTCTGAAATTTCGATTTAGATGGCTACATCTTCGTCCTGGCAATGTCACTGACCAACGTCATGTTTTTTGTTTTTTTTGTAATTGGGTTTATATTTACCCTTCAACATTAAGTAATAAATTTAATTTCAATTTAACAAACTCCCCATTTATATATATGTGTGTGTGTGTGTGTGTGTGTGTGTGTGTGTGTGAGAGATATATTTAGTGGATGCAAATCCAACAGAATGTATAGATGAAATTAAAAAAAGACGAAACCAAAGACAATCTGAATGAGGCACAAAGAAGTTAACAGAGGTACGTAGGGATTGATATTTCACTTAAAACTTTATTAAGGCTTTTTCAAGATATTTTAGTTAAAATATTGATCCATACATGCCGTGTTTACATTGTTGTATTGTCTTTGCTTTATCTTTATTTCCATTTTTTAGTTCATTTATACATGCATTATATATCTATCTCTATTCTCTCTCTCTCTCTCTCTCTACATATATATGTATATTATATATATATATATATATATATTCATTTATAATCATATATAAAAAGACAAAAAATAAAATATTAGTAAAAAAAAGAACAGATATATGTATATTCGTTTTAACCAATAAAATGGTATATATATGTATATACTTGTGTATGTCGATAAAAAACGTGAACTTTAAAAAATTAACGCAATTATTAATTTGGAACCATAACGTGTAAACAATTATTGCTCATGAATATTCGGAGGAAAGGGAGGTAGATGTAGAGTTGAAGAAAAAAAAATATCTCCTTCATTTTAACAATTATTACATGTTTTTAATCGAATTTGGAAAAAAAATAACAAAAATATAAAAAGTTTTTTTTAAGGTATTGCTCTTATAAACAAGCAAAAAAGAATGGATTTTTGTAGCAAAATGTCTATGCGAACAACAGTTTCTAGCTTTACATCTTATTCAACCTTAGAAAATTACATAAAAAAAAAAAAACAACTATTTTTTGAACAAGTTGGTGATAACTAAACAAAATCCAATTGACAACATGGCCTCAGGGAGTTCACTATCACAGAGCACAATACTGAATAAGATGAATATATAATTCCACTTGGTATATGCGCATGTGTATGTGTGTGTTAGTGTGTATGTGGGCATGTCTTTCTTTCTTATAAGAACAGTGTACACAATATAAACAGAATAAATGTAACAGTCTATATAATAAAGTACCGGTTCCTGATAATTTATATTATACATATTATTCGAACTACTGTTCTCATCTTGGACATTATTCTTATAATGTTTCGACTGACCTAATCTTCGAACTTCTTCAGGTGTACCCTCACAGACTCAAGAATCTTTATATCAAACTCAGAAATCACATGATGCAATGGATAAAGGTGTTGAGTACAATCAACTCTAATGACAGTCTTCTGGAGGTTGATGGTTCAATCCTCATTACAATCAATACTAAGTATAAAATAAAAATTACTTAACACTTCTACCTGGCTAGAGCTATGACAACAGCATATTCTTTTCATTGTTTTGACTCTCGAGTATATATCTGACAGTTAGCCAACAGAGAACCACATCACTCTGCATAAAAGATATAAACGGATACACACTCGAGAGTCAAAACAATGAAAAGAATATTATGTTGATGGAATAATAAAAATCTATCCTTGTCGATTAAATAAAGGGTTTAGTTCAAAATTCTGTATAGGTTCCTGAGTTTAGTATAAAGATTCATAAATTTGAAAGTATGTATCCGAACATGGTTGGAGGTTACATCGGCTGAAACGTTGTGAAAATAACATCCAAGATGAGAACAGTAATCTGAATAACCCAAATTATCAATCAAAAAATCCGAGACAGCTCCTGACAGTGTATGTAAAAGGTTCTTTTATATTTTATATTAAAAAAAAAAAAAAAAAAAAAAAAAATGGGGAAGATTTGTGAAAAAATTGTGAAAAATGACCACCGTTATGAATACGTTTTTTTTTTTTTTTTTAATAGGGTTTTTATTTACCCTTGAACATATTTTGGAATGTTTTTTTTTTAATGTTTCTTTTTTCTTTTTTTAACTGTTTATGTTCCTCTGTTTTTTGTTGTTTTTTTTTCTTCTTGTTCTTTTTTGTTTTTGTTTCGTTCGTTTGTTTTTTAATAACTGAGTTCTGAAGTTGATTTCCTATGAAAGTTTTATTAGTTATACATGCAAATCGATGCCAAAATTGAAAATAACTGAAAAGAGGTAAGTATAAGCAGGAGTTATAAGGCATCTTAATAGCCAATCCGTTTCACTTTTTCCATTTTTTTATACTCTCTGTTTTTTTTTTTTTTTGTTTTTTTTTTTAAATCCATTTATGGTTTTGTTTGCGATTGTTCATTCCCCCCTCAGTTTTTCGTTTATTTTCTTGTACATTTTTTTTAAATAAATATAAATTCCAACATTTGAAAGCTCCGGCTCTTTGGTTAAGAGATATGAAGAAAAACCTTGACAATGTTTGATAAAACAAACAAAAAAAAAAACTACATATTCCTGAAGGGCAAACTATAATTCCTCAAGGTCATCATAAAGTTCTACATGATTTGACGATTACTGGGCATTTATTTGCATTTGTGGTCCATTTTTGTTTTGTTTGTTTGTTTGGGGGTTTTCTTCATTTTTTTTTTTTTTTTTTTTTTTTTTTTTTTCAGTTTTGTGAGGAAGGGAATTTTTTTTGTTTTGGTTTTGGGCGGCGTGGAGGAAGAGAAGATGTTAATGGCCACTCTGTAAAATCACTTCAGAAAGGCAGTTGGTAATGTTGAAAAGGAAATATTGGCCAACCATCGGACGAAGGTTAGACACTGACAAAGAATGTCGGTGATTTTTATGTCGGATGTGGCAGTCCCTCAAAGTGCTGACATTTGCCGGCATTGCCTGAAGGAGAAGCTGCAGCCTTGTTTCGTTTCTCTGCATCCGTGGCCTGTGCATAGCCCTGACCTGAACCGACTGAGTTGGGATCTGAAAGAAAGGGTGTACAGAAATCCTATACTTCAAAATCTGGACCAACTGAAGGGCCAATAGAAGATGGGAAGTGCAAGAAATCAGTCAGGAAAGGGGTTTTTCGTGCTGTAATAGGGAACCTTAATATTCCAATATACAGCACTAAAGAAAGCAGACAAGGCCACAGGATTTTTCAACAATTTTTAGTTAAAACTAATAATTTACTAACTAAATGTGCTTAAAAAATCATTTTTCATTTTTATTTATTTTCTCACAAGTTTTTAAGGCTATAAATTGCTAAGCATATCTGTGGAATTGTTTGGATCAGTGTGAGAAATTTTTGAATTCAAGTGTTAGAAATACAAAAAACATTTAATTAGATTTTTTATTAAAACAATCTAACTGCAAACAAATCAATAAATTGCCTAACAGGAAAATAAGGGACAGATAAGTAACTAAGGAATATTTGAATGAAAAAAAAAAAAAAATTTAATGGGAAAATATTTGGCTTCAAGTGTTTTAAACACAAAAAATATTCAATCAGATATTTATTAAAACAATCTAACTGCAAACAAATTAATAAATAAACTAAAAGGAAAACTGATGGGGAGTGGGGGAAAAAGAAGTAGGGCTACAAAGTTCATATTTTATGAAAAGTTTATATTTTTAAAGATTATATATTTAAAGATGCTTAGACAGGAGCACAGGTGAAAATTTGTAAGCAAAAACTCTTTGATATAGTTACTTATCAAATAAAAATAGGTATTCACTTACAACTGAGAAAAATTATTGAATAGAATTCAAAATCAAAATCAGTTTTCGTATTTTGCCAACCTGCCATTCATTATTACTAGACTGACTTATCTCCCCCTGCTTTACAGGTAGTCGTAAGAGGCTGCTGACAATTAGGGACCAGATGAATACGGGAGTTGTGGAAAGAGACGTTAGTTCAAATTATAATCGGGGAAACATGGAGGAAGAGAGAGAGAATTCCAAATGGAAATAAAACTGATTTTTATTGTTGATTAAAATTCTACAATAATTTTTACCTAATTTTTTGGTATAGATACCTATTTTTTCCTGATCTGTAATCATTTCAAATAGGTTTTCTATTAATTTATTCAGAACTACAATCTCCACTTGTGTAACGGCGATTTTCACTTGTGTCCCTCGTTGCATAAGCACTAACTTTTTTCACACTATTCTTTATCTAAAATTATCTTGTGAGATTTTAAACGTTTGACCTACATAGCATTTAAGCTGATATATCAATCTTCGATTTTGACTAGCCAATTTCCATTTGTTTTTTATAGTTGCACCATGTTATCAGCATTATAATAACTTATTTCGCTACTGTTTATTTAAAAATTTGTGCAGTCCCGCTTGGAAAACTAGTTATGTGAGAAACAATTTTCAATCATGATCGAAAAATCAACTCGTACTTCTTTTTAAAGAATATAAAAAAAAAAATATCGCCTGTACAACTAAAATTTTCTTTTCATTTTCTTAATAAGTTTTAAAAAAATATACAAACAAATAAAAATTAAAAAGTAAAATGATTTCACTGTCCCGGATAACACTGGGTAGAGACAGTTTTTAGAATAAAACCCTGCATTCAGATTCTAGTTTGGATTGACAGTTCTATCAGCGATTTCATTAGCAAATTAGAAGAATACTCAAATACTACTGCTGCTACATGCAATCTGATATTGAAATAATCCTGATAAGCAATTGAGAAAGCAATGTTATCTTTTTATCAAATTGATCATTAAACACAAAGAACAAAAGGAAATAAAAAACGATACATAAAGTTGCTATGATTGGATAATAGTAATGTGATTTGGTCTGTTTGTTATTACAATAACAAAACCTGAGATAAGAAAAATGGAGGAAGAAAATAAATATGGGGGTAAAAAAATGAGAAAGGAAAAAGTGAGGTTAAAAATAAATGAAGGAGAAAAAAAAATCAAGGTAAAATAAATATAGGAGGGAAAAAAAATGAAGTAAAAACTAATGGAGGAAGTAAAAAAGGGTAAAAAAAAAAATGATAAAAAATGAAAGAAAAATAAATGAAGGAAAAAAAAATGGAGGAAGAAAAAATGAAGGGGGAGGGAACGGAAGTTAAAAAAAAAAAAGGAAATAAAAAAAAAGTGAAAGTAAAAATAAAAAATAACGGGGGAAAAAAAAATGGAGAAAGAAAAAATGGAGGGAGAAAAAAAAATGTTACTTGATGCATGAAGACCTGAAGAAACACTCACTTCCGGTGGTGTTAATTAACAGAACGTGAAGCCTAAGGATATTGTAGGCGAAGAGCTAATACAATTAAAACAAAACAAAATGATTATAAAACGCCGAACTCATACGCAGATTAACAAAGAAACTAATGTTTCTTCTTGTGTACTGTTACATTAGAAACCAAAAATAGAAAGTCTTTTTTTGTTTTATAATTGAAATCAAGTATGATAATATTGATGTTTAAGAATTCTTTTTTAGGTGAAGATTTATAATTTGTACCATTTGGATTATTCGGACTACTGTTCTCATCTTGAGTGTTATCTACTCAATATTTCAGTCGATATTTTTCAAGTACATCGGGAATCTTTTTCAAATTTTGAACAAAACCCTTTATTTAATCCACAAGAACAGCTTGCTATTGTTCCGCCAACCATAACAAGGTAGAAGTCTTAATTCATAATTGTATTCTTAGTATCGTCTGTACTGAGGACTGAACCCTTGGGAAGATTGCATGTATAATAATAGATATACAATAGTATCGTCTATTATTAATAGATATATAATAGTATCTATAATATAATAGATATACAATAGTATCGTCTATTATTAATAGATAATAGTATAGTATAATAGTATTTATAATATAATAACAGATATACAATAGTATCGTCTATTATTAATAGATAATAGTATAGTATAATAGTATTTATAATATAATAATAGATATACAATAGTATCGTCTATTATTAATAGATAATAGTATAGTATAATAGTATTTATAATATAATAACAGATATACAATAGTATCGTCTATTATTAATAGATAATAGTATAGTATAATAGTATTTATAATATAATAATAGATATACAATAGTATCGTCTATTATTAATAGATAATAGTATAGTATAATAGTATTTATAATATAATAATAGATATACAATAGTATCGTCTATTATTAATAGATAATAGTATAGTATAATAGTATTTATAATATAATAATAGATATACAATAGTATCGTCTATTATTAATAGATAATAGTATAGTATAATAGTATTTATAATATAATAATAGATATACAATAGTATCGTCTATTATTAATAGATAATAGTATAGTATAATAGTATTTATAATATAATAATAGATATACAATAGTATCGTCTAGTACCTAATAATAGATATATAATAGTATCTATAATATTAGAAATATAATAGTATCGGCTGTACTGTGGACTGAGCTTCCAGAAGACTGTCACTCTTTTTTTAATAGAAATCACTTCAGACAAGGCATGAAGCCATGATGTAAGGAGCTAAAAGTACGAAAGATGATTATTGCAAACACAGAAGACTGACCTTAGTCTTGAAAAGTATAAGGCTATATATAAATTAAGGGTCGTAACATTTTTAGGTTGATACCTTTCCTGACACCAAGTCAACAAAGTGATGAGGATACATTTTTGTTTCAAGACGGCAATTCTAGGTCAAATAGCGCTTCATTGTAGCAACCTTTACGATACTTCAAAGAAACTGGAATTTGAGGAAAAATCAAACAATGCCTATTGTTAAAATTTTCACAAAAAAAAAATCGGGCAGATCTCAATATTCACAAAGAGCTTTGCATAAAGGTTAAATAAATTAAATGTAGCCCACATTACCCGACCTTATGCCCAGCAGCTCTTTTCTAAGATTCAAAATGATCTGTTAACTAGTTTAGGAGTGAATCCTATACACAGAAACATATAAGCATATAAATAACTTTATATAAATAGAGATATTAGAGCAAAGTCTAAGAATTAACACACACACACACTTTGAGCCATGAAAATTTAAAAATCTATGCATTTGGTTGGCTCTGAATAAACAATAAGGAAAACAGCTCAAATAAGGCCTCCATTTTATTCACATCACAGTACACAGAAATTGACAATTTGAATTGCAAAATTATATAAATATTAAACTGTGACATCCAGGGAAGAAAAGCTAATAGAGTTGCAAAATCGAAAGGTTTTGGCATCGTATATAATAATAATAAGAATAAATTAGGAAATATATATATATATATATATATATATATATATTGAAATAAAAATTATCTTAAAAATGAACCATGTAGTCACAAAATGAGATGGATTTTAAAGTTCATATCTAGGCATGTCCGACTACAACTACGTATAAAAAAAGCAGTTAAATATTACTTTTAAAAAATAAATGTAATAATAAAAAAAAAAACGAAAGAAAAATATTAAACAAGCAGTTATAACCATTAGGTACGAATGTGTAAAATAACGAAGTTTCATTGAAAAAAAAAAAAAAAAAAAAAAAAAAAAAGAGACCAAAGCTTGAAATACGTAACAGATTCATATTGGCAGTAGAAATAACAACAGATTAAAAAAAGAAAAAAAAATATTTGTTGGAACATGAACGCCATTTTTCAATAAACATATTGAAGAAACAGTTATTCTTACAATACATGTTTTGTACATATAATACGTTAGCAGAGCTACCCGGCGTTGCCCGGGGCCATAAAAATAAAATAATATAGAAAAGAGCGCACATCTTTATATTAAAAACTTTTATTTTGCTCATCGTCTTTCCATCTTTATCTTCTTTTCAGTTTTTTTCACATCCTCTTCCCCCATCCTACTTTCACCTCTACCCAGCCCATTCCTCTCTAATAAATGTAAGTCATTCACCCTTCTTTGTCAGCATGTATAATGAATGTCAAATTCTAAAAGCAGTTCAACATGCCAGCATGTAAAAATGGCTGGCCCCTCAAATCGACATAGTTTAGACAATTCTTGCAATGACCTTTCCCCTGATGACTGTGGTGTGATGCTGGCCCTGTGCAGTTCTAAGAGGTCTACCCTCCCAGGCATTGTCTTCTGTATTTGAGAAGGAATTAGTTTATTGCTAATCGCCTGTGACATCTTTTCCGGGAAATGACGATTGAGGCTGCCCAGGCATTTTTGCAGGGTCAGAGTGCTCCTCCTCGGGAGCGCTGACATTTTAATCCCACTTTCCAACCCTAGTATTAAATTTCTCACAGTGGGAGAAAAATAACTACCTTCTAAAACAGCCATTCTCAACCTTTATTCCATCATTGACCCCCACTGGCATTTATGTACTTCTCCATTTACCCCCTACCCCCAAACAAAATATCATAGCCATCATAAAGTGACCGAAAATCAAGATGGTCAAAAAGAATCTTTTTATTGTTTAGGACGTTGAGTTTTGTATAAAAACAGAATTGTACGTTCGTATCACAAAAATAAAGAAAATCAAACTTTTTCTAAATAGAAAATTATGAAGTCATTTGTATTAAGTTTCTTTTAGACATTATACAATCTGAAAATAAGTAATTATTTTAAATTATCAAGTACTTCAATTATTTACCTCCAACTATATAGTTTTTTTTACCCCTTAGGAGTAAATTTACGTCTGGTTGAGAAACTATGTTCTAAAACAAATATTAGCACGTAAAACAGACGTCAATTAATGATGATGATGATGATGATGATGATGATTTAAATCTATAATATAAATCTCACCTGTCTGTTTAAATGTATGTATGAATGTATGTATGTATGCCTGCCTAAAACTTTCTACAGAAGCAACAGATTTTCACGAGATCGGTATCATTTTGAAGCTCGACCCTTCGGACGACAAATATTGAAAAATTGGCCAAAAACATTAATTCCTTCAACCTCAACTGGGCACTTTTCTAAAGGGAGGGATCGCTTTTTTCGCTAATATTTTTGAAAGTCATCACCTCTTTTCGATTGTTTAGCCTTAATTTAAACCTATGTCACTTCCGGTTTGGTGATGGGCGCAAGAGCAAAGAAGTCATTTTTTTTTTTTTTTTTTTTTTTTTTTTTTTTACATTCTTTTCCTCCTTTGCAGTACGGGTTTGAGCCTGCCTGCCTGCATGCTACCACTTTTTTTTTTTTTTTTGCTCAACACATACCTCCAAACACCCGGGCAACGCCGGGCACCATGGCTAGTCTAAATTGAAAGAAAACTTAAAAATTAATTCAGAAACTACACTAGCAAAGCATATCGCATATATTGTCAAACATTTTACTTCTCTTCTTTTTTTAATCAACGGAATACCAGCAATGACATTTACCTAATTTAAAACTATTTAAAATGAATTTAATGGAGAAAGAAAATATATTTGTAAGAAAGAATTAACATTTGTGTAATGACAACATGAAGCCTTGCAAGAAAATGACACAATTGATACGTCATCATGAAATGGTTCTTCAACTAATGTATTCTAACAAAAATACCCCCTACAAAATAGTCTTACAATCAAATTGCTATTTCAATACCGAAATAATATGTATTACTATACAAGGCAGCATTTATTGTCACAAAAGCTCAGAAAAATTTCAAAGTAATAAAGAATCGAGGACGGTCTATTTTAATGAAATGAAATTTATTGAAAGAAAAATCAAAACGGATTGTTAGAAAAAGATGGCGGTGGTCAGCAAAACAGCCAACCAGAGAACAGAAAATTGATCATGTGATTACCGAGTTCGCTTCTTGAAATACTAGAAGCATGAATTTAAAATAATAAACATTATATACAAACGAAAAATAGCAATAGCATAGAACATTTTCAGATTTAGCAATACAATAATGCTAATAATATAACAGGGAGTATTACACACACACACAACTATTACTATAATTATTTTTTAAAACCTACAAACACTAGTGTTTCATCCTTTTGGAAATCATCACTGCAGGGAGTTACGATTACAGCCAGTCGAAAGATTTGAGCTCGGCCACAAAACCATTTCTGACTCCATTAGCAAGAAACAAACCACACGACGGCTAACGTTAACCGCAAGAAATACAGTTGAAACTAACGTTTATAGAAATGTGTCAAGACGGCTAGAGTGGATCTCATGATTATAACATCATGATCTGCACGTGCAGCTTTAGTGACTTATTCCATTTCAATTTAGAAAATTTTGAAAATTATCAAACTCTCTTTAAAAAAAGAAAGAGTCTGATAATTTTTTTATCATAAACTGGTCCTCTTATATCAGATATGAAACCGATGGTACCGATTTTTTCCTGACCTTCTGGAAACATGTTTCATCAAATACTTTTGCATGCAAAATCCGATCCTGCATTTTGCTAATTCCTACCCTCTGATGAGAAGGAAATTATTTCTTCGAAACTCCGTGGATTAAGGACTATCCACTTATTTAGTCTTTCCTTTTCAAATTAAATATGTTTTTTTTAAACTCTTTTTCAAAGTGTTTTTTAACATGTTTTATTAACTGTTTGCTCGTATGTATATATATATATATATATATAGGTTGTCCAAAAAGTCACTGAAAGATTCAAAATCTTGGTCATTTTACCGTTAATGAATATTTTTTTCCTCTATCTCAGATATTTTACAGATAATATTTTAGAAATTAATCATGGATAAGTATAGCAAGTTGTGAAATTGTTTGATCAAAATCAGGCAATGCTTGGCGACAAGATTTATCTTTCGCTATGGCAATGTCAAATGGCCACCACATTCCCCAGACTTGACAAGAAAGAGTCTATGTTTACAACCCTAAACCCAGCAGGAATTGAACGAAAACGTCAGGAACGAAATAAGGGCGTTATATTCGCAATCTAGAGATTCTGCAATCTGTCATGAATAACGTTTTTGAAAGAGCACAAATATGCGAAGCTGAAAATGGGTAACATTTAAAAGACATTATTTTTCATAAATAAAAACCGCTTGAATTTTGCATTTTCTTTCTAAAATTCCTCATTTCTTAGTCAGACTGTGTTAAAATTACAGAAAGATATAATCAAAAATAAAGAATCTATTTAAGTTCAAACCCCTTCAGTGACTTTTTGGATACTGTATATATATATATATATATATATATATATATATGTGTGTGTGTGTGTGTATGTGTGTGTGTGTGTGTGTGTCTGTGTGTATAATATTGAATTTGTTATTCAGTATAAGCATGTATTGCCAGTTAAAAGCAAGCAGCTTGTTAAGAGTGAAATTAAAAGCAAAACTAAGAAAAATTTTAAAAAATAATAAATCCAAAAGTCTGTATCACTGACTGTACGAAAACGGAGTAGCAGTGAGAGTGAAGTGAGAGTGAAGTGACACTTTGGTATCGGTTATCAAAGGGAAGAGCAGTAATAAGAGAAGGTGAGGAAATAAAGATGAAATGAAAAAAGTAAGTTATAGTTTATCCAAAGATCTCTCACAGCATGAGACTTGACAAGAATCTGATAAGATGCCTAAAATGCAAACTTCTTCCATTGCTGTTGTTGGCAATAGTAGCAGCAGCAGCAGCAGCAGCAAGAGGATGTGTGTGTGTGGGGGGGGCAAAAAACACATTTGTAGAGCCATTTTAGGAAATCTTATCTTATTCATTCACCAGAGGGGGGGGGAAGGAAAGGAAAAATAAAAAATTTATGTACAAACATTGAAATAATTATATCAATAAATTTTGATATATCATCAAATATGATGCTCCAAAGATAGTATATATATATATATATATATATATATATTCCAGGTAAGATCTTTAACCTCGCTCCACGCCAGTCATGGCACATGGCAAAGTATACCTCATCTAAAATTAAAAATGGTCTTGAACCATTTTTAATTTTTGAATTCATAATTTTTCTTGCCTGACGAGATCTACTATGATCGAAACGATCTGCACATCGTAGCAAGATATGACTGTATTTACATAAAGAATAATATATATATATATATATATATATATATATATATATATATATATATATATATATATATAAAACTACTTAATTTACTCACATAAAATTAATATACGAAAGTGAAGAATCCTAGAGTGGATGAAACGCGGAATATTCAGTGTAGCTTAATCGCCATATACATTTTATAACTTACTATATATATGTAAAATTAGTCTATATAAATATTAGTATAAATATTTATAGGACAATCCCAATCAGATAAAAAAAAAAAAGAAAAAAAGCTCAATATCCGAAATAGAGCAATAGTACAAATGAAAATTTGGAGTTAAATTCCATAAATTAAAAAATTTACGAGTAATTTATTTTATAAGAAATACAACTTTAAAAGGTTTTCCTAAATCCATGGATTTCCAACAAAAGGCCCATCTCATCAGAGGAAATGTTTTTAGCAAAATAAAAATTTAAAAAAATAAATAAATAAATTGGTCATGGATGGACTACGAAACGGCTGGGTCGTTTTTTTTTTAATTTCACACAGATGTACTTCATGTACCTAGGAGTGTTCTTTGATAGGTTTTGTATGGGAATGCCTCAGATAAATATAAAATATCGATAACCGAAACAATCCAATTAAAGAACGAACAGTCTGATTTTGACCAAAATTAACATCCTTATACGATAACGCCCCATCATATGACCATGTAAAACGCTGGCATCGTGAATTCAAACATGACTGGAAGTCTGTCGAAACAGCTCCCAGACCTGGTCGCCCCCCCCCTTCTGCCATTGATGAGGCATCTGTCCATCAAGTTGAGGCTGCCATTTTGGAAGATCGGCGCATTACTATTTGCCAAATAGCCCAAAATGTCAAGATTAGTACAGGGTTTGTGGAAACTATCATTCATGATCATTTGCATATGCATAAGGTGTCTGCCAGATGGATTTCTAGGTTGCTCACACAATTCAGCGAGAATGCGTCGAGTGCTCGAGGATGAATTTGGAGATGTACCAAGAAGATGAGTCAAAGTTTTTAAAAAGGCTGATTACACAGGATGAAACTTGGGTCCATCACTATGATCCAGAGACCAAAGCCCAGTCAATGCAGTGGAAGCACTTGGACTCACCACCTCCAAAAAAGGCAAGGGTGCAGCCCTCTGCTGGCAAGGTCATGCTCACAGTCTTCTGGGATCAGGATGGAGTAGTGATGGCAGATTTCCTGGCAAAGGGTACCACAATTACAGGAGCCTATAATGCTTCACTTTTGAGGAAATTAAGGGAAGCTATCAAATTTTTTCACGGGCACCTGTTTTTTTTTCACATTTCGGGTTTTTTTCACACACACCTACAAAAACCCGGGCAACGCCGGGTACACCTCGCTAGTCTAATATAAATCTCACCAGTCTGTTTAAATGTATGTATGTTTGTATGTATATCTGCCAAAAACTCGACAGAGGCAACGGATTTTCACTAGATCAGTATCATTTGGAAGCTTCACCCTTCGGACGACAAATATCGAAAAATTGACCAAAAATATTAATTCCTTCACCCTCAACTGGGTTTTATGCAACTAAATCATTAGCAGTTTAAAAAAAAAAAAAAAGAGTGTATCAGAAATGAGTGTACAGGGAGGTGTTGCTTTTTTCGCCAATATTTTCGAAAGTCATCCCCCTCTTTTCGATTGTCTAGCCTTCGTCACTTCTGGTTTGGCGATGGGCGCAACACCAAAGATCACTTTTTTTTTTCTTCACATTCTTTTACTCCTTCGGGCTACAGGTTCAAGCCTGCTTGCCTGCCTACTGTCACTTTTTTTTTTTTTTTGCTCAGCACAACACCTCCAAACACCCGGGCAACGCCGGGCACTCAAGCTAGTAACATTATGTACTCAAAATACTACAGGTATCAAATCAGTGTAAGAATATTCAAAGATAAAATCCAATGAATTTAACGAGGGTTATATAAGTGTTCAATAATAAAGAGCAAGGTGTACCTTTATATCCAAATAAACTTATTTTAACATCGCTGCACACTTAAAATCACGTTTTGGTCCAATTTGTTATAACAATAATTAACCGACTCTCATCAGGCGACAGAATATATATATTGTGCGTGTGTGTCTATTTTTTAAGATTTAAATTATTATCACATCATATTCCAAATGCAGAGTATACACAATGATATCAAAGTTGTTTACTGCTGTTTCCAGACACTGTCTATTTTTAGTTATAAATATCTTTGCAAGTTGACCATAAATCTTTGTACTTGACTCAAACAGAGATGTTTAAATTTTAACCCTGTCCCTTCCCTCTAGACACTCATTTCTGGTACACTATTTTTTTTTTTTTTTAAATTGCTAAGGATTTAGTTGCATAAAACCCAGCTACAATGCCATTCCTAATTGTATATTCACTAAACATGTACCCACACAACAGGGCTCTACAGACAAATTTATATTTAGTTGACCTTTGACAACTAAATATTTTCGTTTACTAGCCAAATGGAAAAGTGACTAGCCAAACCCACATGATTTTTAGAATATGACAGTCGTTCTATGACGAGTATGTACATCATAAAGATTTTTCTGTATTTTTTTAATAAGTGTAATTCTAAATATGCAACAAATTTATAAACATTCTAGTTTCCTCATGTTTTTTTAACCGCTTTTGTTAAAAAAAAAAAATGTATATTGTTTTATTTTATTGCTTAAATAATTTGATTTTGCTCGTTTTATTAAAGAAAAAAAAAAGGGTTGAAAAGATATTTTTCACCCAGTAGTGAGCTTTGCAAGAGTGTCGGTGAAAGAAATACAATCGCCAAAAGATAAACGTTTCATTATTTCTAGTCATCACTTTGAAAAATCACTCGCAAATGCGACTGTTTCACTCGCAATGTAGAGCCCTGCACATATATACATATAAGTCATACATGTTACATGACAACTATATATGAGAAAGAATATCTTAGAAAACCAATTAAATGATAGCAAAAGGGATGAAGACGTATTTGTATGATGACAGCTAGATAAGAACAATAAAGATTAAAACTCTCAACTTTCAATCTATCATAAGTTTCTGTCAATCAAAATATTTGCTTATCAGAGAAATGCAGTTAGATTTATAGTTAACTAGCGAGGGGTATCCGGCGTTGCCCGCGTGTTAGTAGGTGTGTGTGAAAAAACCGGAAGCCTTGACGCGCATAGTGCCCGTGAAAAAAAAAAAAAACGAAGCCTTGACGACGCGCAGTTGGAAAATAGTAAAGTGTGAAAAAAAAAAACCAGGTGCGCGTCTTTGATTGACGTGACCGCGATAGCTATTCAGCAGTTACGATTTTGTGCGGGACAGTTTTTAAATAAATAAATTGGTTTGTTTGTTTGTTTTAACTAAGTTTGGGGAAAACCAGCTCCCTGTTTATTAGGGGGAGTGTCTCGTCTCGAAATGAAAGCTACCGTTTGATATGACGAAGTCGACATTGAACAAACGTTACTTAGCTCTCTAGAGACCACTGACTCTGGGCCGATGATTAGAGTCGAGTTTCGCTTTTTGTTTATACCGAAAACCCGAATGTAACGCGTGCCGATGTGGGAAATGTGGAATAATTAACGTTTGAAAGTCAATAAAATTAAATAGACAGGCGAGCTCCGTGGTTAAGTGTGAGATATTACAATTTATAGATGATATAAAAAGTTTTAAGAAGTTGTGAAGCGAGAGAGCGCTTCTCTGAAAGAAGCCTTTTGTGGACATCGAGGAAAAGTGTACATACATACATACATACATTTTCACTTTATATATATAGATAACTAAATTGAAAAAAACAAACAAAAACAGGTGACTTTGCAGCTGTATATGAATCCTCTGACCATCATTAATTATAATTTCATACACTGAAGATTGTATAAGCACGAAACACTAGTGTCTCTAGGTAATAATAATAAATATTTATATAAAAATATTGTTATTGCCCCCTTTAAAAATGATTGGCTCTCTTGGAGACTTTATGATAAGCAGTCAAACTAGGTATAATGCGATGTTCAGACCTCTGCTGCTAAGCACTGTATGACTAAACTTAATGTATATGTTCGTTGATTTGACATTAGATAGTTTTACTTCTGTTCTTTCCCATATTAATGTATATTAGCCTAGGGGTTGAATATCAGGCTGCTGAGTCAAAGGTGGCCTTACGTCTGGATTTGAATCCTCTGACCAACAGTAATTATTATTTTCTTACGCTAAAGATTGTGTAAACATGAAACACTAGTGTAACTAGGTAATCATAATAAATGTTTACATAAAAATATTGCTATATGTATTTATGTGCATGTGTGTGTGTGTATATATACATATATATATATATATATATATATATATATATATATATATATATATATATATAGATAGAGAGAGAGAGAGAGAGAGAGATTATAATGAGTTGGCATTTTCTTTCCACATAAGTACATAACACTGAAAATCAACCCCACCCCCACGATGAAATTTGGCCCAGTTAACCCTCAGAGAATAATTTTTTCTAAATTTTCGATATTAATTATACAGGACAATGCTGATAAAGAGTATAACAACTTTATAGGTATTTCTTCTGTAGTTTTTTACTTTGACATACAAACAGGCAACTGCTTTTTATACAATAGATATACTATTATCTTAATATCGTTTAACATATAAAGCATAACCAAATACACACATATATATATATGTATGTTTATAAATAATGCTACATGACTATAAATAAATAATGCTAATGCCACATGACCGTATGAATACATAAATAATGCTACATGACTGTATAAATATAGAAATAATGCTACATGACTATCTAAATACATAAATGAATAATACTATATGCTACACGAATATGTAAATACATAAATAATGCTATAATATACAAATAAATAATGCTACATGAATATCAAAATAAATACTGCTACATGGCTATCTAAATAAATAATGCTGTATAAATATACAAATAAATAAGGCAGCATGACTATCTAAATAAATAATGTCACATGACAAAAGAGTAAGAATAAAATTGTATTAATACTAAGAAAAAAAGTGATCAAATTTCAATACTAACTACGCATACAAGTTAATAAACAGTGAAAAATAAACAGAACAAAAGAAGCAGAACGAAGTTTGTCATTAAACGTTTTCAGCCAAAGAATAATTCAGCATTTACAGTGATTACGGATTGATGGGAAATTGGGGGGGGGGGGGGGGGGCTTTAAAATTAGAAACCATTGGCACAAATACAGAATCGTTCTACAAGGTGAGAAATAAAAGACACACGTTCACAAAATTCCATACATGCAACATAGAAAGCATTGAAATAAGAACATTACTAATAATTCTGAATGTTATGATCGGAGTTTCCAACCTATTTGTTTCAAAATTCAATCTATTTTAGACAATCATTCCTTTCTTTTCTCGAATACAGGGTGTCCCAAAATGATCTGACACATTTGTTGGTCAAAAAAAAAAAAAAATTAATTAAATAACAATTAAATAAAGAAAATATTTTTTTTACATAGAATACCATTTTATTTCAGACAGTCTTACATATTAAATCAGCCAAACGTTTCCCATTAATGCTAACATAAGTGGTTTAGTGGGGGATCCCCTTTTCTCTACCCTGCAACCCCTCTCCCACAGAAGAGATGTTGCGAGCCTATCCTTGTTTTATCGTTATTTTCATGGCAGGTGCTCGTCTGAACTCCAATCCCTGGTCCCCCCTCGCCAATCTTTCACGAAGAACACCCGTCTAGCTGAATCCACTGTGAAAAATTTTCCCCACTCTATATCTGTGCCTAAATCAAAACGCGGATTTCATGAGCAAAGCTTCTTTCTTAGAACTGCACGCCTGTGGAACTCTGTTCCGTCTGCCTGCTTCCCTCCGGACTACAACTTGGATGTCTTCAAGTCTAATGTTAACAAATTCCTAATGAACCGCCCCCCTAATTAAACCCTTCATAAAATCTCCTCACTAACGTAATGTACTTGCAATAACCCTTATCCCTGAGTGGCTTCCGGGCCTTGATAAGTGGTGATCACTGTGTAAAAAAAAAAAAAAAAAAAAAACACACACAATTGCCGACGTTTACAAGAACTCGATGGATCAGTTCAGGTGGAATAGTAGCAATTTCAGAATGTATAGCTCTTTTTAATTCTTCAATTCGGTGGCGGAATACTTTTGAGTTCAAATATCTCCACAAATCACCAGGGTTTAGATTAAGCAGTCTTGGTGGCCAATCAATATCACCACACAAAAAAATGCATAAATACAAATATAAATGAATTTTGACCTAACTAAAATAAAATGGCATCCTACCTACATTAAAAAATAATACTTTTATTTATTTAATTGCTATTTAATTTTTTTTTTTTATCTTTTTTTTTTACATATCATTTTGTGACACCGTGCATGATATGCCAAATAATCAGAAAAACTTTCTTCTTTGGAAATTGATTAAAAAAAACAAAAAAAACATCACACACACGTATTATCTGACTAACCTAATTGTAAATTAAAAGCCGAAAATGTCAGAAGCAGATTAAACTTTATGAAATGGAGAAATATATCTATTTTATACAGACAATAAAAGAAATGAAGTAGTGAGTGGTAAAGAATGTGAGCGAGTTTAAAATATAAATCAACAAATTTACATCTGATTAGTCATAAAAAGGGAGGTAAGAACGTTTTTTACTCTGACACTCAGAAATCCTCCAACTGTCACTCATTAAAAACCGGATTTTATTTAATCAAAAAAGAATTTATTTGCACTAATACTAGACGCATTTTTATTGGCTAATTATTTTTCACATGGCTGCCATCTTTGTTCTCTGCAGAAAATAGTATCAGCTTTAAAATGTTTTTTTTTTTTTTTAAGTAGTATTTTCTAGTGTATTGCTTTTATTTTCATTTATTTTTTAATAAATATAATATGAAATAAATAAATATTATAGTACTAAACATGATATGATAATCTCTGACTTTTATACTAGTGGGGAGGTACTCAGCCTTGCCAAGTCGTAAAATATGCTTAAATATATATTAATTCATGTAGATTTCACATCTATTACTACAGAGCCAATTTTTTATTGACTTAATCGATAGTAGTGACTTCAAATGTTAAAAAAAAAAAAGGACTTGGGTGCCATCAGCTAGAATCGAAACTAAAAGATTTAGCTCTCCGCACGCATCTCCTACTAATGTAGCTATTGAGAGATAGGAAAACGACGAACTGAATTTGACATGCGCAGAAAGAAGCAAAACTATGTCGACAAGTTGAAATGAACAGTTGTTACTTCAACTTGCCAATATATGTTTGTATGCGTTATTCTTCCATTCAAACAAAGATTTTACTCGTTATAAACCATCCTTAATGTATGATTGCTATTTCCTGTTAATTTCAGTGTTATGTGATCAATAATTTAAGAGTTTATTGGTTAAATATTTACACACAGACAGGCATACATCTACTTGTTTATATATAAATATGTATTAATGATGTCAGAAAATACAAATTGCCAAATAACTTTAACAGTCAAACATCGTTGCCACATCTCAGCTGGTACATCTACAACTAGTCTCGTACTCTTAGAGTTTAAAATCTAATAGTTCTCACACTATCAGCCAAGCTCCTATCCCTGTCGCATCACTGCAGTGTTGCATTCCTCACTCCCTTGTTTTACAAGTATTTTAATGGAATGCACTCTGATGAATGCATAGCACCTCAACGTACATTTCCCCGACTTATCCAACAAGAAGCAAAATCCCACCTCTTTACTGTTGAGATTTCCAGATGCCGAAAAGCCTTCTACTCAAATGCTCCCTCCCTTGGATGGCTAAACTTTGGAATTTCCTGCCTGGTTCCTGCTTCCCTGATTGTACTATACTGTAGAAAGTTAAATGTAATATGAACAGACATCTCCAATTAGATAGAATCTTAAATAGAAACCCTTTATATCCAAGTGGCAATATGCCTTGTTTGGAGTGAAAAAAAAAAAAAGAAGCCAAATGAACATCAAACAAAAACCAGGTGAGCTTGCATTACACGTTCGATATTACATAGCTTATAATGGTATCAGAAAGATGAGAAAAAGACAAGTTTTAAAGTTTATGGGTACTTTTGTATGTGCATAAAAGACGAGGTTTTGAAAAGCCAATGTAAACAAATTAGTTTGTGAGATATAATGGTGCAAGTCCAAAATTCAACTTAAAATACAGAAAAAAAAATCTTTATGATGTACGCACCTGTCACAGAATGAAAAATACCATATTCTGAAAATCATGTAAATTGACCTATTTTTTTTTTTTTTAACTCAGAAAATCAAATTTCATGAGGAAGCAAGAATGATGGGTCTTGATCCGCCACATTTAATAAATAGAGACAACTTTTGAAAATCAGCCTTTTAATGGCTGCAATATATTATATCCATTGCTAAAAATCATTTAAAAAAAATGATTTTCTATATAAACAAAAAAAACCTACTTAATCAATTTCTGTGATTTATGGAATACAATATATTCATTCCATTACAGGTGCATACATCATAATAAAGATTTTTCTATATTTTTTTCTTTTTTTTAATTAGGTTGAATTCTGAATAAGAACCGATATAATTATTGTTCATACATTAGTGTCGGTATAGCAAAACTTGGTGTTGTTTGAATTATCTCCCCTTGGAGCTTCTGTAAATTAGAACTAACGCTCTGATACCAACATTTTTACTTACGATACAAAGAAATAAAAAAAAAAAAATACAGCAATAACAATTATAAACAAAAAATTGTTTGTTAATTAAAAGTAAAATAAATTGCGAGGAAGGATGCCTTTTTTTTTTTTTTTTTTTTTTTGAACCCTGAAGAAAGGAAGTCAGTGTTGGTGGCTTTAGCAAAGGATTTTGAAAAAAAAAATATATATATATAAAACTGGAAACCAAAGATTGTGTCGGATAATCCAAACATATA
>NC_136497.1:122799411-122824411 GCF_053919585.1 Euprymna scolopes | reverse complement strand
TTGTAATTTTTTTAACAAAACGTTTGAGTAACTGTAAGAAGAAATGATTTTTTTCCAACTACTTTAGTAAAATAGAGTTACCTTCCTTAGAATAATAAGTTAAGCTTCAGAATTGTCTTACAAACTTTTATAGAAAACAATATCGCCATCGAATATTGTCTAATGTTGCGCTTATCTAGCAACAGAGCTTGAATTTTGACTCGAAATGATTCCTTGTTGGATAATATTTATTATTAACTAGCGGATGGCCAGCATCGGCACACACAACGCCGAGTCAAACACAAAATCAAGTACACTCAATATCGTCTTACCATCAACGCTTACCCTGTGAACTCATATGGGAAATTCCCCTATGCACAAAACAAAATCGCTGAAAAAAAAAAAAAAAAAAATACCCTAAGGGTAAGGGTATTTATTTGCTCCCCCACTGAGCAAATTAGGCACAAGGCCGATTTTTTATGTGAGGAGTGAAGGGGAAATGGGGACCAACTCCCCAGGGAGTAGGGGAGCTGAATAGTGACAATTGGTATGAAGGGTTGCCCCTACATTGACCAAGGTCTTATATGTGGGGTTGCCCCCACATATGGTCTTTGCTTGACACTTGTTGCCCAGGCCCCAAAGGACCCGGGCCTGACTTACGCCAGTTAAGTATATCAATACCCTAAGGGTAAGGATAATGAGTAAACGTTGGATAAAATGATGGTTAAAATTATTACGAATTTGCCAGGATTCGAACCTGGAATCTTCTGATCCATAGTCAGACGCGTTATCCATTGTGCCACAAGTCCTGTCCGTATGCCGAAAGATGTTACCGTGATTGTATACAGACAGTGCTAAATTCCTTTGATATGGGCAGGTAACTTTTTCGACAAAGTCATGAAACAGCTCGAAAACTCTTATTTTGGGTTTTTTGTGTGACTCAGCGTTGTTCGTTATGAACCATAGATAGATAAGGAAAATCTAGGGACTCACATCTTTCAGGGAAAAAAAGAATTTTTCCATTCGGTGCATCCGATTGAAAGTTTTATTAGTATATACACACACATACATAAATAAATAAATAAACATTTAGAATTTTATAAATAGTATAGATAATATATATTTACTCTACTGTTACATAAAAGAAACTTTGTATGTGTGTGTGTGTGGGTTCAGTCCCTATGAGACTCTGAAACAGCTGGGTCGCTTTGTATGAAATTTCACAAAAACATACTTTATGCGCCTGACAGTGTTCTTAGATAGGTTTTGTATCGGAATGTTTTCAATAAGTATCAATAATCAATAATTGTAAAAAAATCCGATGAAAGAAGGAACAGGCGATTTTGACCAAAGTTAACACCTTACACCGTCTAACATCACAAGTGCATTTCAGAAGTTTTATTACCACATAAGCCGAAAGGCGTGACATATAAAATTAACAGTAAGTTCTTTGATATGACAGAGGCGCATTCAAAATGACTGTTTCTGTTTAAAGCACAATTGAACTTGACTTTTTCATTCTAAACTTGAATTCAAGCCATTATCAATGCACAACCAGTAAGGCCAGGCATACAAAATCCACAGGAGGTGCTTTGATATGACAGGGGCGTGTTCAAAATGAATGCTTATGTTTAGAACACAATCGAAGCACGATATTTGACTTTTACATTTTAAACTTTAATTCAAGCCATTATATATAAAATATGGCATAATCACGTTAACACACCAGATCACCAAAGTTAAGCAATGTTGAACCTGGTCAGTACTATATGGGTGACCATTTGGGACTTCCAGGTGTTGTATGTGCTCTCCGCTTATTTCAGCATTGTTTCCAGTCGTCCTGGACTTTTCCTTGCCACTGGACTCAAACAGTGTTGATTCAGAAGCGGAGGTGTGGTTGGGAATTGCGCAACCCTTAGCAGCCCCTACAGGGGGTATCCTTTGTCTTTCGAGACTGAACGGAGGTATCGATATATAAAAATCATTTTATAAAATCAACAGAAGATTCTCTGCAATGCAATTTACACTACAATGTATTGTGGACGACTGCGGGGCGGCATGTGAAATTTTCTCCTGATGCACTGCAGTGGGTCCCTAATTAGAGCAGACAATCGATTTGATTGAAAAATAGGCAATTTTATTGATTTCGATGATAATAAAAATATGGGAGGGTGAAACATTCGTTAACCATTATTCAATTCCGGGCAACGTCGGGTCTCCCTATTAGTAATAATATAAATGAATAATATATAATGAAAACAACAACGCAAAACTACAAATTTTTCATGCCCGTGATCTTTATAAATTACCACCCTTGCTTCAGTATATAGACTCTTTGCACAGACACCTTTATAAAGAGGATGCATTGTCTTACGCGACTGAAAGCAGGCCTTATAAAAAACACCTTATATATTTTGTAATAACTTATATTTTCTAATAACAAGAAAACCGATATTATTTTAATTTTTCAGATCACTATTATCATCTGGTTTGTTATTTTCCCAACATTTTGAAACAGAAATTATTAATCCACATCTGAAAAATTCTGAAACAAGAAAACCTATATTTAAGCAATGCGATACTTCTTGCAGCAGTATAAGGGTTTGGATAGAAAAGTTTAAAAATAAAAGAGGTGCTTGGGCAGAATAGTGGATTTTGAAACAAATGCATTTCAGGTGAAAATATTATTATGTACTTACGTGTGATATTGAAATTAATATAAAATTTTCAAAATTATGAATAATGGTCCAGTAAAAAAAAAAAAGTGTTAAATTTAGTTAAAAAAAAAAAAACCCAAAAGACCTCCACAAAAATGGTCCAACATTTTGCATTTTAGAAATCACGGATTTTAATTAAAAATGAGAGAGATAAGCCTGTTTTGTTAAAACAATCAATTGCAATTACCTCCCCTGAATTTTCAGAACTCTTCTTCATTAAACTATATGACAACATTATAAATCGATAAACTCAATAAATTCTATTTTTATTTGTATTTATTTTTCTACTGGATCAATTTTCATAATTTTTAAAATTTGTACTGATTTTGGCATATAATGTAAGTACGTAATAGTGTTTTCACCTGAAATACGTTTGTTTCAAAATCCACTATTCTACACAAGCACCTAAAAAGATAACGAAAATGGAAACAAGAAAAGGAAGATATATAGGTTAGAAGGTAGGCAATTCTATTAAAGTTAATTTAGTTTTTGTATATGTATTTGTAAATATAGTTTTTTGTTTGCTTTTTTTTTTCTAGAGATATAATAGGTATAACTGATTTATTTTTTTATTTTTATTTATTTTTTTTTTTTAAATAGTAATTTGTTTTTAAATATCACCACATCTGCCTCCACTGATGGGATTGGATATCTGAACTTTTTTTTTTTTTTTTTTTTTTTTTTTTGAAAAATAAAATAAAATAAAACTTGGCCTCTGCTCACCACACTTGCCATACTAGGAGGTGAAGGAAGGGGGAACCCCACAAATTTAAAATAAAAAAAATAAATAAAAAAGAAAGAAAAATAGAGCCAACTGCAAATATTAAAAAACAAAAAATAAAAATATTTACAAATGACAAGCAGGTGAAAACAATAAACAAGGGTGCAAGAGACATTTTTGGACGATTTATTAAAACAAAAATAAAATAGACATTTTTGGACGATTTTTTTAAAATGAAAAAAAAATTTAAAAAAAAAAGGAAATAAATGGACGATTATGGACGATTTCTTGAAAAAGACATTTTTTGGACAATTTAAAAAAAATGGAAAAAGAAAAAATAAATAAATGAACAATTTCTTTCTTTTAAAAAAAAAAACGGACATTTTTAGACAATTTCTTTGAAAAAAAATAGACATTTTACTTTTAGACGATTTCCTTAAAAGAAAAGAAAATGAACATTATTAGACAATTTTAATTAAAAATGAAAAAAAACAACAGAAATCACAAACATTATTAACATTACACACGCATAAAACAACCACACATACATAAAACAATCACACGCACACACATATTTGTATGAATATACACAGGACAAGGAGACATATGTAGGCTGGATGATATGTAAATGAAAGATGGAGAATCAATTTGGTTTAATAAAGATTATTGATTATAGATTATAAATTATTGATTATGGAATATTGAATATTGTTGTATGAATAGGAAGGTAAGATATTGTCTCACAATCCTTTATATTAAGGTAAATAATCATTGTCTCTTAAAATTCCTATAATTTTTCATCACCATCATCATCATCATCATCATGTCTAATATCAGTTTTTACACGTTGGCATGTATTGAGTGGCTTTTAGAAATTGAATTTCAAACTAATCTATCCATTCAGGTTAGTTTAGAAGCCGCCCAACACATTCATGCTGGCATGTAAGACGAACATCAAACCAAATTTGATGATGATGATGATGATGATGATGGTGGTGATGGTAGTGGTGATGGTGATAATGATGATAAAAAGGCGGAGAAACTTTAAGAGACTATAAGTTTTATTTATTTTTTTAGTATAACCAATTTTTTATTTTTACTCAGGAGTCACCGCTTATCAAGGCCCGAATGCCACTCAAGGATAAGGGTTAATGAATGTAAGGTGGTATTGGAGTAATCACTAATGACGTAAATTGGGTAGAATTTAATTATTTATGGAGACGGCTTAACAAGAACTACCATGTTGTATTCAACAGGGAAGCAGGCCAGCGGAACAGTGTTTCAAAAAGGATAGTTCTGGGAAAGAAGCTTTGTTTGTTTTTTGTTTTTTAATTTTATCTCAATATTTATAAGATTTCTCGATATAGGACCGAAATATTTCTCAATATTTATAAGATTTTCTCAATATAGCACCTGAAGTTAATCAAAAAATCTAAATTATAGTTTTTTAACTGTACAATACATTCATAAAAGACTATTTTTATAAAAAGTTTGACATTTCAAGTTTAAAATAGAAAAAAAAAAAAGGTTTAATTACTTAATTTCCTTCTGGAATTTCTTCTCCCCCCCCCTCCTCGTTCTGTTTCAAAAACCACTTAAATTATTTGGTTAAGATTCCCAAGCGGCTGATTATTAACTCAGTTATTTCGAAGAGAAAGAAGATGAAATGACTATTCTTCCCATTCTGATTTTAAACAAGTAAATGTCAATTTCATGGAATTCTAACAATCGCTTCATTTAATCAGATAATCTTTCTCCTACGATTGTAACACTTTCAAATGATAAATAAAAACGTTACTCAACTAGAATACTCGGCTTTAGTACAACAAGCAAAAAAGAAAAAAAAAATCAAAGTTCTTTTATTAGGCTGAATTAAATCAATTATTGCAATTTGTTCTAATTACGTTGCGCCCAGTAAATTCTGTTTTACATCCAACATGAAGGAACAGTGAATTTTTTGCTCAGATGCATAAGCGGCCTATTGCTATGAGTGTAAGTTATATCATGGGAACATTCCAATGATTCGCAGGAGATACCAGACGGTAGTAAAAATAGTTTATGTAATAAAAGTAAACGTCTGTGTCCGGCTTGTTTGATAAGCAAAAAAAAAAAAAGAGAGAGCTTTGCTCTTAATCTTAATGCTAACTGATAACAATAAAGACGCATAAGCAACCTATTATTATGATTATTAATAAGTCATATCATTGGCAGACAGTAGAACCCTGGGATATGGTGACCTTAGGATACGTTTTTTTTTTTCAGGTTACGATGTGGAATACGATGTTTTTCCGGACCCTGGTTACGGTATTTGTCCCACCTTACGGTGTTATTTATAATGTTATTTGATTATATTCATGTGTATTATATACTGTACTGTATTTTGTTACTAAATTTTTAATGCCGTATTCTACTGTATTCCATTATTTGCAGGATATCATGCAATAGTTATAATAATTTCCAGAATAAAAGTACATGTATGTATGTCCGGCTCGTTTCAACAATCACATGCACAAATTTATTTTCATGGGTAAAGAAAAGAAAGCTTTGCTCGTAATCTTAATACTAACCGATAATAATAAGGATGGAATAAACGGACTATTGTATTAATAAATCACACCATTGGCACATCTTATCATTTGCAGGAGATGCCAGACGATAGTAATAATAGTTCATATAATAAAGATAGAAATACATGTGTCCAGCTCGGTTGATAAGCTAAAACAAAAAGAGAGGCTTGCTCTTAATCATAATCATAACTGATAATAATAAAAATGCATAAGCAGACGATTGTAACAAATATTAAGTTACATCATTGGCATATCCCATTATTTGCAGGATGTCAGGCAATAGTAATAATAGTTTGTATAGTAAAAGTAAATGTCTGTCTGTGTGCATCGCTCATCTCAATAATCAGGTGCAAATTTATTTTCATAATAAAAGAAAAAGAAAACTCTGTTAATCTTAATAATTACCTATAATAATAAAACTAATAAAACTAAACATTTCTTAGATTTTTTGTACATTGTGCTTAAAAATATCAGTAGCGCTTGCATTTTTTTTTCGGGGGGGGGGGGGGTCAAACAAAAAGCAATATCTATAAATGCCCAGCAGTTGGACTAAGAGATAAGAATATAAGCTACATTATTAGAATAAGAAATACCCATCGACCATAAAACACTTTGGATAATCACAGATTTCAACATTAGGCAAAATCTGAAGGTCATATTATTTTCCATGTAGGCTTTTTAGATAATTCGGAAGCTTAGCTCGCTGTTCTAAGAGAGGTAACTCTATTTTGCTGAAGTAGTTGAAAAAAAATTATTTTTTTCCTTAAAATTACTCAAATGTTTTTGTTTTAAGAAAAGTTACAATTTTACATTCTTTTTATTAATTAATGTTATAAAACTTTGTTACATTAAATAATAGCTCTACTAAAACAGTCATATTTTCAAAAGGAAAGAACTTTAAGTCCTTAAAATACCACAGTTTTGTTTGGAGATGAATATCCTTCCACGTGTATTAAGTAACAACAATATACACTATTTGGACTTCGGGACAAGATCAAAGTGTAGTATCTATCCGGCAGATGCTGCAAGCTATGACTAGCAAAGACCAGATGTGGGGGCAACCCCACATGCCTGACCATTAACCAGCTCCCATTTCCCACCTCTCGGGAGCTGGTCCCCTTTTTCCCTTCCCCCTCCTTTCACTCCTCACATTAAAAATTGGCCTTGTGCCTAATTTGCTCGGTGGGGGAGCAAATAAATACCATCTGTTCCGGTAGATGCTGCAAGCAAAGACCAGCTATGACTAGCAAAGACCATATGTGGGGGTAACCCCACATATCTGAACTTGGTCAAGGTAGGGATGACCCTATGACCACAGTTACTATCCAGCTCCCATTTCCCACCTCTCGGGAGCTGGATCCCCCTTTCCCTCCCCCCTCCCTCTCTCTCCACATTAAAAAATGGCCTTGTGCCTAATTTGCTCAGTGGTGAAGCAAATAAATAAACAAAGTGTAGTATCTGTTCCAACAGATGCTGCAAGCTATGACTAGCAAAGACCATATGTGGGGGTAACCCCACATATCTGACCTTGGTCACTGAAGGGGCAATCCTTCATACCAACAGTTACTAATCCAGCTCCCATTTCCCACCTCTCGGGAGCTGGTACCCCCTTTCCCTCCCCCTCCCCCTATCTCCACATTAAAAAACGGCCTTGTGCCTAATTTGCTCAGTGGGGAAGCAAATAAATCCAATCTGTTCCGGCAGATATTGCAAGCAAAGACCAGATGTGGGGGCAACCCCACATACCTGACCTTTAACCAGCTCCCATTTCCCACCTCTCGGGAGCTGGTCCCCTTTTTCCCTTCCCCCTCCCTTCACTCCTCACATTAAAAATTAGCCTTGTGCCTAATTTGCTCGGTGGGGGAGCAAATAAATACCTACTGCAAGCAAAGACCATATGTGGGGGCGACCCCACATATAAGACCTTGGTCAATGTAGGGGCAACCCTTTATACCAATTGTCACTATCCAGCTCCCCTACTCCCCGGGGAGTTGGTCCCCTTTTCCCCTTCACTCCTCACATTAAAAATCGGCTGTCTAAGTCTGTCCCGTGGGGAGGCATTGTAAATAGCAACAACAATATACATGATATATTTTAAGAGTTTTTTTTTTGCCAAATTAATAATAAAATGTTAACGTTATTAGGAGTCTTGTATCAAATATGAGAGTCGGACAGGGTTTCATTTGCAGGAACAAGGATTATTCAACAATTTAATAAACAGTTCAAACTCTAGCTTGAATTGCTCTAATCTATATATTAATGCCCTAGTACCTTCAACGTATGTACTTGTGTCACGGTTTCCAGAATATAAACTAATCAATTGGGAGATCCTATTTATTAAAAAGGAGGACAGAAGGTGATAACGTACTAGAAACGTTAAATTATTAGTATACAAATACGCTAATTTAATATTTGTAGTACGTTATCACCTTCTGTCTCCCTTTTTAATAAATGAGATCTCCAAAAACCCAATGTAAAAATTTTTTTTTTTATTTATTAAAAAAAAAAAAAAAAATGTTGCTTTTGGGCCGTACATGAAACTAAAATATACCTTCTTAGTCTTCTGGCTAGGGTTCAGTGGTAGTATCTGTTCTATCTAAAGATGGTATAATGATATTGTGGCATCCATACAATGAAAATATATCACAGACTCATAAAGATATTGAAGATAAACCGTAATAACCAGATATATTCTGACACTGCATTAACCAGATTACTTAAATAAATACTTCTGCAGTTTTAACAAAAGGGCTACAATAATATCGTGGGGTCTCCATTCATGCTGAACGCCCACAGAATGCCCAGAAAGATGCCACTGTGAAATTTTCACTAGTCCTGCTAAATAAAACAGTAGCTATATCTATGTGTATGTCTGTGTGTAAATATTCAACTGACAAACTTTTAAGCTACTGTGGTCACATAACACTGAAATTAATCAGAAATAGTAATAAAAGACCTAAGATGGTTTATAACGAGTAAAATCTTTGTTTGGATGAATAATGCGTACAGAAGTATGTTCGCAAGTTGAAATGCAAAATTTTCATTCCAACTTGCGAACATATTTCTATTAATTTTGCACATGCGCAAATTCATTCATAGCTTGAAGTGATTTAATTTGAAATCTTTCTTATCTATTTGTTGATAGCTCAAATGGTAGCAAAGGTAGCTGGAGTGCTAAATGTTTTGGTTTCGATTCTAGCTGAATGTATCCAAGTCTTTTTTTTTTTTTTTGAAACTTTTGAAATCAGTACTATGTATATATATATATATATATTCAATAGAGAATTGGCTCTGTGATAATAAAGATGAAATCTGCATGAATTAAAATATATTTAAGCGTATTTTAATTTTATTACCAGGCAAGCACCTCCTAGTGTTCAGAATAAAATCATAAAAATAATTTGAAAAACGTTTTTAAGAGTCATCACATTATGAAGACAAAAAAGAAACACTCGAGAATAAAAGTTAATAAAACGGGAATGGTTGAAAGATGAGAGTACTAATATTGACTGATGGTATGAACTACATTCGATTGTTTATGGGTTGACCCATGACAAGAATTTGTTGACATTGATGATGATGATGCTTCAGTAATCAACTGGGATGCAATCCTGCAGTAATGTTTTTCACATATGGGAAGTTCTTATAAAATCAAAAATTTTATCTATGGAAATTCCATCTGATGCTAAATATATGGAGAGAGAAAATGCTAAATATATGGAGAGAGAAAATGCTAAATATATGGAGAGAGAAAATGCTAAATATATGGAGAGAGAAAATGCTAAATATATGGAGAGAGAAAATGCTAAATATATGGAGAGAGAAAATGCTAAATATATGGAGAGAGAAAATGCTAAATATATGGAGAGAGAAAATGCTAAATATATGGAGAGAGAAAATGCTAAATATATGGAGAGAGAAAATGCTAAATATATGGAGAGAGAAAATGCTAAATATATGGAGAGAGAAAATGCTAAATATATGGAGAGAGAAAATGCTAAATATATGGAGAGAGAAAATGCTAAATATATGGAGAGAGAAAATGCTAAATATATGGAGAGAGAAAATGCTAAATATATGGAGAGAGAAAATGCTAAATATATGGAGAGAGAAAATGCTAAATATATGGAGAGAGAAAATGCTAAATATATGGAGAGAGAAAATGCTAAATATATGGAGAGAGAAAATGCTAAATATATGGAGAGAGAAAATGCTAAATATATGGAGAGAGAAAATGCTAAATATATGGAGAGAGAAAATGCTAAATATATGGAGAGAGAAAATGCTAAATATATGGAGAGAGAAAATGCTAAATATATGGAGAGAGAAAGAAAACACGTTTTTGCATCGTGATTGAAGGATGAGCAATAAAGATATTTTTCACAAAGGAAATTTTATAATGAATCGCATGAAAGCCTACATCATATATCACTTTGTTCTTGTTTTTTTTTGTTTCTATCAATATTTTGTTTAATTTTTAATTTTTGAGCGATTATGAAGGGTCCTTGTGCAGACAGTCATGTTATTATTATGTTCTAACTGAACAGAGTTTGTTTTGAATAAAAAAAAAAGCCGTCTTTAAAATATGTTAAAATATAAAAAAAAAAACTTTATCCAAGTAGGTAGAAGACTAACTTATCTTGCCTTTGGTTAACATTCATTTGCATCTAGTAGCTGCTCCCTAACTTCAATCACTTGTGTTAAGTCATCCTGGAACATGTCCAATGAGCTGTTCCAATCCTAACAACCAGACACCTGAACCTGACAAATTATGGCATACAATGCCTGTGTCTGCATTGATTGGTTTGGTTTGGTTGTTTTACGGCATATCAACCCTTTTCAGGTTATTTAATGCCGAATCTAGTTATTTTGAAGAAAAATTTTTGTAATAGAGTATATTTGTTTTGTTTTTTTCACGTCGGTTTATATTTAACCCATAGATGGGACCCTAACAGGTACTACCACTCCGGGTCAAAGTGGACCTAGGAGCAATCGCAATTAAAGGGTGGCTCCACACTCCCCAAAGCCCACAAGATGGGGCTTCACCGTCGGATATAGTTTAAGGTTATATCCAGGATCACCTCATTGATACGCTCTACAGGAGTGTGATGCGGCCAATAACAAAAGGTGACATGTTTTGCATTCAACGCAACAACAGGAATATGATCAGAAAAATTTGCAATGTCTAACCTGGGTATATCAGATCCATCCCATCCGAGCAACTGTTGTCTAGACTTGGTATATAATTAGAGAGAGAGGGAGGATGGCGACGATATGAGCATGTTTAACAATCTGACTGAGCTATCATGCATACTCTGGAACTATCCGTGGATGGTCGCTGCCAATCTGGCAGGCCCAAGAAGACTTGGTGCAATGTCATAACTGCCTTGGGCCGGGATAATTCTGACCCCATGAACAGACCCAGCTGGAAATCTATCTGAGACATTGAGTGCATAATTAGAGAAATAAAACTCCATAAAAAGGCAGATTCAACGATCTGAAACTATCCATCGGTGGTTGTCCCCCACAAGAAGACTTAGTTAATGTCATTGAAGACGCCATTGCAGCCTGGGACCTGGATGATTTTGACCCCATGAACAGACCATCAGGAAATCTGGTGTGAAATCAGCCATGTGTGCAACAAGTCAGTCAACTGGAACAAGAACGTTCAACAGGGAGGATGTCTCGGTCCCTGCACGATAATCAAAAAGAAACGCTAGCCAGTAGCTATTGTTAGTTGCTGGCTTATATATTAGCTGTATTCTTTCATGCAAATAAGATTTCTCTGTGCATCTCGCATAAGCAATGCTCCTCCTCACTTGCGAATCCTATGAACCTTTTTGATTCCGATAATTTTCACCACATCCTTAACCCCTTATCGCCAGAATTTTTTTATGCAATAAATAAATTTTTAAACCATGTGACGAAAGTTAGCGTGCTGCTGACGAACGAACATAAACTCCCCATTCACTTGTTGAACCATGCGTAGACCTGTACTTTGAAGAGTAAGAAATATTTCCTATACAGGTGTTTTTTTTTTTTGAAAGATGACTTGAAAGTACAATTTGGCGGTAAAGGTGATTAAGGTCTCATATAAATTAATGTGAGTGATGCACAGAGTATGTTTGCAATACCTGAAGCATATAGAAAAATAAATGAAGTAGATGTTCTAGAGAGTTACCATATAGAGTGGGTAGATGGAGTTCTTCAGTCCTTGTAAAAGCAATGCATCTATGAAGGGGGGATGAGGAGGGGGGGTTCTGCTAAAAAACTAAAAGCAGATAAAATTCATTGACCCTGTATGGCAATCTTTTAGTGATAGCGAAACACACACTTGCTTCCAATTTGTCATGAGCCAGCATGGAAGTAGTAAGACTCAGAAAACTGTCATAAGAATACTCACGTCATTGCACAAATCTGAAAACATGAATGCCTACTGAAAAGAACCCGAATTCATAGTAGACACTGATGCAATTTTCTACCTATATAAGAGCCAGGTACGTCCAAGGATGGAGTACTGTTACCACATTTGGGCAGGAGCTGCTAGAAAGATCTTATCCTGCCTTGATAGAGTTCAAAATAGACTTTGTAGCCTAGTGGGGGATGCCCGTTTCTCTACCCTGCAACCTCTTTCTCACAGAAGAGACTTGCAAGCCTGTCTCTGCTTTATTGTTATTTTCATGGCAAGTGCTCGTCTGAAATCCAACCTATTATCCCCCTTCGCCAAACTTTCATGAAAAACACTCGTCTAGCTGAAAACACTATCAATAATTTCCCCCACTCTATTTCTTAGAACTTTTTATATACTCCCGTGATTATAATATCTCTGATTTACAAAAGGACGTCGTCTCTAGCTTTTATTTGAGCAACTTTTATTTTATAGAATTCATGTTATCCTGCGGTCCCGCCTGTTTGTTTGGCTTTTTCGTATAAATAAAACGAAAGTAATCGAAGAAAACGTCTTTCCCTGGCACTCTTGCCAGGGACGTCCAGAAAGCAACCAGCTTTGATCAATGCGGTGAAAACTCTTTATATCAGACAATTGGTATTCATTTGGATACTCCCATTTTTGTGGGAAATGCTTTTCCCCAACATCTTGGCGAAACAAACAAATACGCAGAAAGCGTAAAGCTTAACTGGCTTGAAGCCAAAGTTAAGTGCTTGATTTCTATGCACCTGTGTGAACTCATTCACTTAACTTTTTAATCGTTTAATTTCAACCATTCTCACTTCCTCTGCGCTCTTAGCACCGCGGAAAGATGTCACATTTTCTTTCACCTTTTTTCGCCTTCGAGTTCAAGCCTACCTGCTTACTAACATTGTTTTTCCTCCACTTTTTTTCCCTACACACACACACTGACAAACACGCAAGCAACGACAGGCACCCCCGTTAGTCTATATATATAAAAGCGAAAATGTGTGTATGTATGTGTGTATGTATGTCCGCTAAAAACTTTCGACAGACAGAACAAAAATTAACAAACTTGGTATCATATTGAAGCTCCATCCTTCGCTCGAAAAATATCGAAAAATTGGCCAAAAACGTTAATTTTTTCACTTCGAAATCGACAATTTTCGACAGGAGGGGGGGGGTCAACAAAAATCGCTTCCTCGTGACGACGACCGATTCTACGCATGCGTCAGATGACGTCATGACCTGATAAACTTTAAATAGTTGAAGAACTGATTAATTTCATGTACGTCACGTTAGCTCAGTTGGTTAGCGCGTTGGTTCGTTATCTAAACGTTTTGGGTTCGAATCGTGGTGTGAGATGTCTTTTTTTTTTTTTGATTTTTTGAATTTAAATATTGAACCAGTGTTATTTAAGCCATTTTTTACGTAACGTTTGTTTTTTTGTTTGTTTTTTTTACTTTGTACCCACCGATTTTTTAAATTTTAATATCGAAACAGGCTTATTTAAGCCATTTTTCACATGTTTTTTTGGGGGGTTTTAACGTTTGTTTTTCTGTTTTATTTTTTCAATTTTTACATTTAACATTGTTCGTTTGCCTTACGTTAGTTTTTTTGTGTTTTTTTTCGATGTTTTGATTACCCCCCCCCCCGCTTAAGTTTTAACGTTCATTTTTATGTTTTCTTTTTTTACTTCGCTTATAACAAACAAACCTGGTCATTGACCTCATTTGCTGAATAGCTATTGCTTACATCGTCGTCGTCGTAACACTCTACAGCTTCCGTGCGGGCACCTGTCAATTTGCTTCTTACTTAAATAAATTCAAACATCTTTCAGTAACTCATTCTGGTTGGCCGAACGGTTCATGTTTTTTTCACATTTTATTTTCCAACTTCGCCTCAGGGCTTCATATTCGATCCCCCCCCCCGGTTTCTTTTTTATTTAAGAGCACACACACCTCGAAACACCCGGGCAACGCGGGGTACCCCTGCTAGTCTATAATATAAAGGATAAAAAATCTGTTTAAATATATGTATGTTTGTATGTTTGTATGTCTGCCTAAAACTTTCAACAGAGGCGACGGATTTTCACGAGATCAGTATCATTTTGAAGCTCGACCCTTCGGATGACAAATATCGAAAAATTGGCCGAAAACATTAATTCCTTCATCCTCAACTGAACACTTTTCTACAGGGAGGGGTCGCTTTTTTCGCTTAGAATTTTTGCAATTCATTCAACCCTCGCTTCCATGACGTCGCATAAAAGGTGTTATTTCGACCGCCCGTGACGTCACAACCACAGTGGGCACATCAGTAAGACAGTTTTTTTTTTCCACCTCTTTTTCCTCTGCTGTGATACGGGTTCGAGCCTGCTCACTACTCCTATTTTTTTTTTTTTTTTTTTTTGCGCTCACAATTTTCCTTTTATTTTTTGCTCAACCAACACCCTTACACACACCTCCACTTTCTTTTCCGCCTTCGCGTTACGAGTTCGAGCCTGCCTTCCTACTATAACTTTTTTTTTTTCTTGCTCAACACACACCTCCAAACACCCGGGCAACACCGGGCACCCAGGCTAGTTACATTTAAACTTTTACATGTCTGTACAGTCAGGGAAGCAGCAAACCAGAAGGGAATTCCAAAGTCTAGCAGTTTGAGAGAAAAAGCTATTAGAGTAGAAGGCGTTCCGGCATCTATGGATCTCTACAGTGTAGGGGTGGGTTTTTGCTGTTTGTCGGATTAGTCAGGGTATTTACATTGAGGGGGCAAAAGTGCTACAAGTTCGTCAGAGCACATCCGATTAGAATATGAGTATAATAAGCAAAACTGTTCTACATTTACTAATCCTAACCCAGGAACTCTCAAGCATTCTTTTAATAACGCCTCTTATTCTGCACTCATTTCCATATACTTCCCTGATTTCATTTTTTTATAAACTCATCAACATAGTCGTTTTCAAGTCCAATGTAAACAAATTCTTGTTGCACCTTCCTCTTAAATTATCAAATTCTGCCCAGTCTCAACCAACGTCTCTAATCTTCTCAGTGTTGCTGCACCGTTTATCGGACAAACTTATTAAACCTTATCCTTGAGCGGCATTTGGGCCTTGATAAGCAGTGGTTCACGAGTACAAAAAATACATGTTTCATATAAATTGACTATCAGATAAGAACGAGGTAAACAGAACACAAATATGCTGATGGTTTAGTTATGTTGACAGTGCCGAAAGGTCAATATTCCGGCCATTAGGACAAAAGGAAACACTGATTAGACAAAAACACTAAAACATATACAGGGATCGGCATGGAAACAGATAATACTAACATTGACATGGTGGATGGAGACAAGAATCTATAGGTTAGGGTTAGGGTTAGAGTTAAGGTTAAGGTTAGGGTTAGGGTTAAAGTTAGTGTTGGGTTAAGGTTAGGATTAGGGTTAAAGTTAGGGTTAGGGTTAAAGTTAGGGTTAGGGTTAGAATTAGGGTTAGAGTTAGGGTTAGGGTGAGGGTTAAAGTTAGGTTAAGGTTAGAATTAGGGTTAAGGTTAGGGTTAGGAAAGACATGGAAATGATAGAAATAGACAAAGATTTATAGTTTGAGGGGGGGGGCTTTGTCTCTTTATATATATATATATATATATATATATATATATATATATATATATATATAGAGAGAGAGAGAGAGAGAGAGAGAGAGAGAGAAAGAAAATGGGGAAGATGTTAGAAGCCTAACCTTCTTTTTTGACATTTATCAGCAAAAAAGTAGAACTAGTTAAAGCACTAAAATTTGATTTTTTTAAATCCAGAATGCATAACATACACTATAATCTATAAAATGGATACTGAAAAATCTAGATGCGTATTTATTTTTATAAAATAATTTTGTGTAGGAATAAATGATCGAATTCGTCAGAACTTTAATGAAATGATTTTTATGGATATTGTGAATAAAATGTACAACACAAAAAAAAACACGTTGTTAAAAAAAGCTCTATTTTAATTATCCCAATCCTGACATTTTGTAAATAAAATATTATTTGCGGACAAGTTTGAACATACAGTATGGATTCATACTATCAAAGCCAAAGAGATTTTTAGGAATTCCTGAGATGAGGATTAATAATTTGTATTATTCGGACTACTATTCTCATCTTGGTGGTTATTTTCACAATTAAAAAATAAAATATATATATATATATATATATATATATACATATTGAGTAAAATAATTCATGATTTTGAATTAAAAATCAGTTTCAAAGGGAAAGCAAACAAAATTGACTTTGTTTTCCTTTTGCGACTGGTATTTTATTCCAAATTATCAATCATTTTACTCAATATTAAAATAGCTCTAGGATATCTATACCTATTGAGCTTATTATATATCTACAATAGAACGAGCACTGTTTTCTTTTAATAGTATTAATGCATTTACTAGTACATTAAAATAAACTCTGCCTTTTAGACTCTAGGTCTAATTCCCTCAAAATTATATATATATATATATATATATATATATATATATATATATAATTATTATTTACTATAATAATTATTGAATACCTACAGACATTAGTGTTTCATCTTTTCGGTAATCATCAGTGCAGGGATTCGAACCCCGGCAACAGAAATCATGTGAGATATAGTTGAAATTAAACATTTATTCTTATTAAGTGCTTATATATATATATATATATATATATATATATATATATATATATATATATATATATATATATATATATGTGTGTGTGTGTGTGTTTGTGTGTGTTGATCACTTACTGGAACGTTATTCAGTTTGTATATATCAATCATAGTGGATAAAATAAAATTTTCATATGTAAAAAGTTTTTTATATTTACAAAAAATTCCTATAAAAATTTTGAAAAAGTCCAAGCTCAGTTAATGTCTTTTTTTGATTCCAGAGCATATATATTGCAATATAATAATTCTCAAAGTTCCAAAGTCCTTAAAGTTGTTTTTTTTTTTAAGGTGAATATTTGATGAGTGAGTAAATAAAAATGTAACAAAGACATAATTTTGCCGACTTGTTAGTTAAGAACGAAACAATATTATAATGGTTACCTTTGAAAAAGCAATAAATTACCAACTGAGAAAACTTGATCTTTGGAACTTTGAGAAATAGATACATCTATATACACAAACACACACATGTGCTTACGTATTCTTTTTTAAAAAATATATATTTAAATAAAGATAATTTCAGAAAAGGTTCTCATTAGAAACATCTTCACAAATTTTTTTTTTCTGAAGACAATTGTTGATCCAAATAAAACCGGTTTGCTTCTCTAGAAGTCTAGAAGGACTGAAATTTTGTAAAAGCAACGTCTACTGACGATGCTTCCAGTTACTTATAACTAGTGGACTGAAACATACTCATGATTGTGTAGCAATACCTTAAATGTTTATGTAAAAATAGAGAGCGAGAGAGAGAGATAGATTAATAAGTAGTAATACTACCCATCTGGACAAAAATGGTTTTAAAGTTCCCAAAATTCATACTAGAATTGTCTGCATAGATCCAGGGTGGTACAACGATTAAAGGCATTGATTAATAATCAGTTCTGAGTAAGAATTTAATGTAGGTAGATGGTTCAATCCTTACTACAACTGATAAATTACTAAGACTGACATAGTAACCAAAACTTCTACCTGACTGATGGAATGAGAGCAATCTACCTCCATGGCTCAAAATTCTGTAAACGTTCGACAAGATACACCTGAACAAGGTCGGAGGTTGCATCGACCGAAACGTTGTGAGAATCACACTCAAGATGAGAACAGTAGTCCGATGAATCCAAATAATATGAAGATTCACAAGTTTGGAAAAGATGCACTTGAAGAAGGTCGGAGTCCATATTCATGAAACCCAAGCTGAGAATAGTAGTTTGTATAACCCAAAGAGCAGTTGTTTTCAACAATTGCTTTAATTTTTTTAAAGTTAAAAAAAAATTTTTTTTTACAAGGGAATCACCACTTATCAAGGCCCAGAGGCCACTCGAGGATAAGGTTTAATAAGTATACATTGGTCAAAAGGGACAATATCATAGTAATCGTTAGAAGTGTAAATTTGGTATATTGGATTACTTAAGGGGAACGGCTCATAAAGAACTTGTTTACATTGGACTTGAAGACGACCATATTGTAGTCAGCTGAAAAGCAGATAAACGGAAGAGAGTTCTACAGGTGTGCAGTTCTAAGAAAGAAACTTTGTTCATGGAATTTATGTTTAGATTTAGGCACAGATAAAGAGTGGGGGAAATTATTGATAGTGGTTTCAGCCAAACGAGTGTTTCTCATGAATGTTTGGTGAGGGGGGAAAATAGGTTGGAGCTCAGACGAGCACTTGCCATGAAAATAACGATAAAACAGAGACAGGCTCGCAACGTCTCTTCTATGAGAAAGAGGTTGCAGGGAAGAGAAACGGGCATCCCCCACTAAGCTACGAAGTCCTGAACTCTGTCAAGGCAAGATAAGGTCTTATGGCAAATGTGATCCCTTTGTAATAAATATTTATTTTTTTACTTAATATCATTGTTTTTTTTTTTTATTTGAATGTCGGTTTGAAAATTACATTAGTGCTTTATATTTTCAGATATTAGCAAACATCTTCAAAGATATGACCACATTTTGTTTAAGCTATATATGAAATTAAGTTTTTTTAATTTTTTAGATGAGGATTGACGTGGCACAACGGATAAATGTGTTGATAAACAGCCAATTCTAAGTGACAGTCTTCTGAAAGTTGAAGGTTCAATCTTTACTACAGTACTCAGAATTTTTTTTTGAAAAATTAGCGATGGGGGAGGGAGGCGCTCGGCTTTGCATGGGTGTTAAACACGCTTAAAAATGATGTTTTAATTGGTCCAGATTTTCTATATGTTATTATAGAGCCGTGATTTCAAAAGTAAAACAAAAAAAGTATTTGGGTGCCATCAGCTAGAAACGAAACCAAAAGAAAAACTGCAGCATTCAAAGCTGGTGACGTTACCACTGTACTAGTGTGACACGCATATGAACTGATTAAAAATTAAAAATAAACTAAGATGAATGTATAATGATTTTTTCAATTTTAACCCATTTTTGACCCCTTAAAAACTATTTTAACCAGCTAAAGACTCATAAAAGAACAGCCTGTAAAAAAATCCAATCATTTGAGGCCCCTAATGCTGCTCTGTGACTTTTAGTTTCAGAGGAGATAGAGTTTGAAAATATGGACACAGACAGACAGACATATAGCCTTTTATATATTAGATTTCTAACCAATCGTGACTAACAGAACACAAATTATCTACCCACCCCATCCTGATAAAATGAAGGGTTCAGTTAGAAAATTACATATAGATTCCTGTGTTTGACTTGAATTTTATCCCGGGCCCCCAAAATCAGCAGAGATTAGACCATTCCTGTAATGACCTGGCCCCTGTTGATTTTGCGGTGGGTGTTAAGTTCTGGGCAGTTCTAGGAGGTCCACCCTCTCAGGCTTTGCCTTCTCCCTTTGAGAAAGGAGTTAGTTTATTGCTAATCGCCCGCGGCGCCCTCACTGGGGAATACCGACGGGGCTGCCCAGGCACTTGTTTTTTGCCGGTCAGAGTGCCCCTCCTCGGGGGCGCCGACTTCTCAATCCCACTTTCCGACTCTAGTGTCAGAGTTCTTGCAGTGGGAGAAAACTAAATACAGATAAAGATTTTAAAAAAAGGTGCACTTGAAGCAAAAGAGGATTTACACCGGCCAAAACGTTGTGAAAAATAATAACCAAGATGAGCACAGTAATCCAAATAATAAGAAAAATATGTAATGTTTTATAGTTGGATATCATAATATGCACAGTAATTTTCTACACGGTTCTGATTTTCATATCTGTAACTGCTGATGTGCGTACATTTTTTAAACAAGTAATAAAGAAAAAAAAAATAGGCCATTAAATTTTAATGAAGTCATTACTAGTGAAAACTTTTTAATAAATTATTTTCGTTAAAAGATAAACTTAAGGTGCTAACCGGTAATATAAGTAATAAATATATTTATTAAGATGTCTAAAACTATTATTGAGAAAAGTAATAAATAAGAAAAGAAAAAGAAAGAAATGTAATTTTTAATGACTGAATAAATTTAAATTCTTTAGCGAGGACTGAATAAATTTTTTTAACTTTGCATTACATTTTTTAATGGCTGAAGAAATTTAAATAAAATTTTTAATGGCTGAAGAATAAACATTAATGGTTAAAGAATTTAAAATACTAGTCTATTGTGCATAAGAAATATTAAGTTCATTTGTTTTTAAAAAAGGTTTCATTTTTTTATAAATTTATAATTTTTTTTTTTTAATTTGTAAATTTCTTGCCTGATGCGAAAATCTATATATCTATAAACGTGAAAATGTCTGTCTGTCTGTCCCTACCAAATAAGTCTGTCAATTTTCGGTCTAAGAAACTCGAGATTTGACATAAGGAGTATTGAGATTTGGGAAAATCTTTTTAATCGGTTTTCAGCCAAAAATTTGCTTGTCAAGGGGTCAAAGTTCAACGATTTAACCTTTAAAAACTCTACCAAACTACTCTGCCAATTTTGGGTTTAAACACTTGAAATTTTAGATGTAGGTAACTTGGACATGGGTAAAACTTTTTATTTTGATTTGAGACCAAAATAATACATGTTAAGGGGTCAAAATTGGGGTCAAAGTTAACAAAAATTGACATCTGCAATCGCGAAATTACTCGGACAAATTTTGGTCTAAACATTTGAAATCTTACATAACGTGTATTCACACGTAGGGCAAGTTATGAACAGTACATGGGCCCGAACAAAGCCGGGCTGAACTGCTAGTATAAAAAAAAAAAAAGAAAAAAGAATGAAATAATTAAATTCGAAATAATGTCTAAACATTGAACAAGATAAAAAGTTAATAGTTTAGAGATCTCTATTTCCTTTCAAGCCAAATTTGTGATAAATTAATAAGTTGTAATAAAGTAATAAATTGTAATATTGGGTTAGTGCAAAAATAATATCGTTTTTTTTTTTATATATCTGATAAAAAACATTATTTTTGCACCAATTTATTAAATTAAATGGTGAAAAAATGCCAACAATTCTAATCAATAGGAGTTTGAAAATCTGTTTAAAATAATTAAAATTGAAAATAAAGCAATAATATGGCAGGAGGAAATAAAACTTAAAAAAAAAAAGAGTCTTTGTGAATCTAGAAACCATGTTGAAAATGAATTAGAATACAGAACGCTTCTATAGTAGACTTCCATGTAATTTCCCCGGACTAGAAAAATAGTTGGTTCATTTCCACCAAGTTACTTTCACCTAAGGATTTATAGTAGCAGTACAGCTGAAACAAGCAGTGGTCAACCATTCTCATCCCATCCAATGTCTAGGCCAGATACAAGAAAGCCTCATTATGAACGGGTTCAGTTTGCAAGATGGCATCAGATTTTCTCTCTGCTTATGGAAAGTTTTATAGGCCAGGCTTTTATGACCAAAGGCTCCTCCTCCTCCTCCTCCTCCTTCTTCTCCCATTCGTCCCCCTCCCTCCTCCTTAAACACAGAGATTTACCTGGATTATTTTAAAGTAAATTATATTTTAAAAGAAAGAGTCAACCAACCAACTTAGATTACTGCTATGAAGTATTAATGTTCTTTAGTTTAAAAAGTGATAAAAAAAAACCCTAACAAACAAATAGATAACATAAACGTTACCAAAGGCAAGTTAACTTACACTTCTACCTAGCAGGATAACTTATTTTAAAGCATGTATTCAGTTCTAAAAACAAGTAGTGTTGCACGTTATGTCGGAACGAGAAAAAATGGCCGACATTAGAGGGTCACATCTTTGGAATCTCGATAATCGCTCAAAAATAGAACATTAAACAAAATACTGGTAAAAAACAGCTCAATAGAATTCTTTAGAAATTTATGGGAACACTTAAGTTATTTATCTCCCTCACAAACCGAGGGGATGTGACACAAGGGTTGGAAACTGGGATTTAAAAAGCCAGTGCTCAGAGGAAGAGCATTCTGGACTGCAAAAAACAAAAAAATGCCTGGACAGCCCTGAAGCATTCTCTGGTAGGGGTAGCTCAGGCGATTAGCAATAAACTAAAAACTATTTTTTAAAGATCTTTTTGAAAAATTGACATATATCATTAAATATACTTTTAAATCTAATGAATGCTTATAAGTTAAAAATATATTTTTTCAATGATAATTTGTAAAATTCTAGACCGAGACGAAAAAAAAAAATAAAATAAAGAAAGAAACAATTAAATCCCAACTTCTCAAAAGGAGAAGGTAACGCCTGGGAGGGTGGACCTCCTAGAACTTCACAGGTCCAGAGATATACCTCAATCAACATGGAACAAGCAATCTCAACAATGAACTAGACTCTGGCAGTTTTGATTCCATTTATGCAAAAACAAAGTATTTGTTTTGTTTGAAATAACATTTAATACAAAAAAAAAAGTGTGGTTGGGTTTTTTTAATGATATTTTGAAGAAAGAAAAAAAGGAGGAAAAACGGACGAATTTACTTTTAATACTGAAATTAGTTTCTTAAAAATAAAAATTTAAAAAAAGAGAGAAGAGATATCTATTTCCTTTTAAGCCAAAGAAAGCAATTTGCTACTCAGATTACACGTCATCTCGAACATATATAAATCTAGCAGAATACTAGTCCCAGAACAAATAGGTAACATTAATCCCCCCTCACCTCTACCCCCCCCCGTCAGAACAGTTTTTCACCGCTTTTATATGCCCTTTCAAAGATTAAAATTAAGATATATGACAGAAAATCAGAACAACATCAGTACCGTCGGTTTCAAATCCCAACAAAGGAGAACCTATAAACAGTCTCCTTTACCGGACTCTCTTCAGTCTGTTTACGGCTGCCTCCTTGCGACTATTTTAAACCGAGGTAATCGATGTTGTTCCGATTTCTTATATTAGTTATTCACAGACACGCGTTTCGTTGCCTTTACGGCTCATCAGCGTGGCTAGATGTAATAAGATTTAAAACCTAGACTGGGACCCCAGTGGTTGACATTCTAATGGTGAAAATTGTATTTCAGTACGAATGTTCTTGGAAGTTTTTAAAACCGTATAAAAATAAATAAATATTAAAAATTAAAAAGATTTGCTCTTCGTTGGAAAATTTTTTTGCCAGCAAGTCAAACTTCCTACAATCGCTGATGAGTTTTATAATAGTTCTAATGTTACGTTTCTGAATTTTTGAGATGAGGATTGGCTATTTATATTATTATTCATCGGACTACTGTTCTCATCTTGATTGTCATTTTCACAACGTTTCAGTCGATGTAACCTCCGACCTTCTTCAGGTTTATCTTGTCGAACTGGGGAATGTTTCTGTTGAACTCGGGAAGGACCTGTGGCGCAGTGGTTACAGTATTAGGTAAAAATCAATTGCAAAAGTGATATTCTCCTGAAGGATGAAGGTTCAATTCTTAGTGCGGGTAACCGAAAGAAACATTACATTTGCGAATTACTTAGATCCTCTATCCAGTCATGGCTGACGGAACAAGAGCATGCTACCCCTATGAAGGAAATAAAGGGTTCTGCTCGAAATCTGTCCAAATTCCCGAGTTCGACAGAAGCATTCCCGAGTTCGACAAGATACACCTGAAGAAGGTCGGAGGTTACATCGACCGAAACGTTGTGAAAATCACACTGAAGATGAGAACAGTAGTCGGGTGAATAATACAAATAATACAAGTTCTAATGTTATTTCAGAAATTTACCATGAAACACTGTTTCGCGGATTTAAAAGCAGTATGCATAACTAGTTTTGTATTATTTGAACTAGTATTCTCATCTTGGTTATATTTTCCACAACGTTTCGGCCGATGTAACCTCCGATCATCTTCAGGTGTATTCACACTGGATGTTCCTATTTACAATGCCTCCCCACGGGACAGAGTTAGACACCAGGGTCGTTTTTTAACGTGGAGAAAAGGAACAAAAATAAAAATTGTCTCAGTCGTGAAGGACTTCTCCTCCACTGACAGAGAACAAGAAATTGAAGTGCAGCATCTGAAGAACAGATACTACACTTTGATCTTGTCCCGATGGATGTTATTAGTGAATAGTGAAAAAAATTTTTGTTTTTTTTTGCTTTCCCAACGAACATATCTTTTAGAAATTGAAAACGCAAATAGCGCCAAGTCTATTTTGTTTTTTTTATATGAGAATAATATTCCAAATAATGCAAAAAATAATTACCAATCCTCATCTTAAAAATATATATTCATCATATAAAAAAAAAGGAATGAATCCGGATTTATTAAAAAAAAAAAAAATAATAATAAATAGACTTGGCGTTCTTGCGTTTACCATTTCTAACAGCTACGTTCGTTATGAAAGCAAAAAACCAAACCTTTTTCACCATTCACCAATAACACCCAGTATGAATACACCTGAAGATGGTTGGAGGTTATTCGCCCGAAACGTTGTGAAAAGAACAACCAAGATGAGAATAACAGTCCAATAACACAAACAATTATCAATCCTCATCTCAAAAATATATATTCATCAATATGCTAAACTTTTTAATTACTTTTTTTGATGCA
>NC_136497.1:122794411-122796911 GCF_053919585.1 Euprymna scolopes | reverse complement strand
CCGAAAGAGAACAAGAAATAGAAGTGCAGCATCTGAAGAACAGATACTACACTTTGATCTTGTCCCGAAGGCCAGTTTTTTATTGTAGCTCTTTTATTAAAACTATAAAAGTATTTCTCTAAGTAATCTGGTTAATGTAGTGTCAGAATATATCTTGTCATTACGGTTTATCACGAATATCTTTACAGGAGTCTGTGATATATTTCTATTGTATGGACACCCGGCGTGAACGGTAACCTCATGATATCATTATACCATCTTTAGACAGAACAGATACTACCCTTGAATCCTAGCCAGAAGACCAAGAAGGTATATTTTAGTTTCACGTACGGCCCAAAAGCGACATCATTTTTAAAAATTTTATTTTATTTTATTACATTGCGTTTTCGGTGATCGGGAGATCTTATTTATTAAAAAGGGGGATAGAAGGTGATAACACTAGTGTATCTATATACTAATTTGATGTTTGTAGTACGTTATCACTTTCTATCCCCCTTTTTAATAAATAGTATCTCTCGATTGAATAATTTATAATCTGGAAACCGTGACACATGTACGTACGGTATTAATATATAGATTATTATCATTATTTATAGTCGATACTCATAATTGAAAAGTGTTTAAGAATTTTTAACAGAAGAACATTGAATACATAAAGTTTTTAATTTTCAAAATTTTCTTTTTATTTTATCATGTTAGAAAAAGATGAATTCAATAAAAGAAAACGAAAAGGGATGAAGAAAGAGCGCCAGGTGAGAGAGTGAGTGACAGGGCGGGAGGAAGAGACGCAGTTAGAGTGAAGGGGAAAGGAAAGAAGGAAAAGAATAGGAGGAGGCAGGGGAAAGAGAGGAAAAAAGAGAAAGAGAGGGGGAAATAGGATAAAGGGAAGAGGAGGGAAGGGGAAAGAGAAAAATAGAAAGAGGAAAAGAGAGAGGGGAGGAAACAAGAAGCTCTGACAGGACGAAAGTTGCGCTCAAACACACAGACACAAAAAACATGGAGGCGTCGCGTACACACGCATTCTTTCTTCCACAAAAACAAATATGAGGCCAAAGTTTTCTCCTTTTCTCAAAATAAAATAAAATTAAAAAAAAAAAAAAAAAAAAGTTTTTCTACACATCTGCCGATCTTTTCTTTATTTTCACCACATTTTTTACAGGGAATAATTCGATATATCATTGAAATAAAAAAAAAACAAAAAAAACTCCAGAAGTCATTTTAAAAGTGATTGTTAATGCCAAATATAATTAATCACGGAACAAGTCTTCTCACTCCCCCCCCCCCAAAAAAAAATGAGACGGATAAGGCGTTCATTTTTACCGGAACGACAATAAAAACAATATCTTGTGCTTTGCATGTCATGGAAGTGAGTCACGAAAGATAATAATCTCAAAAGAATTGATTGCCATTCCTTTAATTCTATCAAGAGAAGTGATCCCCAACGTAGGGTCCCACGCCCCACAATAGAAAGAAGTAGAAGATAGATTTAATTGGAGGGCGCCCCCCCCCTCCCTCTCTCTCTCACCTGTGAATACACTTATCATTATGTTTTCTTAGGCACTAATGCAGTTTAGCATCCCCAAGCAAATCAATCTAAATTTTAGGAGAGCCCCCGCACCGTAAGCATTAATAAAAACTCTCTCCTCCATATTCAAGAACAGCTTTCTAAATTTGCTTTGGAATATTAAAGTGAAGAAGTATCTTATTTTACTCAATAGGTGTTTTCATATAAGTATGATTACAATAATACTGAGTGTTCCTTGGAGTCTGTGTGACAATAAGTTCCCCCAGTTTTCTAGCAATCCACCACGCCTATCTCAATAATTGCCGTGATTCTTTGTTTTTGATGTTTTATTTTTTTTTGGTTTTGTTTTTTTTTTCATCTGTTTATCGTCGATTTCGTGCTAGAATGACCGTGAATCTTTCTCTGGAATTTTAGTTTCAATAAATAAGGCGTTCTCAAGGTTCCGATATTCTTTGCACACTTTCAGTGGAGATCTGGTTGGTGCTTGCTCTCTCTCTCTCTCTCTCTCTCCTGTCTTTCTATTCTCCTTCGCCCTTCACATCCATTTTGTGAGATTAGTGTCACACCACGCACGCGCGTGTATATTAAAGGGAGAAATTATTTACTCACTAGGAGTACTAGTCAACTTGTGGTGTTATCTGGAGTCTGGGTGACAACAATTCTCCCCACATTTCCAGTACTCTCCACCTCTTTCGATAACTTCTGTAGATAAATTTGCGTTATTGCAACAGCCGTTTACCATTAATTTCTCGCTTTCACTTGTATTTGGGTGGCCATAAGCCTCCCCAAGTCTCCAGTCCTTTTTGCACTCGTCCAGCGGAGGTCTGGCTAGTGCTTTCTCTCCTCGATCTTTCCACCTTTCTCACTTATTTGATGTAGCGCCAGTTTATGGTGGTATTATTATTATTATTATTATTATTATTATTATTATTATTATTATTATAATAAAACGACTTAATGTTTTCTCTTTTTACC
>NC_136497.1:122614411-122789411 GCF_053919585.1 Euprymna scolopes | reverse complement strand
ATATCTAATAGTGATTTAAAAGTTAAAAAAATAATGACTTAGGTGTCATTAGCTATAATCGAAACCAAAACGTTTAGCGCACCAGCCGCATTCTGTATCGTTTGAGCTTTCGACAGACAGAAAAGAAAGATTTAAAATTAAGCCACTTCAAGCTATAAATGAATTTGCGCATGCGCAAAAGTAATAGAAATATGTTAGCAAATTAACATAAGCATTTTAACTTGTCGACATGTTTCTGTATGCGTTATTCATCTATCTGAAGATTTTACTCATTATAAACCATCCATGGTGTATATGGCTTATATTTCCTGTAAATTTCAGTGTTGTGTTACCAGTAGTTTAAGGGTTTATCGGTTAAATATTTTTTACGCAGTCACGCACATACCTACATCTGTTGTTATATTTATATAGATCATATATCATTTAAGAATGAAGTTGTTAACAGAAAATAGACTTTTAAAGCTTTTGTTTATAATATTGTATAGAGACATATTGGTTTTCAATAATTTGTTTTAACTATTTGGGGAATTTTGGACTGCCTCTGGAGTAAATGTGGTATTATGGTGATTGTTTATTCTAATTAAGAGTAGTATAGACATTTTCTAGTTATGATCAAGGATGACCCATGACAACCATTTTTATTCTCTCACACACTTTTGAAATGGCCTTGCGCCTAATTTGTTGAAAATGTAATTTTTTTTTTTTTTTTTTTTTACATTTCTGCAAATGTCGTATCTACATTTTTTCTGTTCTCGGTCGATGAAGAAGAAATCCTTCTAGACTGAGACAAACAGAAATTTTGTCTTTCTTCTACATTAAAAACTGGCCTTGTGTCATACTCTGCTTTTATAAGCGGATGATCTTCTGAGTAGATTCTTAAAAAGAAGCTGTCACAATTTTATTTGATTTTCAATTTTTTTTTTTTTTTGATTGTAATGTTTCCTTCACGTAAACAATATCTCAATTTATCTCATAAATTCTGTTAAAAAATATTTTATGCAAATATAAAGAAAATAATAGACTTTCATTTTGCTAGGAGAAAAGTGTAGTATCAGTTCCGATACTATGTTTTATTTTGTTTTGTACTCGTTTAGTGCTAATGAAAATCCTTCTAGAAATTTTATTTTAATTTTTTTGTTTGGTCCCAATCCGAAGTGCCTCTATTTGAGGAGATTGAATCTTCGCAACATTAAAAACTGATGTTGTGTCTAACTCTGCCTCCCTGATGAGGGAGATATATGGGAGTAAAAGCTATTAATTTTGCACTGAAATAAGTTTCTCTTATATATATATATATATATATATATATATATATATATATATATATATATATACATATATATATATATATATATATATATACTAGAAAATGTACCCGGAGTTGCCCGGGATTAAACGTAACGTTAAAAAAAAAAAATAAAGCAAAAAACTAAACGGAAAGAAATTGAGACATGTGTATGCGAGAATTTTGTTTTTTCTAAACAGTTCATTTATTGAAAATAATCGAGCTGAGATTGAAATCAAAACTAAAGACAGTGAGTCAAGTACGATAACCATTAGGCCAGCTTGACATGGTCTTTAAAACGTGTTTTCAGACCTACTTATTCTTAACATAAGGAATCTGTTATGTTAACGATTCATGCATGTGCAGTCGTGAAACAGTTGATAAACAGATAAAAATCCAATGACCCCCCCCCGGTATTATTTTTTCAATTTTGACCCTTTAGTAGACCTTTTTTTTCTGGATGAAAACGGATTAAAAAGTTTTCCACATGACTGAATATTCTATATACCAAATTGCAAGCGTGTAGATCAAAATTTGTTGAGTATATAGGTTGAGAAGTGTCCTCACACACAAATTTTCACTATATATATATATATATACATTTGGTCCATTTAAATGTTTTATAGTGGACTCCAACTTTATTGTTTGTAGAGGTTGATGATCGACTTATTTTTATGCAAATTCTTGTACACATTATTGTGTGTGTGTGTGTGAGAGAGAGAGAGAGAGAGAGAGAGAGAGAGAGAGAGAGAGAGCATGTGGGTAAAAAAAAAAAGTTGAATAAATATAAAAATTCCAAAAAATCTGAAGAATCCCAGTGCGAAACCATAAGGTTTATATATATATATATATATATATATATATGTATATTGCTGATTGCAATCTGAGGCCATATTTGCTGCTCCCCCCCAAGTGTTCTAGTGATAAGGGTTGGTTCCAATGCAATAAGCATGTTTGGAGGATGGGGGAGGAGAATGAGGAGGAGAAAGAGTACTAATAGTGATAGTAGTAGTAGTAGTAGTAGTAGTAGTAGTAGTAGTAGTAGTCTTTGTTGTTGTTTCAAAAAATACGAGGAGGAGAAGTCGGAGGAGATGAGAGAGAGAGAGAGAAAGAGAGAGAGAGAAAGGGAGAGAAAGAGAGAGAGAGATGGAAGGCAGAGAGAGAGAGAGAGAGGGAGGAGGTGGGAGAGAGATCCATCTAAAAGGGGTTCCTTACTCATATTTGGTGAATATGAAGAAAAATACAGCAGATATGTAGAAAATGTGGGGGGGGGGGAATGGTCAAAATAAATAATAACAACAAAAAAAAAAGTAAACAATTTAGGAACTTTGTTGAGTTTTTAGTTTTGGAGATGTGATGATAAAAAAATATATATATTTTTTAGAGATTTTAAAAACAAATTACAGTTAGTAAACAAACAATGTAATTTCTACTCACAATTATTTTAGAACTTAGTAAATATTATATAAAAAAAAAAGAATCGTTTTTTTTTGTGTTTTGTTTTTTTTTAAATATAAATACTAACCTTCAGCAGCGGTTAATTCCTGTACAGTTTCACTAGGTGGACTACGTCCATACATATTAACAGCTATAACGCGGAATTCGTATCTCGTGTATGGCTCAAGGGCCTGTACTGTATAACCCTTTGTTTTGGTAATGCCTGAAATTTCCTTAAATTTCTGGCTTTGAGGGCTGTACGGTCTATATTGTATGATATATGATAACACATCGTATGAGTTTGGTTTATCCCACGTTAGCTGAACTGATCCCGGTTTTATATTTGATAGGGTAAGTTTCACAGGTGCTGACGGAACTTCAGCGGAAACTATGGATGTGACCACGGCTAGCGTGAAGAAACAGAGCCAGTATGTCTGTTTCTCCTCCATCCTCCTTGTGATTGTTGACTGGTGCTGCAGTAGAGTAGAAGCGGAAAAAAAAAAAAAAAAAAAAACAAGCAGGAAGAGGGAAGTACTACTGCTACCAAGGTAAAAATCCCAATTTCCCCGATCACTGCTACATAACAGCGCGCTGCGTAGCAGTCACATCGAACGTATTCCAGTAGTCAGCTGTGACAGTGCAGCTGCCACGGTGTGACAACGAGGTATCCTTTACGCGCAGCTCAGTCTGCGGACTAGACGGGAGACGACAACAACAGTCGGAGAAATCATGGCAGTGCTTCTTCACCGTCACTTTCTTGGCTGTTCCAACTGTGTAACCACAACAACAACAACAACAAAAAAAACCTGCCTGCAGTGTTCCAGACTCCTAGTAGATAATAATTACCAAAAAACTAAAAAAAAAAAAAAAAAGGAGAATACCAAAAGGGAGGAGGCATGAACCCTACACTGTCAGCAGGATGGGGGTACGATTTCACTTTGGTGTAAAGGTTTCTTCTTAGGCACTCTGGTTAAAAAGCAAGCTTTATCATTGGTTGTCAGTCCAAGACCAACAGCATGAAACTCTCATCATCCTTGGTTACCATGGTGATATCTCTGTGGCACCCTTTTCTATTTGTTGCTCTAAGCAAGAGAGATATGAGACTAAGAATACTAGGGGTGGTAAGAAAAAAGAAATACAGCCAAACTCTTCTCCATCCCAGAGGGACTAACTAAGGCACCATGTTATCATCAGCATCCGTGCTGCCAATATTATCAGCAGCAGTTTTGGGAAGCTGGGAGGTAAGAGCTTTTTAAACTAAAAGATCCTGGAGAAACTATGGGACGAACACACAGACACAAACCTTTTCAGCCTTTGTATACACAGGCAGGTGGAAAAGAAAGACAGTGGGGAGGGAGAGAGAGAGAGAAAGGGGAAATTACCAGGAAGAGATGGAATATAGAACGAACTAAGATGCTAAACAAGACCTGAAACACAGAAAGATCAAAAACGTTTCTATTTGTTTTTGTTTTATTTCAAATTTTATGGACAAGCATCAAAGCAAAGGAAAGTCTACTATTTTATATCTATCTACACACACACAATAAATATATATATATATATATATATATATATATATATATATATATATATATATATATATAGCGAGATAATCACAACTCTCCGCATAAGCCTGACGAATTCTCACGAGAATGAAACGCAGAATAATCTGTGTAGCTTAATTGCCATATATATTTTCATAAATTACATATATATATATATATATATATATCTTATGTAAATTTTAATTCAGCAAAAAAAGTGTTTTTACAAAAAAAATAAAAATTTTACAAAAAAAAAAAAAAAAAAAAAAATTGAAGAGGAGAAAAAGAAGAAGTTAATTCAATCCTTGGATATAAAAATGCTCTCCAATTTCATGGATCACCCCTTTACACGAATATGTTTTCCCGCCAGGAAACCCCGGATATTTACAAAGGCGTATTTTTAATCATTATGCACAGGACCAAAAGGAAATTATTAAATTATATATACGTGTGTTGCACGTCTGAAGTTTTAAAGTTGGACCATTTATCAGTGAGTAAAAAATTCTTTACTATAAGAAAGTTGTTGTTTTCCAATTTGAAGTATTGTATGTACATTAGAAAGTATTATATAGAAATATGGAATTTAAATGTAATGTGAATAAGCGTCTTGCAGCACAACTCCCACCTAGGTTGGCTCTATAAATCTGGCCCCTTAGGTCACTGTGGCAGTGTGTCTTGTTTAGGGCAAAGTGAAGTAAAAAAATAAATGTATCGAAAAAGATTTTACCATGACAAAACTTTTTTAGACTGACAAAACTCAGACTTTATCGAGCTATTAATATCTGGCATTCGGGCAAAGATCACAGTGCAGTATCTGTTCTGATGCTACGCTTAAGTTAATTTGTCCTTCGTCAATGTTGGAGAAACCCTTCTGTACTAAAGCAATTTTTATTTTTTCCTACTTTGCAAGTGCCCCTTTTTGGGAGCTGGATTGCTCCCACATTAATAACGACCTTGTGTCACATTTTGCTTTCGTGGGGAAGCAAATAAATACCAATAATATGGGATAAAAGACGTTGATAAATTTATTAGATTTAAATCATTTCATTTTCAATTTGCATTGTGGAGGCTTTTCTACAGAGCATATACTACCTTCTTCTATATATTACTTTCTTATGTTTTGCTTGAATAGTAAAACGGAAAAATAAAAATGTTTATATATATATATATATATATATATATATATATATATATATATACATACATAAATATATATATGTATATACATATATATATACATACATACATATATATATGTATATACATATATATATACATATATATAGTATTAGCAGGATATAAAAGACCCTAATATAAGAAAACACGGATATAAGAGAGATTTTCTCTGGTCCCAAACTAGAGCCTATGATAATGTATAGTGTAATCCGGATATAAGATAGTTGTAGGTACCGGATAAGCAGTCTCTTATATCCGGGTTAAACTGCGCGCGTGCGTGTGTGTGTGTGTGTGTGTGTGTGTATATATATATATATATATATTATGTTTTAAATATTAATATCCACTGACCCATGTTTCATTGTCTACGACTCATCAGAGTGGCTAAATCTAGCGATATATATATATATATTGGCTGAATATTGGTTGAAGAGAGCTTGATAAGGATACCTTAAATAGTCCTTATTATCGGGCTTGAAACCGACGGTACCAATGACTTGTCTCATCTAACAACTTTCTGTACACAAAATATAAATACGCTTTTAAATTTCGGATTTTCCTTTTAATTGAGCACTCTGCTGGATTTCTTTTTCCCAAAAAACTAATCATATATATATGTATAAATGTTTTATATCTGGGTCACACTGTATATAATGGGACGATTCCAATATTTTTCCCGATTCCAATACAATAACCAATTCTGTACTAAATTCATGATTCCGATACAATTACTAATTCCGATTCTTTATAAATCTCTAAATAATTATTAAAGTTGTTATTTTTTCCCCCCGATTATCGCACAAACACATGTTAAATGTGCCCAAATTTTTTCAAACATAAAAACACATTTTTAGTTTTACTGATATTTTAAAATCAATAAATATTTATTATTTCGTTATTACTACCAGCAGTGGAAGATTTTGTTTTAGAAAGTCAAATTAAAAAAAATGATAATTAAAGGAATCGTTTTTGGCATCGGAAAATAGGCACACATTTTTTCGAGTCCCACTTCCAATTGATCGTCCCAACACACTAATATATATATATATATATATATATATATATATGCTGATGACGGCTAAGAGCTAGACACATGCATGTTTATGGGTATACTATTTATGCACATAATAATAATAATAATATATTGTGCTTGCATTGTTGTTTTGTAAATATTAATCTAATGAAACTACAATGTTTATACGATAATGCTCAGTAACAGTTAGAACAATAGCTTAGTATAAATAAAAATTTATATTATATATATATATATATATATATATATATATATATATATATAGTATAAATTTCTATTTGTTTTACATATGCATTTACATGTTGCTACACATTCATGAGCATGTTTCGATCAGCCTGTTACAAATAGCTAAAGACCTCTTCAGGCGATATTGCTTACGGAATTTACTTTTGTATAAGCAATATCGCCTGAAGAGGTTCCTAGTTACTTGTAGCTGGCTGACCGAAACATGCTCATGAATGTGTAGCGACATATAAATGCTTCTGCAGGACAAATAAAACGTATATCTTGCACTACTTCGGTATTGAGCACTCTTGTATGAACGTTGTTAAAACATCATTGGTTGCTTCAACTTTGGAAAATTTTAACCTGGAATAATCACACACACACACACACACACACACTTGTTGATTGCATCCCAGTGACCAAAGAAAAGAAGGTACTAGTGCAGAGAGTGATCCGGACGTAAATAATAACATTATTTAAAAAGCCATTCTTAACATGGGGAGGTGAGGGTGTTTTGTACCTATTCTATACTTTAACCTTACAATTGAATTAAAAAAAAAACACATAATAAAACTTTAATTAAACTTGGAAATACGATTTAAAAAATAGCGCAGATCACTCTCTGACCTAGTACCGAAAAGAATCAGTCGAGTTACTGAGATGCAATTAACCCATATATATATATATATATATATATATATATATATATATATATATATATATATATACACACAGTACACAGTCAGAGAATTCTTGCAAAATACGATTTTCATTCATTTTAAAAAAAAAACAAGGTTGCTTCAAAATAATTTCAGAATAAATATTTTTCAGACTTTAGTCAAATTATTAAAAATGATTCATATAAACATATTCAGTTATTTTGTTAACATGTCCATTTAAAAGTATTTCATGAAAAACACTATGACAAGATTGAAAAAGACTAATCTTTATCTCATGTAAATCCTCACATATTATTTTTCATCATTCAACTGATAATCCCAATGACTTATGGTATTGATAAGAGTTGACTCATTAAATAAATACTTTTTTTTTTAAGTTTTAAACTCAACCTTATTCAAAGAAGTTAACTTTTTTTGTATATTTATACCGGATTTTTCACAATTTTTTGTTTAAAACCTTTTTTTTTCGTCTGATAATTATTTCTATTTTTTTCTTATGAACTTTTCTCAATGATCAAAAATTGTTTTATCCAATTTTGTTTTGATGAATTTTTTTTTTCTTCCCTAATGCATCTTCTGTATATAGCACAAAGTTTATTTGATTGTTACAAGGTTTCAAATATACTCTTTTATCTATGTAAATAAAATGCAAATAATTTCTAAGCAAAATCTATTTAAAAAAAAAAAAGCAAAATAAAATTATTTCGCTTGCTGAATGTAAACTTTGATATTTGTAGCCATTTTTGTTTCAGTTGTTTTTTTTTATCCCAATTATCATAAACACAACAATCCATTATAAGTCATATGTGTGTTTCTCGGTTAAAATGATGAATTTCTTCACATTTGCCAAATAACAAATAGCCTTATGACAATCATAAAACCTGTAAATTATAGGTGCTATATTTGTTTATATCTATGTGTACATCTATAAACACATACATATTTACATATTTATTTATATATATATATATATATATATATTTGTCCCCATTCCACTACGGATATATTTATTTATATATATATATATATGTTACAGAAGCTCAAAAAATATTTTTCTGACCTTCTGTAACATATCTTTTTTTTTTTTTTGCATAAGCAGTAATGTACTGCTACACAATCATGAGCATGTTTCGATCAGCTAGTTTTTAGGAACTAGAGACCTCATTAGGCGATCTTGCTTATATGAAAGCAAACTTTACAATGAAGCGTTTAGTTTTATAGTATGATACAATCTGTAATTCTACGGCATTTCAGTATTTCATTTAATCACACACACACACATATATATATATATATATATATATATATATATATATATATATATATATATATATATACACACATATAGGAAATGGAAACGGCACTAACCCTTCATTGTAAAGTTTGCCTTCATATAAGCTAGACCGTCTGATGAGGCCCTTAGTTACTAAAGACTAGCTGACCAAAACATGGTCATGATTGTGTAGCAATACATTACTGCTTATGTAAAGACAAATAAAAAGCACACCTTGCTCTACTTCGGTATTGAGCACTCTTGTATTAACCTCGTTATACTTCACTGGTTACCTGACCCCTCTGAACAATAACAACCTCAAAATTATATATATATATATATATATATATATATATATATATATATATATATATATTACACTCTTATTCTTGAAATTTTTTAATAAATAAGCACTGGGATTCTCTTCCATTAACGTCAATAGGTAGAGGAGTCATAAACGCTCTTCACACCGGGGAAATTTGAAGTCTAATGCTTCTCATCAGTGTGTGTGTGTGTGTGTGTGTGTGTGTGTGTGTGTGTGTGTGTGTGTGTGTGTGTGTGTGTGTAATTTTTCTGGAGACATTCGTTGAAAGCAGCTAAATAATCTCTCATTCGATTTTTATTTTTCCTGTGTATAATTGATTTTCCTTTCTGTCATTCATACATTCTGTCTTCATTTTATGATGTTGCATGTATTTTACTCTCATATTTGATTCGCTTCATGATACAATTTATATGTATGTACGTGGTCTGCAAACTTATATTTTATTATTAATATTGAGCACTCTCTTATAAATAAAGTAGGTAACAGACGCGCGTGCGCCTGTGTTTGTGTGTGTGTATGAAATTAATGTAAAAATATATGTTTATATAGTTTTGTATTTTATTTTTTATTTGTTGTAAAAAGATACAGAAAGTTATTTTTAAACAACATTTTTGGACGTTGCCCTGTGCTCTATATATCAAGTATATTATATTAAGTTATAATATATTAAGTATATTATATTAAGTTATATTAAGGTATATAACAAAAAAAGATCATAAGAAAAACAGACACAATAAACGTTTCTAACGTTTTCTTAAATAAAAATGCTGCCTAAATACATAAATCATTTATAATATTTGCTAATATTTTCTCCTCTGAGGAAATGGGTAGACATCGAAAACCTAAAGGTTAAGAGATATACGTTTTGAATTGTACACTTTGTCTTGCATATAATAAAAATTCTAGACTTAAAACTTAACAATTTCATGCCATAAAATTTAAATTACTAAATTCTAATAAATAAATATATATTTTTCTTTTGTTTTATTTTTTGACATTCAACTATATATATATATATATATATAAACGATATCATTTTTGCACCAACTTAATATATATATATATATATATATATATATATATATATATTTTTTTTTTTAATTCTGTTTGCTTAAATGAGAGAAAAAAAATAAAGAAATGATTAAATTCAAAATAATGTTTAACCATTCAACAAGTTGTAATAAACTGTTGATTGCATGTGATACAAGCACACACGCATGCGCACACAACGGTCTACATAAAATGAGATGCCTTTTTACTCATATAAGATCTAATGCTACAACTCTTTTTCCACATTACATAGCATAAAACTATGAACAACTGGCAACATTTTTTTTTTATCAATTTTAAAAAGCTAACTCCATAAAACCATGAAACTATAATGAGCTCATCATTTTTTAATAGAATAGAAAGCAGAGCTTGGGTTTACTATCAGCAGCCTCCTAATTCCTGGCCTCCCTTATTTTATCCTTTAGTCCTCACATTCCATGAGCGATACTTCTGACAAAGGGAGAAGAACTGTTGTTTTCTGGATCAGAATCTATTTAGCTTACACTTATCACTAGCTACTTTTTACCCTGATATTTTTTTTATTACCTCCTTATACAAGGCTTCATGCCTTTTCTGCAGCGATTTCTATGAAATAATAAATAAATAAAAATAATAACTGGTTTGTATTAAAATAAATATCTTATATGTAAAAAAAAATAAAGGATTCTTTTAAAACTCATACCTTATAATGAGTACAATATATATATATATAGTACTCATTATAAGATATATATATATATATATAGTACTCATTATAAGGTATATATATATATATATATATATATATATATATATATATATAGTACTCATTATAAGGTATATATATATATATATATATATATATATATATAGTACTCATTATAAGGTATATATGTATATATATATATATATATATAGTACTCATTATAAGGTATATATATATATATATATATAGTACTCATTATAAGGTATATATATATATATATATATATATATATAGTACTCATTATAAGGTATATATGTATATATATATATATATATATATATATATATACACCTTATAATGAGTACTATATATATATATATATATATATATATATATATATATATATATATATATATACCTTATAATGAGTATAATGAGAATATATAGTACTCATTATAAGGTATATATATATATATATATAATACTTCCAAAAAAATTGATTGCAAACTGGATCTTTCTAAAGATTAATTGGATTACGCTCATTATGGATTTTTAACTTGGATCTCTTTGTCAACATTACAAACCGGACTACTTTTTATGAGAACATTGAATCTTATGACCAATTCGCCTTTTGAAACAACCTAACCACCACATATCCTTTCATTTGCATTTTTAATTTTAATTTATCTTTTTCATTTTTTTTTTCTCCATTTCATGAACTCTATACATTAAAATTTGTTTTGCATTATATGACAAGTGGTCATATAATGCAATTTCAATTTATGCCATCGCCAGCAAATTCATAGCTTCGCTATCAGACATTCTTTGCGGATATCTTTCCTCTGATGAAAAGAACGCATTCTTTGAAAACCTGCTGAAATCTTAATATTTCTTTTTGATTATCCTGCCGAACAATAAATTCATGTAAATCATAATTTACAGTCTAAAGACTATATTGGCTTCTTCTATGACAAGCTCTATTTCCTATTTTGATTGTATTGGGCTTTTTTTTTTATTTGGCTGGGATTACTAAATAAATATCAATATTCGCTTTACGTTTGTAGAAGCTTTTGGCTTGGAAACTTTATTTTTACTTCTTGATTAATGAAATGAAATGTTTGCATGTGATTGTTACCTAGTACCTTGGAAGGATTACAAGACGCGTTGGATCTTTTTTCTTCCTTACTTACTACGAGGAATTTCCATTTCAAGATTTAACATTCATTTTGAATTTTAAATACTTTTTCTGTCTCAATATAACATTCCCTCATTCTATGTATCTAAAATGTATTTAAAAACTTTAATTTTTTCTTTGTTTATTGCTTTTAGCAAATAAGGTGCAAACCAATAAAAACATTTAGCAACTATTTTTCCTCTGAAGAGATGAATAAGCATCGAAAAGTCATGGGTTAAGGAAATAGATTTATTCAATTGTATTCTTTGTTTTCAAGTAATAAAAAATTCTGTACATGAAGATTAACCTTTTCAAATCATAAAATTTAAATACATAAAATTTGATATCTATCTCTCTCTCTCTCTATATATATATATATATATATATATATATATGAGAGAGAGAGAGAGACAGAGAGAGAGAGAGAGAGAGAGAGATAGATATCAAATTTTAGGTATTTAAATTTTATGATTTGAAAAGATTAATCTTCAAATATAGAATTTCTCTCTCTCTCTCTCTCTCTATATATATATATAATCTAATATACATATATATATATATAGAGAGAGAGAGAGAAATTCTATATTTGAAGATTAATCTTTTCAAATCATAAAATTTAAATACCTAAAATTTGATATCTATCTATCTCTCTCTCTCTATATATATATATATATATATATATATATATATATATATATATATATATATATATAGAGAGAGAGAGAGAGAGAGAGAGATAGAGATAGATAGATAGATAGATAGATATCAAATTTTAGGTATTTAAATTTTATGATTTGAAAAGATTAATCTTCAAATATAGAATTTCTCTCTCTATATATATATATGTATATTAGATTATATATATATATATATATATATAGAGAGAGAGAGAGAGAGAGAGAAAGAGAGATAGATATAAATTTTAGGTATTTAAATTTTATGATTTGAAAAGATTAATCTTCAAATATAGAATTTCTCTCTCTCTCTCTATATATATATACATATATATAGAGAGAGAGAACGATTGTAACACTGAAGAAATACATCTTAAGAAATTATAATACATATAACAATATATCTAAATATCAAATAAAGAATCTAAAAGAAAAAGAAATATCTTGTAAATGCCATAAAAGTTAGTTTTGATTCAGTAAGGTTAGAACAGCATTACTTAAACAGAATCGAAAAAAAAACAAATAACAATTAGATTTTAATAAATTACGTCCTTTCATCATTAAACAATCCCTCCATCTCATTAACGCTTATTCACGAGTGACTTTTAACCTCCATAAGTGATGACTAATTCGGAAAAAAAAATTCAAAATGGAGAAAAAAAAAAAAAAAAAAAACAGTTAAGATATTTGGATGAAAAGACCAGCAAAAATCTTCTGTTTAAAAAAAAAAAAAAAAAAACACTTTACAAATTTCACTAACTGAAGAGAAAATAAAGTTGAAGATTATATTTTTTAAATCTGAAATTACAACAACAATTAAATTATGTTAAAAATTAACAGTGAATTTTTATCGTTAATTGGATGATTGTAAAAAATCTGACATAATGACTTAGCGATGTACAGAGTAGGTTGAACAAAGGGAAGTTATATAGAATGAGGCATAGTATATCATTGTAGCTTACATTATTTTATAGGAACTGATGTTTTCAATTAAAAATAAATAAATTTCTTATTATTTTTAGAGGCGATATTATACCGTAACAAATTAGGAGAATAAAAATAACGGTTGCCTATAATATGCTAATTATAAAGAATCGGGCATCGTATATCATTGAAGTTTCAATTATTTTATAGGAGTTGATATTTTCAATAACTTAAATAAATTTCCTATTAGTTTTTGATGTGATATTATACAGTGACCGATTAGGAGAAATAAAAGTATCAATTTGCTTATAATAGGCTAATTATAAAGAATATGACATAAAATAAACTAAAAAAAAAAAAACTGTATCAATGAAATTATAAAAATTATGAAAATTTTAATATTTAAATTATTAAATTATTTCATAAGAGTTTATATTTTTAATAAGAAAAAATTAATTTCTATTATTTTTCTATGAGATATTATACAGTGACTTATTAGGCGAATAAAAATAAAAGTGACCCATGATATGCCAGCTATAAAGAATATGGAATGCCTACAAGACACTATCATTGAGCGGTTAAGATCTCTTTGTACAGGAGTTTGTCAGGACAACCTGGCATGAGGATACCTTACACTACAAGTAATCCCTAATCATATTAAAAAATAACCGTACAGTGCAACCCGGATATAAGAGACTTCTTCCCAGGACGTCATAGTTTTCTTATATTCGAATTTCTTATATCCGGGTTACACTGTACATTAACATAGGCTCTACCCCCCCCCGGGGGGATCCCTCTTATATCAGGTTTTCCGTGAACCCATGTCTCTTATATCCGGGTTGCATTGTAATTGAAACCCAGCAATTCCCTTGGTATGGTTAAATCAACACAGAGTTAGAGAGGCATACATAGATAGCTGAGTGAGTGAGAGAGAGAGAGAGAGAGAGAGAGAGAGAGAGAGAGAGAGAGAGAGAGAGAGAGATGGGTGATTTGTTCACTTATAAACTATAACAAATTAGAACAATTAAATAAAATTGTTTTCAAACATAACTCAATCCCAGAACTAAAGTATAGTTTAGCATGTATTTTGTGTTATTAAAATATATAGGAAAAAAGCTTTAGGAAAACAAACGTTGATTAAATCACATTTTTTTTATTATTATTGTAGTAGTAGTAGTAGTAGTAGTAGTAGCAGCAGCAGCAGCAATACTAGACAACCACAATAAATTTGGAGAGGTTTTCAAGTTTTTAACAAACATGTTGTGATCGGAAGAACTAACTACCAAAAAGACGTATGAAAGTATCCAACTTCATGAAAGCAACGCAAGACTTGCTTAAGAGTTTCATAACTCTGACTAAACGACATGCAGCACTCAATGAGGAAAGAGCAAATAATAATAATAATGATTATAATGATAAAAATAATAATAATTATAATAATGATAAATAATAATAATAATAATTATAATAATAATGATAAATAATAATAATAATTATAATGTTAATAATATTGATAAGTAATAATAATAATAATAATAATAATAATTATAATGTTAATAATAATAATAAATAATAATAAAAAATAATACAAAATTCAATGTCTATGTATTTGTTCCTGCTTATTTGTCTCCCCACGAGGGTAAAGTTAGATACAAGGAAAGCTTTTAATGTGGACAAAATCGAGCTCCCTAAAAAGGGGCATACTAGATTTGGAGCAAAAATGGTCTAGAAGGATTTCTCTTTCACTGACAAAGGACAGAATAGACGAAGTGTGTGTATATATATATATATATATATATATATATATATATATATATATATATATATATATATATTTTTTTTTTATCTATTTGTTTCAGCTTTAATTAAAACATCCTAACTTCAAAGAATCTGTTGCCTTATAAATTTTATGCATATACACGTATAATATTATAAGACTAACCTGGGTGCCCCGGCATTGCCCGGGTGTTTGGAGGTGTGTTGAGCAAGAAAAAAAAAAAAAAAAGTGGTAGTAGGCAAGCAGGCTTGAACCCGTGCCACGAAAGTGGAAAAGAAAGTGAAAGAAAACCTGACGTCTTACCCCTACTCCATGACACGACCGGAAGTTCGGAATGTTAAAATTAGGCAAAGTCAAGCCAACCTATAGACTTGTAAAAATGGCTTGCAAAAAAATCAATCCATCCTTGAGGTTGGAATTAATGTTTTGGGCCAATCTTTCGATATTTGTTGTCCGAGACGTCTAGCTTCAAAATGATACCGATCTTGTGAAAATCCGTCGCCTCTGGCGAAAGTTTTAGGCAGACATATAAACATACATACATACATACATTTAAACAGGCAAGTGAGATTTATATTTATAAATGATATAATACATTGAGTATATATTTCCAAGCATTACATTTCTATTTAACGTTTTCTTTTTTAATTTATTCGTGAGGGGCTACTATTTGGGATCGGATTTGAAGGAATACTATTAAGGGAGTTGGGCAGCGAAACACTTGAATTTCTGCATGTCAGTACAGTCAGGGAAGCAGGGATCTAGGAGGGATCTCTACAGTGTAGGGGTGGGATTTTGCTGCTTGTCGAGTTTGTCTGAGATATTGTGTCGAGGGGGTACTAGTGCTCGGAGTTTATCAGAGCACTTGCCATTGAAATACATGTAAAAAAGGCACAAGGATGCCACGTTTTGGTGATAGGACAGAGTCTGTACACATTTAATTGCAAGATCAAAATTTTGAGTTTCAACTTGCTTATGTTGAATTCAGTATATAAATATATTAGCAGGAAGACCCAATGTTGCCCGGACTTGAATTATGATCAACAATTGTTTCACACTATCACCTATTTATTTTTCTATCACATCGATTGATTGCCTGCCTTAGTTGGTGACCCATCGTGGTGCACCAGGAGGAAGCTCCACATACTTCCCCTGCAGTGACTTAGTCCACAATACATCGTGGTCTACATTGCACTGTAGAGAACCTACTGTTAATTTTAGAAAACTATTTTTATAAAATGGCTTGAATTAAAGTTTAAAATGCAAAAGTCAAGTATCATGCTTCAATTGTGCTCTAAACGGAAACATTCATTTTGAATGTGCCCCTGTCATATCAAAGAACTTACTGTAGATTTTATATTGGCCCAGTCGTTTTCGAGTCCATAGGGAACAAATTAATTTGAACCTACGTCACTTCCGGTTTGGCGATGGACATAACAGCAAAGACGTCACTTTTTTTTTTTTCACATTTTTTCCTCCTTCGCGGTACGGGTTCGAGCTTGCCTGCCTGCTTATTACCACTTTGTTTTCCTTTTTTGCTAAACACAGACCTTCAAACACTCAGGCAACGTCGGCCATCTAGGCTAGTGTTAAACAGAAACGCAATGCTGAGAATATATATACTCTACATATTATATCATCTTATAATATTTTGTGTGTTTGTGTTTATTCAATTATATTTCACTTTTATTTATATAAGTTCTTTAATTTATGAAGCTCTATGTAACAACAGACATAAAATGACAGAAATTAATGACAAAAGTCTATATTGAAAGTTTCAACATGTTGACCATCTTACCGTTTATTTCTTTATGAAATGCTCAATGAACATTTCAACATACTTTAAGAAATAAACGGTAAGATGGTCAACATCTTAAAATTTGGAATATATACTTTTATCATATATATATATATATATATATATATATATATATATATATATATAAACGGCTATATGTCTGTCTCCATATTTTCAAACTATCTTATTTTTAATCTATTCATATGCGTGTCACCTTGGTACAATGGTAACTTCGCCAGCTTTGGATGCTACAGTTTCGGTTTCGATTCTAGATGATGGCACCTAAAGACTTTCTTTTTTTTACTTTTAAAATCACGACTCTATAATAATATATACGTAATCTGGAGAAATTAAAATATCATATTTAAGCGTATTTTACGCCCGGGCAAAGCCGGGCGCCTCCTTCCCACTAGTATGTATATATATATATATATATATATATATATATATATATGTGTGTGTGTGTGTGTGTTATTTCATGTACATATATATGTATAATCCATTGCATAATTTTGATTCTCAAAAATGTCTGAAACGATGAAAAGAGGTCTTAAGAGGTATTTGAAATTCTGAGGATTTTGCTTAAATGATCAAATTCGATACAAATCTGAAATATTTGAATTTCCAAATGTAACGTTGTGTCCATGTAAGTAAATAAATATAACTATGAGGTTTTCAGTAGAAAACAAGATGTGGCACTATTTCCTTGTGCCACTGTTTCTAACACACTCTGCAGCATGGACGGGTGGTAATTTGTCCATGAGCGTAGAGATACAAAGAAACCCCTTCCCATAATCCCCTTGCTATCTTTCTCTCTCTTTTCCTGCACGACCACCATGATGTGAGGACGCATAGACTGTCTCTCCGTAAATGAGGGGGGGGGGCCACCCCCTCCCTCAACACTAGTTAGGGTAGGTTAGTTAGCTTTGAAAAGCCTATTGTAAAAATTAATTGTAAATTGTTTTTTTTGTAATATATATTGTATCTCTAATGTAAAATAAAATAGTTAGTTATACCTTTGTATATTACAATTGTGTCGCGTGTCATTTTTCTTGTCTGCCATGAATGCCTTCATAAATGTCTGAAGTCGAAAGGCGGCCCTGAGGACAAAGAGATGAAGATTCCCACCAGAATGCCACCAGGGTGAAGAGATCATCTTGAGAAAAGAAAGGAGCCACACCCAAATCCAACATCTCAGGTATGATTTTCTTCTTGTTACTCAGACCCTAATGACTGGCCCATCTTCATGTCTTCATGAGACCGCTTTAAGACATTTACTATAACACGTCTGTCGGTCACACCTCGGTGGCCGGCTGATAGTGGTATAAATGGTTGCCTTAAGACGCAGGATTGACCCTGGTTAATTACCAGACGGATCTCGTCGCATCTGTGTCGCAGTATAAATGATGCACTATGACCAAGACATATTGTTTCCCAGCATGGAAATAATTTCGACTCTTAAACCCACGGCACAACCAAAAATAACGACCACTAGACGAATCGAATAAAAAAAAATGGTCCACGGTCTTTAAAAACGGAAAAAACTATTTCTGGCAAAATTTAAAAAAAAATGGCAGACCAGTACACACGCGCACAAAAAAAAAAAAACGCACTCAAAAAGAAAATTCAGAACCTGAACAAAAAATTGTCTTGCACCTACAAAAAAAAAAAGGCAGTTTACAAAAGATCGATTTAAAAAAAAAGAGTATTGAAAGTAACCCTTCGAAAAAAAAGTAAGAAATGTGTCCCACACACAAAAAAAAAAAAAAAACAGAGACGAGAAAAAAAAAAAGTGTCTCTAGAATATGCAATATCTCTTTCTCTCTCACGCTTTCTCTCTTTCTGTCTCTCTCCGGATATATATCGATATGTGTGTATATCTATGCATCTTGTTATTACATGAAAAAAAAAAAAAGAAAAAAATCCTTCAAACACGAAGCTCGAAAAATAAATTTAAAAAAAAAAAAAAGGAAAGAAAATAAAGGATACCTAACATTTTTTATCTGATCTTTATTTCAGGTTTATAAAGATATAGGACTTTTTAAAAAATTGCTTTTGACTTTGCAAGTGTTAGATTTAGATTTGAAAAAAATAGAACTTTTACATTACATTTTATTCCATGAACAGTTGATGTGTTTTTTTTTCGGGTTAGATTAGCAGTTAATGCCGAAACATATGTGGTTTTTTTGATTTGATTATGTTTTTTTTTATTAATTTTGATTTGTCTGTTTAAAAAAAAGGAAAGAAAAAATGGATTGCTAAAAATGTGGATTACATAATGTGAACGTTTTTTTTTTGTGTGAGAATGCCTTTAACAAAATTGTTCAAAATAAGATTGTTTTTCTATTTAGTTAATTGTTTTAAACTCGTAGAAATGTTTAATGTCTACCTGTCACTCATTTGTTTGAAACAATGGCCGCACATAGGAAGGAAGCGAAGATGACCTCGTCATGGTGTTTGTGAGGGTGTTGAGGGATGGGTGGTGGAACAATGCGACCTGCCTCTGTTTCTCTTCCTCTCTTTCACCACCTCTCGTGTTGTCTACCATTCTTTCACCCTCTGCAAGCTTTTTTTTGGGGACGAGAGAGTGACTTTTAAAATCGAAGAGTTTTTTTTGTGAGATTACGTAATAGTGTTATGGGGGTGGTAGGGTGTGTAATGGCATCGCTCTGTCTCTATCCCCTTCTTTCCCCCTCATTCTCTCTCTCTACTCTTGTGTTTTAATGATTGTATAGCTAAACCCCCATGGCTGATTGCAGGAGGGCATATAATAACGAATTAACTTGGAGTTTTTTAAATTTTTCTACCAAGTTTAAAGAACAAAATTATTTATGCTTCGTTAAATTACATTAAATGATGTCTTCAATTGTTTTTTTATTAAAAATAAAAACTGAGACGATTATTCAAACAGCACTTAAAGTACTTTTTTTGAAGTCTTCGAGTGTTTGGAAAAGCCAACTGTTACATGATTACGTTCATTTTTTAAGAGTTCTCTGAAATGTTCATAGTTTTTCTTAAAGAAAAAATTACGCTATTACATTTCGAATATTCTCTGAATTTTTAATAATTTCTAAGGAAATATTGTTTGACTAACGAAAGAGATTTTCCTGAACTCTAGATGATTTTAAGGAAGAATTATTCGAGCAAATTCTTTAATTGAAGGTTTATTTGAAATTGGACCGTATGATAGGGGTCCCTGAAATATTGACTGAGGAGTATATACGTAAAATTGAATTAATTATTAAGAAAAAAAAAAGATTTCCTTAGTCTAGAAAGATCTCTCTTTAATTGAAACTTTAATTTTTTCGAGCTGTTAACTATACAGAACTGGTCGTTAACTAATGTGACTCCTAGGTGTGGCGGGAGTTTATTAATTCGAAATAATCCTTGTGAGTGAGTTTAGGAAAAGAATTGCTTTTAAATGATAAAATAATTACTTTGGAAAATAAAGTTAATTAACGTGAAATGTTTCTGAATTCGAAATGACCTTGATAATGACCTATAAGAAGAAATGATTTTTAAGAATCAATTAAATAACTTTAAATGTACACTGAATTTTAAAAATAATAATTACGAAATGAAAAATTTGGGATGTTTCTGAATCTCATTGTGAAGGGTGAATTGATTCAAAATGAATTGTCTATGATCTTTTCGGAAGATTAATTTTAATAATGAACCAAATGTTTGGAATAATTTTTGAATTGTATTACGAAAAATGGGTCTATTCGAAGTTTATGACCTTTTGAGAAGATTGGTTTTTATAATAATAAATGAATTACTTTGGAAAGAAGTTAACTAACATAAATTGATTTTAACGATGAACCAAAATACTTGAAATAATTTTTAAATTTTGGAATTAAATTTTAATGATCTTTTGTAAATCAAGTTTTGAAAAAATACACATACTTTTTAAATGTACCCTGAAATTTGGGAAAAAGTTAATTATGAATGTAATAACTGAAATGCGTTTGCATTGTGTAAACAAATTCTAATTGTGACCGAGGTGCTCTGAAATGATTTTTTAAAAATGTTTTCTTTTTAAGAAAAAAAATTGTTAACACCCTATTTCATTGATTTAATGTATACCAGGTTTCTGAATTGTTTATTTTTGGAAATTTTTTTCCCCCTAATTGAGTATTCTAACTCATGAAGGCTGAGTGCCCTTCTTAATTAATTCTTTATATTATTAATAAATATTCCGTGGTGGATGGTTTTTATTGGTCGCTCGGCGGCAGACTCCTTGCTCTAACAGAATTAATTGGATTAGATCCTCTGAAGACCGAGGTTTTACTAAAATCCATATAGGTCGGCGTGATGAGGTCACGTAACCCCGACTTATCTAAAATACATTATACTGGTTGCTGAAGAGAGCGTAAGTCCAGTAACTGAAGTAATAACTTGGAATACATATAGGACGGCGTGATGAGGTCACGTAACTCCGACTTGGTTAAAATACATTATACTGGTTGCTGAAGGGAGCGTAAATCCAGTTACGGAAATAATGTTATGCAGACTAAATTAAAAAAACGTATAGGTCGGCGTGATAGACTCACATAAAATCCGGCTTAGTGAAATACGTATAGGTCGGCGTGATAAACTCACGTAAAATCCGGCTTAGTGAAATACGTATAGGTCGGCGTGATAAACTCACGTAGAATCCGGCTTAGTGAAATACGTATAAGTCGGCGTGATAAACTCACGTAGAATCCGGCTTAGTCAAATACGTATAGGTCGGCGTGATAAACTCACGTAGAATCCGGCTTAGTCAAATACGTATAGGTCGGCGTGATAAACTCACGTAGAATCCGGCTTAGTGAAATACGTATAGGTCGGCGTGATAAACTCACGTAGAATCCGGCTTAGTGAAATACGTATAGGTCGGCGTGATAAACTCACGTACAATCCGGCTTAGTGAAATACGTATAGGTCGGCGTGATAAACTCACGTACAATCCGGCTTAGTGAAATACGTATAGGTCGGCGTGATAAACTCACGTACAATCCGGCTTAGTGAAATACGTATAGGTCGGCGTGATAAACTCACGTAGAATACGGCTTAGTGAAATACGTATAGGTCGGCGTGATAAACTCACGTACAATCCGGCTTAGTGAAATACGTATAGGTCGGCGTGATAAACTCACGTAGAATCCGGCTTAGTGAAATACGTATAGGTCGGCGTGATAAACTCACGTACAATCCGGCTTAGTGAAATACGTATAGGTCGGCGTGATGAACTCACGTAAAATCCGGCTTTGTTAAAAAATATTATACTGGTTGCTTAAGAAAGTGTAAATCCAGTAACTGAAATCATGAGGTCATTGCCTCGATGGAGGGCGAGGATGATTACCCTCTCTGGTATTTGAAGCAGTATACCAGTCTACCAGGAGCCTGGTGGAAAAAATAACTTGCTTCACTGAGTTCCTGATGGAACGTAGAGCATGGGGACATTGATTGCTGACGGCCGGTTGACGCACCATTCACGGAAAATTAGGGACTTCTGAAATTTATGAATACTCATAAATTTCGGATAGCATAGGGAGGGATGTGGCACTATTTCCTTGTGCCACTGTTTCTAACACACTCTGCAGCATGGACGGGTGGTAATTTGTCCATGAGCGTAGAGATACAAAGAAACCCCTTCCCATAATCCCCTTGCTATCTTTCTCTCTCTTTTCCTGCACGACCACCATGATGTGAGGACGCATAGACTGTCTCTCCGTAAATGAGGGGGGGGGGGCCACCCCCTCCCTCAACACTAGTTAGGGTAGGTTAGTTAGCTTTGAAAAGCCTATTGTAAAAATTAATTGTAAATTGTTTTTTTTGTAATATATATTGTATCTCTAATGTAAAATAAAATAGTTAGTTATACCTTTGTATATTACAATTGTGTCGCGTGTCATTTTTCTTGTCTGCCATGAATGCCTTCATAAATGTCTGAAGTCGAAAGGCGGCCCTGAGGACAAAGAGATGAAGATTCCCACCAGAATGCCACCAGGGTGAAGAGATCATCTTGAGAAAAGAAAGGAGCCACACCCAAATCCAACATCTCAGGTATGATTTTCTTCTTGTTACTCAGACCCTAATGACTGGCCCATCTTCATGTCTTCATGAGACCGCTTTAAGACATTTACTATAACACGTCTGTCGGTCACACCTCAGTGACCGGCTGATCGTGGTATAAAGAGACAAGATTTTAAGGAGACAAAAAATAAAGAGAAATGAAAGGCAAAAAAAAAAAAAAAAGAAGCAGAATAAGTGACATACGTTTAAAAAGGGATTAAAAAAAAAAAAAAACGAACATTAAAAAAATTATATTATAATGATTTTTTTTTTTTTTTTTGTCAATTACTGTAAAAAAAAAAAAAAAAAATTAAAACGAACCAAGACATCAGAAAAAAAAAATTAAAACAAATAATAACTATGGTGTATAGCATTAGATATAGGTAAATTCTAAGCTTACATGAAAAATGTTGCAGAGAAGGAGTAGGAAGAAAATAAGAGGAGGAGGGAAATAACAGGAATATGAAAATAAGAAGACGGGAATAAGAGAGGAGAGTACGAGGAGGAAGGGGAAAAAAAAGGAAGAGGGCAGTAAGAGGTGGAGGGAAATAAGAGGAAGAGGGAAATAAAAGGAAGAGCGAGATAAGAGGGGGGGGAAGTAAGAGGGAAATAAGTGAGGAAGGGGAATAAAAGAGCGTAACTTATTGACAACAGAGTCTGTTAAAATACATTAAAAAAGCCCAATAGAATTTCCAGATTATTTTTATTGCTACCAAAACTATTGATCTACAGAATAAGCCACTACAAATCGCACAATCAATCGAAGAATATAAAAAAAATCGAACAATTATAGAAAAGAAATTAATTAGATGTAAACGTTTATTGGGGTTCTTCAAAATGGTAAAATTTAGTTTCATTATTATTTTGAAGCGAATCGATATCAAATACGTATTGTTTTGATTCTCCAGATTAATGTTCTACCCCGAGTGTTATATTTACACAACGTTTCGGTCAATGTAACCTCTGATCTTCTTCAGGTGTATCTTGCCGAACTCCTGAATCTTTATGTTGACCTCAATAAAGATAAAGATTCCCGAGTTAGACACAAAGATTCCCAAGTTTGACAAGATACACCCAAAGAAGGTCGGAGGTTACATCGACCAAAACATTGTGTAAATAACATTCAAGATGAGAACAGTTGCCCGAAAAATCCAAATAATATGAAGAATTGATCCTTTTTTTTTAATTTATGAGTCATCACTTATAAAGGCCTGAAGGCCACTCGAGGATAAGGGTTAATTCAGAAATTCAGATTGATATAAAATGTTAGCAGAATCTGAGCTTTCACACTACCAATCTAAGATGTAAAACAATGTCAAACTGATTTTTAAAGCTGGACCTAAATAGTATTTAAATTGATATATCAATTTTTGATTCTGACTAGCTAAATTTTATTTATTATAATTATACAATGTTATGGGCAATATATCATACTTTACTACAATTTATTTTTTTAAATGATGTAGTCCTGCCTGGGCAACTGATAATATGAAAATGTTTTTTCAATTATGACCAAAAACCAGCAAGGAAAATAACTCATATTTTTAATTGAAGAATATGAAAAGTACTCGTTTTACAACTAAAATTTTATTTCTTTTACTGTATAAGTTTAAAAATGATACATTGCAAATAAGTTTGACACAAGGTCAATAGACTTTCTTCTGTTCTCTAGTCAAAAAGAGACCTGGCCTACTTTTATATAGACATGATTAAAGGTATATAATGTTTTAATAGAAGATTTCAGAAAAGAAATGTTAAATGGAAGAAAAATATTTTTTGTTGGCCAAATTATAATTATACAACCTAAAAAAATATATTTTACTTTTTTTAAAGCTAATATTCGCCGTTATAAAATACTCTAACTGTGTATTACTCATTTACATTTTAGATCGGAAGAAAAAAAAAGAAAAGGACCAAAAATAAATATGAAGTGAGAATATGACTGCAACGATCGAACGAGAGAAGGAAGAGATTTGGCATCGAAGAGTCAGAAAATACCACCAAGATTTGTAATTCCGATACGTAGTTAATCACCTGGATGGTACTCGGATCTATTTAATCAACTCTGTTCAGGTAAGTTCTCCATTAAATATTTTTTTTTTCACTCATGTTCGCCACTTACAAAGCATATCGCCACTTGGACATAAGGGGCTACTATTTGGGGCCATGTCTAGGAAAGATTAACAAGATTTTGAAAAATAAGTCTTCCCTTTCCAAATTAGCTTCATGGCTGGAAAAAGATGAAAATCAGAGGGTGCAAAGTCAGAAGAGTTAAGGTAATGGGGGAGTATTTCATTGCATCATGTCAGTGCTTCTGATCTGGCAACATGCACGTTGTAGACCGTTGCATTGTCTTGCAGAAAGGTGATAACTTTTCTAATCTTGCCTCGCCATTTTTTTTTTTTACTGATGTTCACCCCTTACAAAGCATATCGTCACTTGGACGTAAGGAGCTACTATTTGGGGCCATGTCTAAGAAAGATTAACAAGATGTTTGTTTATGTTACATTTAAACTCCTGCATATCAGTACAGCCAGGGAAGCAGGCAGCAGGAAGGGAATTCCAAAGTCTAGCTGTTCAAGGGAAGAAACTATTAGAATAGAAAGCTTTCTGGCATTTAGGGACAACAACTGTGAAGGGGTGAGATCTTATTGCTAAGCGGGTTTGTCGGGGATATGTACGTCGAGGGGGTACAAGTGAAACGAGTTCATTAGAATTTCATTCCATGAAAATATTTGAAAAACGGGCACAGTGATGCAACATTGCGTCGATGGGACAGGGGCTGGAGCTTAGTTGATAAAGTGGGACCGATTAGATTAACAACTCTTTCTGTTTTATTAACTAAGAAACTAAGTATTGGTTATAATTATTCTTTACTTGTTTATATATTTATACTAGAACAATACTCGTCCTGGGATGGGTAAAATTAATCCATCCTCTTCTCCGCGAACAAATAAATTTTGCACGGCAACATACAATAATACACTTTCTTCCATTCTCCATTAGAAACAAATCCAATCTACTTTGCGTAAACCTCTAGATAGTATTATTGCTTTTGGTTGTGCTGTAACGTTACTGCTGTTACATATGGGACCCACACATTGTATGCAGTCTACATCACAAGGAACATAGGACAAGTAATAACTCCACTCCTTTTTTGTTGTAATTCATTGATTCAAGTGGCATCTTGCCTGGTACAAGCATTGATGGCTATGGCTCTCCATTTATCTCTCTCCTTCGAGGCATTTATGAATTCATTGTTGCTCATCATTTTTTATGTTCCTATTTACAATGCCTCCCCACGGGACAGAGCTGGACACCAGGGTCGTTTTTTATCATGGAGAATAGGAACAAAACTAAAAATTGTCTCCGTCGTGAACGATTGCTCATCCATTGAGAGAAAACAAGAAATCAAAGTGCAGCATCTGAAGAACAGATACTACACTTTGATCTTGTTTATACAGTTTATTCCGGTTTTAAAAAAGTTACAATCAAAAGTAAAATTTCACAAACAAAAACAAACTTAGGCACAAGACCTGACAAGAAGTTTGGGGAAGGTGCACGGTCTTTGTAACTATAGTCTGTCATCCTCTGCTTTTTCTACCCACGATCTTTCCCATTATTCTTTGCTGGTTGTCGGAGAGTAGTTTAATGACAATCAGGTGACATCTGTCTATCTGATTCAGAACCCTATTCACGCTATTTCTTGAATAATGAGTTTGATATATTGCCATAGCTTCCTTTGCAGTTGTACAGACAGTAGGTTGCAGTTTCTTTCTGTCTGAGCAGTGCGCATACTGGGTGATAGTCCTGACCATTGAGGTATCTTCTGCTTAGCACAATGAAATACAATTATTTCTGTTTGCTTCCGTATTACGTCAGTCACCTGCTTTCCATAACCTTACATTATCCTGATCAGGTGGCTAAAATAGATTCTCGACCGTGTCCAAAGGTCTTGCACAGATTATCAGAAGGAAGAAGGTATCTTACTTTTCCTCTGATAGTAGTGCTGTCCTGCTATCCGGTTGAATTCTTTACAATATTGAATTTGACCTGGTGTAAGTCATTCATGTTTAACCTAAGTTGCACATTCCCAGTCGGTCACACGCTACAGAATCTAGTGTTGTTCATATGTTGACTTCCTGTCACAACATAACTTCCTGTCGATGCCTCTATTCAGTCTCAAGAGACAATAGATACCTTCTGTAAGGGTAGCTGCATGTATAACTGTGAGGCAAGCGTTGCACAATCCCTAGCTAGACCTCTCCTGAATCAGCACTGCTAGACGACTGGAAACAATGCCGAGATAAGCGGAGAGCACATGCAGCGCTAACAATGACATTTGACAGTCGGTTTTCTTCTGTTCCTCATTTGTAAAGCAATAAAAGATTAAAATCAACATTTAGTGCTACTAAACCTTATCTTTACAATCCTTAATCTAATTTTTATCAAAATTCATTACATGATTTTGATTCCAGAAAATGTCTATAATTTAAGGCTTAAGTTTAAGGGGTCTTAAGAAGGAACTGAAATACAGGGAATCTTGCTTGATTGCTGCCTAATGGCTATACATCAAATTAATGCAATTCTGAAATATCTGTTTTCAAATTTAACCTCATGCTCATATTACGCCTCTTAGAAACACTTTAAAATACTTGAAAGAAACTGAGGTTTGAAAGAATATTTATTAATTTATTAATTGATGTCTAACACCTATTGTTAAAATTTTAAAAAAATAAAAAAAAATTGGAGGTATCAAAAAGTTCCTAAAGGACTGCCACCCTCTCTTCACAAAACTAAATTAAACTAAATATGGCCCACATTACTTCACCTTTGACCTACCAGCTGTGTTTGAAAATTCATAATGCTTGGTTAATTAGTTTAGAAGTGAATCCAGTACACATGAATGCATACACAAGTACACATACCTAACTTTATATATAGAGAAATAACATGAAACTTTGCAATATTTAAAAAAAAACAAAAAAAAAAAACTATATGTATTTGAACGTCCCTTTCATTTAGTCAGATGTCTACATTTTGTTAAAGTTTTTAGTTCAACAGCTGTCAGATACGTTTTGTTTTTTTTTTCATACAAACCTAATGTCTCCATCTTTTTCACACATACATGCACGCATTAAGGTAGTAATTTTGTATATCATCTTTGAAAAAGCTAAGTAATCATATTCATTTTCACTGCAATACAACTTTGTTATATAAATAAGACAACAATATATATATATATATATATATATATATATATATATATATATACACACACACATATATATGCACACTAATGCTATATAAATGAAAAAATAAGTTTAACTCTTAATTTAAAAAAGAAAAAAAGTTGAATAAAAAAATTATATACATGCTTTCTCCCCTTCTTACCCCCCTCCACAGCTAAAGGAAATTATATTTGTTAAGATAACCAATTCATTTCCAGTTATGGCATATATATATATATATATATATATATATATATATATATATATATATATATACTTACTTATTTTAAAGTAAATTTTCTTTATTTATTTAACGAGTAAATCTGATATACACTTAAACTAAATTTATAGTTTATGTAAATTTCCTACTCATTTTTTTAAACTACAGTTTGGATCATTTCAGAAACAAATTATTTTTTCTTCAAGCGAAAAATTTCATAAAAACTAAAATTTGGGCAATCATTAATTTGAAAAATAAAGCTTCTCCCTGCAAAAAAAAAAAATAAAATAAAAAAAAATAAAATAAAAATAAAAGCTCTTCAACTGAAATAGATCTATCTTAATTGTCTCTTCATATTACAGTCAAAATATGCTAAGAAAAAAAAATGCTATCCAAACCCGACTTTCTTCAAACAATTTTGCAGTTTCTTTCACCACATTAGTTTTGCCTTCTTTATATCGTTTAACAGTACTTATCCAGTTTATGACACAATCTTTGGCAACTTTGCACCAGCATCTTTCAACAAGTTACACAAGCAGCCAGAAGATACCAAAGTGATTATCCAATCAGCTGTCAGAGGATGAAAAGTTTCAATGAAATTGTGAAATTCATTAAAGGAATAAAAAATGTTTAAATTAAAAATGACTTTCAACACGCTATGCCAATGTGAGTCCTCTTCTCCATGCTAAGAAAAATTTTCTAAATAGAAAGCCATTCTTAACATTTCAGAAGAGCAGAACACTGCGTTTTGAATTAACAGACTAACAGTCTTTACTTTACCATCTTCCAGTTGCTTATGTAATCGGTCAGAGATTGGGTCATAAACTGGATAAGTACCCCTTATATTTTTAGATTCGATTGTTATGAATTACTTTCTTTTCTGAAATTTGTGACTTGCAACACAACTGGAATAATAAATATCCTATTTTTACATGATTTTTGGAAACTGTTTTTGCATTGTTAGTTTTTCATTCTTTTTACTTGTATTTGCAGGTACTTTCCCTCTATTTTGTATTATATATGTTGCTTTGGTGCTTGTTTACAACAATGGTCTTTTAAACTAACGCATTTCAGGTGAAAACATTATTACGTACTTACAGGTCATAGAAAAATTACTATAAACCTTAAAACATTCCAAAAAAACTAATCTCTTTCTCCTTGTTGTATCATGTCACGTTCATGCCATAGATGAAATTATGGATAGTGTACTCCATAGACTTCAGTCTATTGTTTGTCTGATTCCTCTGAAGACATCACATGTATTATAATTTGGCAGAATGCATGGGGGTGGGTTGCCATTACCTTCCCCAGCACAGTGGCATCTGACTCGCCTGTTTACACCTATCCATTGTCCTTAGATCATCCACATAGCTGCAGTCAAATAACGTAACTTTTAAAACCATAGAAGCATTGATCTGCTAGAGATTCATCCTCCTCCGTGGCCATCCAACGTCCTGCGCTGCCGACGTCATCAGAGTTACCTTCTCCTAGATGAATGTCTTAACTAAGACTGGGGGTTCATACCTCTCCCAGTGAATCAATGCGCCTCCAGATACTAACCTGGTAATTTCTTATGCCTCGGCGTGATACACACAGTACCTAGCCTTCTCAAATTGGCACCCATCTGGTACTAACCAGGCTCATTGTTTCTTAACTTCGATGATCTGGCGAGAACCGGTGTGTCAACGTGATTGTGCCATATATTGAAAAAAAAATAATAACTAAAAATAGAATTCTTTTGAATTATTGATTTTTATTGGAAGAGTTGTGCAACCAATTCAGTATGACAAACAAGGGAGATAACTGTTGACTTAAATTAAGGCTCTGCCATCTTTAAACACGATATCTGGGAATATAATTGTGGCTGAATTTTTATTCAAAATACTTTCAGCACATCATCTATTTGAATCAGTTTTCGTGTTTTTCTTTTTTAAAATTCATACTGATTTTGCTATGACACGTAAGTACATAATGTTTTCACCTGAAATGCGTTGGTTTTTAAAAGATCACAAATGTAAACAAGCAGTTGTTTCACTTTAGATGTTTATAACGTTTAGTATTTATGTATCCAACTTTTGTTTCTCAATTTTTAACTGCTTGAATTTTTAAACTTAATTTAATGCTAATTTTTTCTCATAAAGTTTTATTTCATCTCGATTTGAATAAAATGCTGCAAGCTATAAAATGATGTAATTAAATGTTTATTTGTAAAATTGGCACAGCGATATTATATGTGTAATACTGCTTACGCTACATTTGAATGATGTTAATTATCGAGTTTTAACAACAATGTTAATAATTGTTTGGATATATATAAAAAGAAAAAAGATCAACAATTTGAAAAAAAAAAAAAAAAAAAGAAAAAAAAACTATTTACCATCAGAAAGATTTTGAATTGCATCTAGACTGATATTTTTCAAAATTCACGACAAGGAAAGACTTTAAAAAAAAAAAAAAAAAAAAAATGGGACCAATTTTTATGTGATATTGCTAAAATTACAGCTTTCATGACAATAAATATATTAAAAAAAAGTTTTAAGATTTGAAATTTAAATTGAAAAAAGAAAAAGAGAAAAAATTGCTTGCTTTTTTTTTTGTCATTTTTTTTTGTTGTTGTTTTTGTTTTCATTTGAACAAGTTTTTGATAATTTTTGCAGTAATGGCTGAAATTTAAAAATTGTATCACATTCATAAAAAAAAAAAAAAAATGAAATATTTTGATTAAAAAAAAAAAAATGTAAATTCCTGTAATTATAATAAACTGTTGCAACCCAAGCAAAAATAAAATAAAATGAAATAACAGAAAATTCCAAAAAGTCATAACAAATTTGGACAAATTCTTGACACAGCCAATATAAAGACATAATGGCTGGAGAGTATAATTAAAAAAATGTCATATATTTATTAATGATGATTGTTGTTTTGATATATTAAATAAGCTACCATATCCAAAGTTTAGCTTTGAATTCAATTTTATCATTTTTTTTTTTTTTTTTTTTTTTTACATAGATTATTTGTTTTTCAACAAAATATTTAAATAAAAGATATTTTAAAAAGAAATAATTTTAATTAGTTTTAGATTTTAGGATTATCATTTTCAAAACATAAAAATATTTTTTTTTCGAATTAAGTGAAGCTAACAATATACATAATATAATTATCTAATTAAAAAACTAAATTTTAAAAAGATAACTAAGTTGTCTTCAGAAAATACAATTGATTCATTTTTTAAAATTTTCAAATTTAAAATTATTTTAAATGATTTTCAGTAAAGTAAGATAATCTCCCTTTCATCAAAGGAAGATTATTATTCAAATTTATGACCTGAAAAAGGAAAATAAAATTTTAATTTTAATCAACTCTTCTTTCCCAGCAAACACCATCTTTCAACATAGCGTAGGAATGAAGATACCTATACTGATCAAGGGGAGATAACAATGAACAAACGAACACGATGGTCACACACGCATATAAAATTTGCAGGAGTGAAAACAAGACCTATTATTTGGGAACTTTTGTTCAATTTAATTGTTTCTTTATTTTAATGGTGGGGAAGATTGAATACAAAATTGGAATCCAAATTACATGAACGAAAATATAATTTCGCATAAATTTAAGTCAAAGTTACTATCAAATGTGACTCCTTTTTATCTCTCAGATATGCGCTACGAAAGTAATGTTTATTTTATGGATATATTATATTTATTAATTGGTAGCATCTTTGCTAATATCAAATTTTGCTAATTTCTTTCCTAATTCTTACAAAAGAATAAAATAAAGAGAAAAGATTAAAAAGTGAGCCTATTATAAAAAAATGACTAGGTTTCAATATATATATATATATAGTTTTATCCTTCTTACGCCCTTCTTTTCTCTCTCTCCTCCCTCATTCTATTCCTATCCGTATCTAGTTGAATATTTTAAACTCCCCCTCACCCCTTACCACTTTCCAATATTTATTAAATCTTAAAACTTAACTATTGTAGAATTAGATTTGAAATTCTCCCATCCACCCACTTTTTTTTTTTTTTCTCTTTATGCTTCTTCTAATAACCATTTCTGTAAAGTCTCATGAAGTTACTGGGTCGATGATACGATTCGGTAACCGAAACATGTATAACTAAGTAGATAAAACAGTAATAAAAAATATATATATTTGTTCTGCAATAGTATTGAGCACTTTCTTCAGGTTTTTACTAATTACCATTTTTGCTATATATGTGTATATATATATTTGAATATGTATGAATAAAAAATCAATACGAAAAATATATAAATGTTTATATCTTTTCTGTATTTATTTCCTGTGTGTTGACGTGTAGGAATACAAAAAGTCTTTTGGAAAAAAAAAAAAAAAAAAAGCACATAATTTTCGACTGATCCTTTGATCTTCCCCAGTGTGAATAATAGAAAACCTGAGTGAGCGAGCAGAGTATATATATATATATATATATATATATATATATATATATATATATATATATATATATATATAAATAATAAACTTTTTTTCCAATTCTAATCTCAAAAAATATTTCCATTTTCTCAAAGTCGATGTTGTCTTTTTAACTTTACATTTGTATAATGCCGGCGCTTTCTCCTCTTCTGACAAGAAGCATTTAGCTTCAAAATGCCATCACCTAAAGTGGTTTCTTCCCATTTCCCCTTTTTGTAACTCTTACTGACTTGATAATGTAATAAAGTGCCTATGTAACTTTAACCTTTATCCTCTTAACTTATTCTCTCTCTCTCTCTCTCTCTCTCTCTCTATATATATATATATATATATATATATATATATATAGAGAGAGAGAGAGAGAGAGAGAGAGAGCTGTGAAACAGCGAAACAGTACTGTATGTGGATGACTATATATGTTTTCAATTTGTTTTTACATAAGCAGTAATGTGTTGCTACACAGTCATGAGCATGTTTCAGTCTTCTAGTATTTAGTAACGAGAGACCTTTTCAGGCAACAACGCTTATATTCAAAAGTGGAATGCTCAATCATCATCAGGGATAATTAACAGAACAGATTTTATGATATTTATAGAAGTGTTTTCTTTTTAAGTAATTCACACCTTTTATATATATACATATATATATATATATATATACACATATATATATATAATACATGCTATATTATATACTCACACATGCTATATCAAATATTCTATGTCATTTTTAAAAGAGTTTAAGAATAACATCGCTGTGTTATTGAAATTTATTTTGTAATATTTGGTTTATTTGATTTAATTACTGGTATTTGAAGGTTTTGCTTGTTAGTGCTATGTATAAGAATAGACATGTTGTCTACTAAAAGTTTTCGAAATTAGAAAGCTTGCTAGTAAGGAATATATACGCTGGAATTGCTTATGTTATTTAATGAAACATACACACATATATATATATATATATGTATATGTGTATATATTGTTTTTAAAATATATTTTAAAAATAATATATATGCTGCCCCCCAAATTGGTAAAAGGGAAAATTATTCCCAACTAGCATTTAGGTAAAAATGCACTTTCGAATAAATAATTGACTTCATTCAAAACGTATCGCAAAAACAAAAACAAATAAACAACATCTATATATATATATAAGGGAAAGAAAAGAATCAGCCAAATTTTATTATAATCAAAGATGCTATCAAGTTAATAAAATTAACTTTTCAAGTTAAACTATTTATACTAATTGTGTTTACTTTATTATATTTATTGAGACTCCATTAAGGGAAGGCATTAGTATTGGGACCTTTAATTAAAATCGGAATTGGGAATAAAAAAAAAAAAATCGGAACTTTTTAAAATATTGAAATCGGTATCAAAATCGCGAAAAAAAAAAATCTATTTTCTGATGCCAAAAACGATTATTTTAATTTGTTTTTATTTCTTTGTTATTGTTTAAAACTTAATTTTCCATGCACTGCATTAATAATGAAATGATAAGTATTTATTCATTTTTAAACTATCAAAAAACTAAAATGTATATATATATATATCACTCCTACTTCAGGTTTGCGAAATTATATGCACATATTATATGGGTTTTTGCAGTAATCCACCCCCATCCCCTACCCAAAAGTCAACTCTATATTTAGAAATTTAAAAAGAATCAATAATTGTACTGGAATTGGAAATTTAGAAGAGAATCAGTAATTGTATCGGAATTGGGAAAAATATTAGAATCGTCACTAGTGGGTATGTATTAATAAATTTGTATAATGATAAAAATTTGTTATAAAATTTATTTTTCTTTCGGTCTAAAAAGATATATCTTTAGATCCAACGAAACAATAAAGTATGCGTTTCTACTGGATTCATAGTAAGAAAACTAACTTGCACATAAATGATTTCATTGCAATACTTAGTTCTTTATTGAATAAAAAAAATAGTTAAAATTTTGCAGCAGTTGTCCAGAGGATAAAGTTATATTTTTAGATATTTATAAATTTAGCACTATATTTAAATATTTAAAGATATTGCAAAAAAAGTAACATTAAGTTTTTATTATTATTATTTTATTTTTTTTAGAAATAGTCAAATCAAATATACACAGAAATGTTGGCAAATATGTTTCTTACAATCAACCAATCAATCTCAAAGATAATACGAGTAATTTAAATGACATTTAATTTTTACTTTTTTTAAACAGTATTTTCAAACAAGAAAAGTAATTGATAACATTTTTAGGGGAGAATTTCTTCATTCTAAGAGCGAAATTCGAAAATCGAAATATTGAATTTTAAGTAAAACCAATGGTATCTACTTAACTGTTATGTCGAATTTGGGAATCATTTTCAAAATATACAAGTAATTGATAAATTTTTTTGTTCCTTCTTAGCTATAAAGAGCGAAATTCGTAAATCAAAATATTGAATTTCAAATAAAACCAATGCTATCTATTTAACTGTCATGTCCAATTTAGTAGCATATCCAAAAATTACAAAAAACGATAAAATAGAAAAATTAATTATTAATGAACATTGTTTTTGAAACAAATTTCAAGTTTATCTATACTATAAATAAAATTCTAAATGTTTATTTATTTATGTGTTTATATATATATACCAATAAGACTTTTGAACGGATGCACTGAATTGAAAAATTCTTTTTTTTCTCTGAAAGGTGGGAGTCCCTAAATTGTCCTTATCTATATATGGTTCATAACGAACAACGCCAAGTCACACAAAAAGCCCGAAATAAAGGTTTTTGGGCCGTTTTGCGCAACTGTCGAAAACGTTACCTGCCCCAAAAGTTACCTGCCCATGTCAACAGAATTTAGCACTGTCTGTATACAATCGCGGTGACATCTTTCGGCATACGGACAGGACTTGTGGCGCAATGGATAACGCGTCTGACTACGGATCAGAAGATTCCAGGTTCGAATCCTGGCAAGTTCGTAATAATTTTAACCATCATTTTAGCCAACGTTTTCTCATTATCCTTACCCTTATTTAGATCATTTTTGTTTTTTCAGTGATTTGGTTTTGTACATATGGGGATTTCCCATACTCCGAGTTCACAGGGTAAGCGTTGATAGGAAGACGATGTTGAGTTTACTTGATGTTGAGTTTGTTTGACTTGGCGTTGTGTGTGCCGATGCGCAGCTGCTAGTATTTAAATAAACAGCATGAAATCAGGGGAAGTAATTGCAGTCCATTTTTTTTACATTTAATAGTGGATATCACTGATTCATCAAATCTTCCAAGTACATGTTTTAAGTAATAACGCAGTAATATGTTAGCAATTGCAACATAAAAACTAAGTATATAACTTTGCTTTGTGCTGACATCCTTGGCCTTTTTGGCTAGGATCAAAGTGTAGTATTATTATCTTTTTTGTCTTTTATACGCTAATAAAAATGTTTTAAACGATTAGGTTCTAAATAGGACGTCCCCAAGTCCGAAAACGTGAATGTGGTATTATGGTAAAAGAAGATACTAGCTAAGAGAATCTTTTGTTTAATTCTAGAGTAACAAGGATGACCAATGACACCCAGTCTTCCCCCTTTTTTGAGTTGACCTTCTGCCTACATTTTTTGTTTGTGTTAAATTTATACTGTATTTTTAACCTGAATAAAAGATTTGATATCTCAAAGTGTAGTATCTGTTCTGATATTACACTTCACCTATTCTGACCTCGATCAGTGAGAGGAGAAATCCTTCTAGATTGAAGCAATTTTTATTTTTGTTCCTTTCCAGAATGCCCCTTTTTAGGAAGATGGATTTTCCCCACATTAAAAACCAATCAGACAAATTATTTTTTGAATATCAATATAATTTTTTTTTCTTTGTAAAAATTATTTTATCAAAGTTAAATAGCCTTTCTTTAATGTAAATTTATGCCCTAAAAATAAATCTCTCAATAAAAATTTTAATTAAATCTTTTCATTTAAAAGCAAACACCATCTTCCAAAATGGTGCAAAAATGTATTGATCAAGGGGAGATAACAATGAGCAGACGAACGTTACGGTCACACACGCATAAAAATATAAAAATAACTGATGATCATTTTTCCATTTTTTTTCTCTTGTGGCTAGTCATACACACTATTAATGCATAATAATTTGATTATGCAATTGTTTAAAAATATTTATAAGATAGCCAAGTTGTCTTCAGAATATTTGGGTCAAGATACTTTTTTTTTTGGATTTTCAAATTTAAAATTATTTGAAATTATTTTTAGCAAAGTTACATAGCCTTCTTTTAATGTTAAATTTATTCCATGAAATAAAATCTTTACATAAAAAACTAATTTTAATGAAATCTTTTTTAAAAGCAAATACCATCTTGAAATGTAATCGAGTTATGAAGATATTGGTTAAGAGGTGATAACAATGGGCAGATATGTATTTTTACTTTTAATGGATAAAACTATTTTAACTTATGGCATTTCGTATACAATTGAAAATACAGCATTGTATGAACACTGTTGGACATTTATGGCTGAAACTTGGTGGACAAGTCAGGCCTAGATTATTTCTATCAAATATGATTGGATTGAAGAAAGAGTTGTAAATTGTGCCATTTGTTTTAGAGGTATGTCGATTATGAGTTAACAGTCGACTCCAATTAAAAAGTCGGTCTCAGAGATAGTGCTGCTCTATCGCATGGCATTGAAATTTATTCTTTTATATAGAAAAGTTTGGTCACATCATTGAAAATATGATTTTGCAAAGTTATTTAAAGAATTTAGAACACCAAATAATATACAATTTTTTTTATGTCATTTTAAAGATTTTTCTTTGATTTCTACATTTTTTTTTTTTTTTACATAGGCGTCACCACTTATCAAGGCCGATAGGCCACTCAAGGATAAGGGTTAAAGAGTGTAGAGTAGTCAAAAGGACAATATAGTAATCGATAGTAATGGAAGTTCGGTAAATTTGTTAACTTAAGTGGAACGGCTCATCAGAAACTTGTTCACGTTGGACTTTTGCTGGTATTAATTGGAAGGGTCGAACCCCTTTGTGAATACAGCAAAATATACATTTAATCTTGTTGACGAGTATTGTGTAAAGTTCAAATCAGATGTGTCTTGTGTGTTTGACGCTTTCGTAAAGGAGAGATTAGTTACAACCTAGTCTCATCAATTTATCAGATTTGCCATAAAATTTAATTTATAAACCTCACTATGTCCATCTGTCTGCCCGTCTGTGGGTTTCCATATTTTCAAACCCAATCTCTTTTAAACTAAAAGTCGTAGAGCAGCACGACTGACTTCAAATTATTGAACTTTTAAATGGATCTTTAGCCAGTTAAAATAGTTACATAAGATAAACAAAATGTGTAATGATTTTTCAATTTTGACACATTTTTAAATGAGTCAAAATTGAAAAACATTTTTAAATGAGTCAAAATTGAAAAACATTTTTAAATGAGTCAAAATTGAAAAACATTTTTAAATAAGTCAAAATTGAAAAATCATTTTTAAATGAGTCAAAATTGAAAAATCATTTTTAAATGAGTCAAAATTGAAAAATCATTTTTAAATGAGTCAAAATTGAAAAATCTGAGGAAGTCAGTCCGACAATCTCAATCAATGTTGTTGTTTTTGTTTAAAACAAAATCTTCTACTGCTTGTAGTAACGACAAAAAAAAAAAAAAAAAAAGAAATAATAATATTTATTGATTTTTAACTACCAGTAAAGCTAAAATCTAGATCATCCCCACCACAGGTGCGTTTTGACATTTGCGAAAATATATGCACATTTGACACGTGTTTTTACGGTTATCAGGAAAAACAAATCCATAGTTAAATATTTAGAGATTTATAAAGAATGTGTGGGAGGTTTACTTTGGATAAAAATCACACACACACACACACACACACACACACACACACACACACACACACACACACACACACACACCCCTCCATGTCCAACAAGTCGTGTGTATACATTAAAGCTTAAAAGCAAACTTTGCTTTTAACTAAACAATTTTTTTTTGTTTGTTTGTTTACTTGCCTCCCCACAAGGGCAAAGTTAGACATGAGGTCGGTTTTTAATGTGAGGAAAATCCAACTCCCCAAAACGGGCACTCTGAATAGGAACAAAAATAAAAATTGCCTCAGTCTAGAAGGATTTTTAGTTCACTGATCAAGGTCAGAAAATGTGAAGTGTAGTATCAGAACAGAAATTTACACTTTGCTCCAGGCCAAAAAGGCCAAGATTTATTATTGTTATACCATAATATTTGCAATATAATAAGATACTCTGTTCTAATTTACTTTACAAATTACATTATAAAACCCAGACAACTGCCAATATGAAACATTTTAAAATTATCACCTAATAATAATCATAATTGATCAAGGGGAATAACTCATGCTTTAAATTGAAAGAGTTGTCTACCTTAAGTTTAAAAAAAAAAAGCTAACAGATAAAATTTAAAAACTATAAGATCTTCATTATATGCCGGTCAATGCCGAATAGATAAAGCTAATTTTTTATAATTTTTTTTATTGTTAAAAATTACCTATAAATGAAAATCAGCAACAGGGGAAGTAACTCATACTTAAAATTGAACAATATGGTAGTTGTCTACCTTAAGTTTTAAAAAGAATAAACCAACAAAAATTAAAAACTAAAATTTCACTGAATTCCAAGCAACACCGGATAGGTAAAGATAGTCTTTTTATATAGATATAGGGTCCATTTTGAAATTCTGTAGTCCAGCCCAGATAACTGGTAAATAATGTAACAGTTTAAAATAATCGTCTAAAAATAAAAACTAGCAAAATTGGGAGTAACTCATATTTTAAATTCAAGACTATAATAGTTGTCGATCTTAAGTTTTAATAAACCAATGAAAATTAAAAATGAAACAATGTCATTGCATTGAAAGCAGTGCCAGATAAGTGCAGCTAATTTTTTCTGCAAATCTAGAATGTATTTTTAAATTATGTAAACCAGCTCGGAAAACTTATATGTTACATTTTGATATCATCAACTAAAAAAAAAAAAAAAATCAATAAAAGGGGAAATAACTCCGGATTTGCCTACCTAAGTTGTAAAAAAAAAGGTTGCACCAATAAAAATTTAAACTAAAATAATATCACTGCATAACATGCAGTGCCAGGTATGTAGAGATAGTTTTCTTTTTTTATATATAAATCAATGGATTTTTTTTTAAATTATACCAGACCAGACGACTTAGAATATATAACATTTTGAAATAATCACCTAAAAATAAAAATGAGGAAAAAAGAGGTAACTCTGGAGTTGTCTGCCTTAAGTAGTAAAATGGGTAAACCTATAAAAATTAAAAACTAGAATGATTTCACTGTATCCCAGGCAACGCCGGGTCGTACAGCTAGGGTTTATATAAATTTAGAATTTATTTTTAAAATATGTAGTCCAGCCCAGACCACTGTTAATAACATTTTTTTTTTTTTTAATAATTACCTTAAAATAAAAATCATAAATGTAGAATCAACTGAAAATAACGACAAAGGATGAACACACTGTTATATGACCAGTGCCACAAAATTTTAACACTTTCTGAAATAGGATGGAAAGGACACAAAAAAAAAAAAAAAACAACACAGAACGGTATTTTGAAGAGAAAAATAATGACCATTGTTTTCCACGTACAAATGCCACCATTATGAAAAAAATAAATAAATAAAATAAAATGAACGTAATAATTCTTTAAATTTCTAAGATTCCAATGCAAGAAGATAAATCTAATACGAAACAAAAACAAAACCAAAAAAAAAAAAAAATAGAGTACTTACCGGTGACTCTTACTGTAGCAATTTCTTCAATAATCCCCAAATCCGAGGAGGCTACACATGTATAGTTTTTGGTCTCTAAGACATTCTTGAGTTCCAAAACGTTCCGACCAATGGGGATTTCATTTTCGTCAGTGAGTTCGCGGGCACCTTGTCTCCACCTGACCTGTGGCATCGGAGAGCCGACTGCCACACATGTAAGGTTGACATCGGCCCCAGGTTGAACTTCCACATTTTCGGGTGCCATAGAGAAATGTGGCGGCACACGGCGCACTGAAACATATGGACAGAGTTTAGTATGACATCCAATCTTCATCGTGACAAGTTAAACCTTTACAAAGAAACCACGAGCATACGGAACTCGACAGAGATTAAAACCCAAACATATAATCGTTGCTTTGTTCTTCCTTCTGAAATATAAAGTAAGGTGATTGTGTGTGTATATATATATATATATATATATATATATATATATATATATATATGTGTGTGTGTGTGTGTGTGTTTGTGCATGTGTATATATATATGTGTGTGTGTTTGTATATATATATATATATATGTGTGTGTGTGTATATATATGTGTATTTGTGTATATATATGTATGTGTTTGTATATATATATATGTGCGTGTGTGTTTGTATATACATATATATGCATGCATACATACATGTATATATGTACATATACACATATATATATGCGCATATATATATACATATATACACACACATACGCATGTGTATGTGTATTATTATTTTTTTTTTTTTTTAATCTTTTTGACTTGACTGGGGAATGGGCATCTTACTCGATGCCAGATATTTTTTTCAGAGATTACAACCTAGAGATCTTTTTAACACTCTTACCATCCATTTAAGTGCAATTGTTAATATATCTCTTGCACTTGGTACACCGAGCACATTTACCAGGTAGTTTTGGAAATTCTTTTGTTATGAACCGAACTGTGTGTGTGTGTGTGTGTGTGTGTGTGTGTGTGTGTGTGTGTGTGTGTGTGTGTGTGTGTGTGTGTGTGTGTGCGTGTGTGTGTGTGCGTGCGTGTGTATGTGTGCATTCCTGATGTGGCCATACATGAATTTTTGTTCTTACAATTTCCAAATGCATCAAGGGATAAACATAATGGATCAAAGATAATCAATAGAAAAATAATGGCAGCTTCCCCTACATCTCAATGTAGTAGCCAATGAAAAGGGAACCTTTGGGTTACCCTTGTCTATGGCGAACTACTTCACTTTACTTATAGCTCTATATATGTATGTGTGTTTGTGTGTGCTTCCACACTTTGCCTTTAAATAGAGACAGTTCATTTATTTCTCCTCATAAATGTTAACATATATGAGTGTGTGCGTTCCCTATAATAAAAAATGACAGTGAATCTACAGAAAAATTAAAAGTGCATTCATATGTAAATATTTCTGGGGAAGACAATGGAAGTGATGACAAATCTCTAAGGGATCCTTCTTTAGGAGTTGGGGGGGGGGTCACTATCCCCTTTAAAGCTGTCGTTGGTGATTCTGCACTCCTTGTTTCATCATAAGACTCCTCATGGTAGCACTCCTCTGAGATGCTCAGGACGATTGTGCATGGATCAGTTATGGTTCAGGATGTGGAAACAGCCAGTTGAACCGAAAACCAAAACAAATGGTACTGTGACAATAACAAAGAAGCGACTATTTCAGTTGCAAACTTTTTCAAAGTCATAAATTTTTTTTTAATGGAAATCGCTCCAAACAAGGCATGAAGCCACTTAATGTAAGCAGCTAACAAGAACTAAAGAAGTCAATGGAATAAATCATTTCCAATAATAATAATAATAATAATAATAATAATAATAATAAACTTGTTGTCACTCAGACTCCAGGGAACACCACAGGTTGCTTTCAAAGAGAAATCTTTAATGACGGCCTGTGTGACTACTTCCCATGAATAAAATAAATAAATGAATAAAATCATCATCCTCATCATCATCCTCCTTCTCCTCCTCCTCCAACATAACGTCAGTTTTACATGTTAGATAGCTTTTTAGAAAATAACTTCTAAACTAACCTATCTCTGACCAAGTCTTTATCATATTTTCTCTCAAATCCTTCCTTATCACTTATTCCCATGTTTTCCTCGACCAACTGGACCTGCTTGTTCTACATCTACTTACCGAAGAGTTCCCGTTAATTCGTTCCCTGTGACCAAACCAACACAGGGTTCTGTTGTGCGCACATCTCCTTATATTGTCCGGACCTAATTTGGTGTTAGGCTCGGTGAAATAGAACCGAGCTTCTTTAAGAATCAAATTACACAGCCATTGTATGCCTCTCACATCACTTCTCTCCATGCAACACATACCCTCAACCCTCGCTGACAAAATTTCATGCCTATGCATCATCACACATCATGAATAATGCTCAAGGCATCCTTTTGTTTTGGAGACTATGAAGATTTGCGCGCTCCTCCTCCTCCTCCTCCTCCTCCTCCTCCTGCTCAACAACAACAGCAGCAGTAGCAGCAACAACACTCAGTTGGTTAATAATAGCTGAAGTTCCCTGAACTTTCTCCATCTTTTCACAATTATTGTTAGAAACTTATTTTCACAAAACAAAATCAGTAATTTTAGTAACTGAATTTATTTTTTCATGAATTCCCTGCATGGAATATTATCACATATGAACCAGTGCATCAACCACTGGTTTACCTCTCTATCAGGCAGCGTCCAAGAGTCTCCAGTTGATTAGCTTCTGCACTGTCAACCAAGCTCCAACCCCTGTCCCATCGCCATAGTCTTGCATCCCTGTGCTTGTTTTACAAATATTTTAATGGAATGTGCTCCAACGAACTTCTGGCATGTAAATTCCCCCAACTAACACAACAAGCAGAAAAATCCCACACATTCAGTCCCCCAGTACTGGCAAACCTTCTACTCTGAAAGATTTCCCTAAAACTGCTAGACTTTGGAATTCCCTTCCTGTTTCCTGCTTCCCTGACTGTACTGACATTCAGAAGTTTAAATGTAATGTGAACAGACATCTTGCTGCTCAACTCCCTCCTTAGAGTGTCTCTGTAGGCATGATTTCTAATCTACAGTAACCCCTGATGTTTTAGTGTCAATTTGCCTTATTCGAGACTAACATAAGTAATACAAATTTTAAAAAAAATATTTTAAATTAAAAGCTAAAGCGAAAATTTTAACCTTTCATTCCAATTATCAAGTCATACCTTTTGATCAATTAAAATATCAGACAAAATTTTGTGTTTTTATGTGTTTCTCGTCTAAGCGTAACCTTGATAAATATACATTAAATCTATTTACTATTAATCAAATATTCATTTAAATTAATTATAAAATCAGAGGAAAACTAAAATAATTCTTAAAGCCCTATTTAAAAAAAAAAAAAAAAAAAAAAAAAAATTTAAACATGACTATATTTTGAATTATTTTTTTTTCTAAGTCCACTACCCGGGTAACGCAGGGCAAATACAAATGTTTTTTGTGTAAAACTTTAATACGTGTGAGTGCTGAGTGTAACGTGTTCCGATAATATTGGTTTTATTCATATGCTATGTAAATACTTGCAGTACAATACAAAGGCTATACTTAATGAATGAAGAGTTCCAGGGAGATAACTCGGCTAAAACATTAAAAAGAAATTAAGCGTCATGATGATGTTAACGCACCGGTTCTTGAGCGATCACCAAAGTTAAGTGTTGCTGGGATTAATCTGTACTAGATGGGGGACCATTTAAGCATACAAAAGTACTGTTCGTTTAGTGCTTCTACTTCTTCTTTAGTATGATGGGATTTCAAACAAATGCATTTTAGGTATAAACACTATTATGAACTTACATGTCAAATCGAAATTAGTATAAATTCCAAAACTTACGAAAAATGATACAGTCGACGATGTGCTAGATTTATTTTTTTACCAAAAAAAAAAATAAATAAATAAATAAATAAATAAAAAAAATCATAAATACTACCGGTCGGACATTTTCTATTTTGAAACTGTCAAGGAATGTAAGGGAGATAAGTCAAAATTATATATTGCAGTTACCTCCCCTAGATTTTACAATCCTATAATTCAATAAAATTCGCTTTTCCTTGTGATCATTTTTTACAGGATTTTTCGTAATTTTTAGAAATTATACTAATTTTGACATGGCACATAAGAACATGATAGTATTTTCACCTGAAATTTGTTTGTTTGAAATTTCATTATGCTACTGAAACACCACACTTTCACAGGGGTCTCTCAGTAAAGAACAATTGTAGGTTGGTTATCCTCTATATAATGTTTGTGTTCTCGATGTCAGAAAATATCAAGTAGAAGGAAAAGGAATTTGATTTCTTATAGGTTAGATAATTTACAAAATGGCGCATGTAAAAAAAACAAAAATAGGTGTTTGTGCAATATAATGGAATTTAAAACAAACGCATTTAAGGTAAAAACAGTATTTATGTGCCATGTCGAAATTGGTATAGATTCCAAAAATTACGAAAAATGATTCCGGTAAAAAAATGATTACAAGTAAAAATATAATTTATCGAATTAATGAGTTTTATTGTGTGTTTTAATGTGGAAGAGTTGTGTGTAATATAAATCTACCAAAAAAACATAGTAATATTGGTCTATTAGAGACACATGGTAATATTGGTTTACTAAACACATTTAGTAATATTGGTCTATCAAAAAGACACAGTAATATTAATCTACCAACAAGATATAGTAATATTGGTCTACCAATAAGATATAGTAATATTGGTCTACCAAATAGAAACATAACGCCATAAGGATGTTAACACACCAGTTATTATATATAAATTAGTATAAAAAAAGTGATGGCGATGGATTTGAATTAGTCTACCAAAGACACATAGTGATATTAGTTTTAAAAAAAGGCATAGTAATATTAGTCTACCAAATAGACACATAATAATATTGGTCTACTAAAAAGGCATACTAATATTGGTCTAGCAAAGAGACACAGAAATATTGGTCTACTAAAAAGACATAATAATATTCATCTACCAAAGAGACAGTGACGTTGGTCTACCAAAGACACATAGTGATATTGGTTTTCAAAAAGGCATAGCAATATTAGCCTACTACACAGACACATAATCTTGCCATAACATCAGAAAAGGACCCATACACCCATATAAATAATGTTATAGATGTATGAATAATTTAATCACAGTATGTCACTCAGTTTTCAATCCACGAATCTAAATATGTTACATGATGAGTCCAAATGAGGGCAAAACTCACGTCAAGGACATCCAGTGTGCGGCAGTTTGTGTGAGTTGCAACCGTGATTGATTATGTAAATAATTATCTACCCTTTCACATTCAAAAATCTCTGTCTCTCTGTCTAGCCGCACTGATGAGTTGTGATACAGCGAAACAGTACTGTATGTGGATGACTATAATACTCCTTATCTTGAGTTGAGAATATTGCGAAGTGATACACGAATTACCATTAGCGTACAAGCGATGCTCTTTGTGTAAACAAATCGAGCAGAGGTAGTTCGGACGATGTCAAAACATTGTTAAACTCATGACTCATGCAGCAGCCGCCAATAGCGTAGTGATTATAAATATGCCTTGACTGTCGTACAGACGGTTGGATTTCAATCCTGGCTTGAGGTAGTTGCCTGTCTAGCCGCACTGATGAGCTGTGAAACAGCGAAACAGTACTGTATGTGGATGACTATATATATATTAGTATTAGGCCAAGGAAAACATGATGAGGATGGATTTGAATAAAAGATGGTTAAATAAATATCTAGCTAGAGATAGGTCAATTTAGGGGTCAATTTCTAAAAACATCTGTCCAACTCATGCCAGCACATTAAACAGACGTTAAAATGGTGATGATGATGATGATGATTTTAGTTAACGAATGTAACTGCAAACAATTGCCACATCATAAGGAATGCTGTATGTCTGCTTGTATGTTTGGGCTTGTTATTAAGATGTGTGTGTGTGTGTGTGTGTGTGTGTGTGTGTGTGTGTGGTTGGGGGATTATTATTTGATTGTGATAAGTAAAATGTTGGAAAATGGTTGACTCTGCTGCTAAGTAAATAAATAAAACAAATCATTTTGATTAGAAATATATGCATCAACAAAAAATAATCATTAAACTACAGTCATTTTGAGACAACAGTGAAAAAAAAAATAACATAATTAATGCCAAGGAATAATAAAAGTGATCACAGTTGATTTTCTTTTCAATAAAACATGGAACTGTATCTATCCATAATTATACTATAATGTCATAACAATTTATTTACAACAATAATAAAGTGTAGAAATATATTTTCTACATAAACAGATCAAACAAATATTAGCAAAGAATCATTCATTAAAATTTCGATACTTTTGCAGAATACAGACTGTGTTGAAATAGGACATTTTGCAGTATAGACAACAAAAGGAGAAAATGGTTAAAAAAAAAAAACAAATATATAAATAAATGTTACCAAAGGCAAGATAATTTACCAACTTACCTACCTGGATAAGTTTTTTTTTTTTGCGTTTCAACTTATTTTAACGTGTTTAGTTTGAAACACAAGTAGTACCGAGTCTTAACTTAAAACAAAAAAAAAAATGGTCAGCATGAGACAGCCGTCTGTAGAGTCTCAATAATTACTCAAATATCAAAAATTAAACAAAATATTCATAGAAATACACCTAATAGAAACCCATTCTTTACATGAGAATAGGCGTTCTGAAACTATTCTCTACTTTCACCTAACAATTTAAAAAGCAAAAGATACCGTAAAAATTTAATTTAACTTGAAAATCCTATCTAAAAAATAGCACAGTCCATATTTGGCAAAAGTACCAAAATTTCAATTTCATCTAAGTTAAAAAAATTAATGTGAACATTTACTAATCTAAATAACATGTTTCAACTGGAAAAGCTTTTATGGATATATCCAGAACATTGGGAAGTTGATCGGATGCCCCACTGGTTTGGCAGGCCACGAGCAGGCTCAAAGCATTCCCTGAAATAATGCTGATGGAACAGTGCCCATAAAATGGACTTTTTTTCATTCTGGAGACGTCGTGAAACATGGAATTTAGAAAAGACATGGCAAAAGCCTCATACTAAAGCAACAACTAAACATCTCTTTAGCTGCACAAGGCTATCAAAAAAATAAAAAGAATTTTTATGCTGTCATGATGGTCAAGCAGTTAAGAATCTTGGACCAAAGTTATTTGGCTTCAGAGTTTGAATTTCTGACCATTGATGCGGTTATTATTAGGTAGAGCCTAAAAATGATAGAGTTTTTATAGCTAAAAAAAATCATCACAATCAGGGCTGGCCTTAGACTGTTTCAACCAATTAATGCCAACTAATTTTTATACCTAGTGTGGTTCTACATGAAGGTTCAGGTGAAAATTAGGGTTTTACATGGTGGTTAGGGTTAAGGTTAGGGTTCTACACGAGGGAGAAGAGCATTGAGAGTTCAGAGAAGTGGTGTTTGGGTTAAAGTTCTACACAAGGGTTAGAGTTAAGATTTAGGTTCTTCATGAGGGGTTAGGGTTAGGGTTTTACATGAGTGAAAAGCTATCCAACTAACTAAGATACATTTGAGACTGTCAATTCAACTAACAATTTTCTTCATAGTTTATGAATTATGTCAATATAAGTAGAAATTAGCAGTCATTTAAAATGACAAAGTAATGGTAGATATGGCACAAAAAGTAAAATAAAATTAAAATTATTTTTCATGAAAATTTTATAAGTTATTTATAAAAAAAAAACAATGAAACAAAGAGATTGTGTTAGATGGCAATACGCTTGAGGTAGTAGACTCTTTCTGCTATTGACGAAATATGCTGAATGCTGGTCATGGAAATGTACTCAGTATGGCCATAATAAGGGTGAAAGCAGTTTGGGCATAATTTTGTGAGTTGTTGCTGTTGATGACATCACATGCTTTCCATATCTATATCCTTAGTAAGTTGTACAGAAACTGTATTAGTGTAATAGAGCCACCGACACTGGGAGCAGCAGACATAAAGATATGCAAATGACCAAGCCGGTTGTATGAAGTGACATTACAGCAGAGACAAAAGGCTGTGTGGCTGGAGAAGCAGGGGTGTTTGAGACATGACACGACAAGCACATGTTCAAAATGTGGCCGGTATCTAGACAAGCACATGTTCGAAACATGTCGGTGATGTCAAAGCAGTGACAAAATGTCAAACATGGCCGGAAAAGGAGAAATTAATTGTTTGAATATTTATAAAAAAATTGCGTTGTTCAAAATACCAGATATAAAGGTTTTTGTTGTGGCAACAAGGTCTTTTATTTACTTGAAATTGTTTCATTGGTCGAACGATTATTTTAGTGTCTCAAACTATCACTTGCAAAAAATGCTAATTTTTGCTTAGTTGCTGCTAGTTATCTCCCTTGCATAATCGTCTCCAACTCCGTAAGTGCCTGTTTATACGGTGATGCTTTATTTTCTAATTAGTTAAATTTATTTGTTAAGTGCAGACCTAAGGCATGAGGGGAAAGGGAGTTAATTCCATTCGTTCAGTTAAAAGTTGTCTGTATTTTAATTCTTGCATAAGTACACTTTTCATTTTATTATGAGCTATTATTTATAACTCTTTCAAACAACATACCTTAACTTTTAATGAAATGGAAGTCATGGAACAAGCTATATATCTATAAACGTGAGAATGTGTGTGTGTGTGTGTGTGTGTGTGTGTGTGTGTGTGTGTGTGTGTCTGTGTGTGTCTGTGTGTGTGTGTCTGTGTGTGTGTGTCTGTGTGTGTGTGTCTGTGTGAGGACAACTCTTAACCTAAATACCCAACCTAAATAGTCAACAAATTTTTGATCTACAGACTTAAAACTTGGTATATAGGATATTCAGACATGTAAAAAAAAACTTTTTCATCAGTTTTCATCCTGAAAAATGGGCTACTAATGGTCAAAATTGAAAAATTGATCTCGATGGGGGGGGGGGCATCGAATTTTTATCTTTATTTTTATCTATTTCACGACTGTGCATGCAATAATCGTTCACATGACAGCTTCCTTATGTTAAGAATAAGTAGATTTGAAAAACTTTTTAAAGATCGTGTCAAGCTGACCTATTGGTTATTGTATTTGACTCACTGTCTTTAAGCTTTAGTTTCGATCTCAGCTTGAGTATTTTTTTTTTTTTACTTACAAGAAGTGAACTGTTTAGAAAAAACATAATACTTGTGTGCACATGTCTCAGTTTCTTTTTTTTTTTTTTTTTTTACTTCATTTTCTTTTTAAAGGAATTTAACATTACATTTAATGCCGGGTAACGCCGGCTATATGTTCTAGTATCCAATAATTCCTAAGACCAGCCCAAACAATGATTACAACAATTACATACGCCATAAGAAATGATCACATTTGAAGATGAGTAGAAAACATAATCAGATATAGATATTAAAAATAAATTTAATATTTATGATTAAAAATAATTTCAGAAATTGATTAAATAAATATGCGGTACTTGTGCAGTATAATGGAATTTCAAATAAACACATTTCAGGTGAAAACACTTATGTACTTGCTTGTCATGTCGAACTTAGTATAAATTCCAAAAAATACAAAAGCTGATCCAGTAGAAAAAATTACAAATAAAAATAGACTTTATCAAATTATCCAGTTTTATTGTATGTTTTAATGTGGAAGAGTTATGCGACCAATTCTGTATATTAACTTATCTCCCTTGCTTTCCTTGAAATACACCATTGAAAAAATAGAAAATGTATGACCACTAATCTCTACGATTTTTGTTTTTTTTTGTTAAAAGTAGTTCTAGCACATCTTCTACTGGATTATTTTGGGGAATTTTGGAAATGTATTTGGCGATGACACATATATACATGATAGTGTTTTTACATGAAATGAATTTGTTTGACAATCTGATATACTTGCACAAGCATCAAATAAGCTTTAAAAAAATGAATAAAACATTAAGACTTATCCAAATAATAAATCTTAATATACAACTCGAGGGTAAAACTTCTGCCACCCTCTAAATATGCTTATTAAAAAATAAAATATTTATTAGGAGTAAATATTGAAATCGATGAAATCGATTGGAATAAAGTTTTTTTTTTAATGCTTGTAAGAACACAGATCAATGTTTGGGATAAATTACTGCCTGAACAGTTTTAAGCATGTGGCTTTTTTTAAAGAAAGGTATTAAGGTCAATGGAATAGAGGAAGATCTGTCTATTTTATATATAAGAACATATTTCACAAAGCTTAGAAAAATTGACTTAAATACATCTGCATATAAGATCCAAGAAATCTATCTACTAAAATATATTCTCCATTTAAAAGGAGCCATGACCGTTATTATCTAGAAGATTCAAAAGTGGACCTTCAGTTTACTTTCGGAACCCTCTACAAAAAGCAGATCAAAAGATCTATTCTCAGTATACTGGCCAGTATATGTCATTATAGAAAACATAATAGAATAGGAAGTAAATGTCAGCCAAACCTTTGTCTATGTGAAGCATGGTCATTAGCTAATAAACACTACAACTCACAGATGAAAATAAAAATCAATGATTAGTTAGTTAAATTAAACACCATGCGGATAAATAAAACCAACAGGTAATATGAATTCTATGCCTATAATTATATTATATATCTTTACAATATAAACAAAGATAGCTGTCAGAACAAAACACATGATGTTGACTCGTCTATAAACATTTTCTTCTTGCAGCATTATATTGTCATGCATTCTTTTCTATCTAAGCAAAGAATTTCTCATTTTTCTGAAGAGTATATGCATGAAAAGAGACAATATTAACATAATAATAACTGTGTTTTTGCATAATAAAATGGATCTCTAAAAAATGTACCGAAATTTTAACAGCTGGACAAACTGTTTTGCATTTGGATTGTGGAATGTAACTATGCTGTTATTCCTATATATATATATATATATATATATATTAAATAACAATTATTCTTTTAACCTAGACACTAGTGCTTCATGCTCATGCAATCATCGGTGAAGGAGGTGACAATTTTTGCCAACCAGGAGATTCAAACCCAACCACAAAGCCACCTTTGATTTCATTCGCTAACCCTTTACCTTCAGCCATCAATCAATTGCGACGATAATAAAAGAAATTCATAACTAATAGATACACAATTCAGGTGTAGACATTAGACAATCCAGAGTGTTCAAACAACAATATATGGGGTTTGTTGCCTTTGTTCATTCTCAAAAGACAATAGATATCCTCCTGTAAGAGTAGCTGTGCATGTAATTGTGAGGAAAGGGTTGCACAACTCGCAACCACACCTCTCCTGAATCAGCACAGTTTGAGTCCAGTTGCAAAGAGGAATACTGGAAACAATGCTAAGTGGAGAGCAAACACAGCACCTGGAATTGCTAAATGGTCACCCATTTTAGTACGGACCAAGCTCAATGTTGCTTAACTTTGGTGATTTAATGGGAACCCAGTATGCCAATGTGATTATGTCGTATATAAAATATGAGCTAAACATTTCATAAAAGATTTAAGCTAAAAAATTATATAAAAGTAAAACTAGATTCATCTAGACGTACGTGTGTGTGTGTGTTTGTGTGTGTTTATTTGTATTTGTCTGTGTGTGTATGTGTGTTTTTGTGTTTGTGTTTTTGTGTATGTGCTTGTGTGTTTGTGTTTGTGTTTGTGCGTGTGTTTTTGTGTTTGTGTGTGTGTTTTTGTGTATGTGTTTTTGTGTGTGTGTGTTTGTGTTTTTGTTTGTTTGTTTGTGGTTGTGCATGTTTGTGTGTGTGTTTCCGTTTCTGTGTTTGTGTGTGTGTTTCTGTTTCTGTGTTTGTGTGTGTTTGTATGTGTTTGTGTGTTTGTTTGTATGTGTTTGTGTGTTTGTGCTTGTGTGTGTTTGTTTGTATTTGGCTGTGTGTGTTTGTTTGCTTGTGTTTGCGTGTGTGTTTCGGTGTTTCTGTTTATGTGTGTGTGTTTGTGCTTGTATCTGTTTGTGTGTGTTTGTGGAAAGATACATAAAAAGAAGTCATGAAAAAAAGGTTTGATGATAAATATAGGAATGTGTGTGCGTCTGTTTATTTGTGTGTGTGTGTGTGTGTGTGTGTGTGTGTGTGTGTGTGTGGAAAGATTCAGAACAGATATACAAAAACGAAAACCTAATAAAAAACATAATAAAGTATAAAAGTATAAAATCATTTGCGTGTGGGTTTTTGTGTTTCCGTACCTAGCATTAGATATGGAGTAGATAAAGAAAATGGAAAGCAAGTAAAAAAAAAAAACTGAGTAGATAAATAAAAATAGTAGTGTAGGATTGATATAAGTATGAATGTCGGAGTAAACAGCTGAAACCATTGCATCAAGTTGAGCAAGATGGAAAGATACGGATGCTGTTTCTTATCTGATTAGGAATGTCTAAAGTTTCCAACAACTTCTTTCGCATATTCATAAGCAAAAATGTAACTCTTAATCATAAGTTAAAACATATCCTCTTTCAGGATACAGGAGTCACTTTGCCGATGACGTAGATGAAGACTCATGCAAGATAATTTTTTTATAAGTCATTTATTTCTTATGTTTAATGCGTCTATTTTACAATATATTCTTAGTTATTTAATACTGAAAGTTTCAATTTGAATAAAAATTAAGACATTTTACTTCCGAGAACAAAACTTCTGCCAGGGTTACTGAGGCGGACGTGATGATCCTGAATATGTATCGAGCAGTGGAAGTGGCCCTGGCTTTCCTCATCTTTACCATAAAAAAATCCATCTTTGCCTTGTGTGTAGTTTGAGAAATAAAGAAATTTCAAAATCATAAGTTATTAGTGAGGATTGAACTCATGACCTCAATAAGCAGCTGGGCATTGTGTGGACGTTCAGCATGAATGGAGACCTCACTATATTATTGTAGCCCTTTTGTTAAAACTGTAAAAGTATTCATCTAAATAATCTGATTAATGTACTATCAGAATAAATCTGGTTATTACAGTTGATCTCCAATATCCTTACAGGAGTATGTGATATATTTCCATTATATGGAAAGAACAGATACTACCCTTGGATCCTAGCCAGAAGACCAAAAAGGTATATTTTAGTTTAACGTGTGGCCCAAAAGTGACATCATTTCTTTTATTTTAATTCATTTATTTTTTTTTTTACACGGAGTAATTGGGAGATCCTATTTATTAAAAAGGGGGATAAAAGGTGATAACACACTAGTGTATCTATATACTAATTTGATGTTTGTAGTACGTTATCACCATCTATCCTCCTTTTTAATAAATAGGATCTCCTGATCAAATAATTTATAATTGGGAAACTGTGACACACGTACATACGTACGTTACAGGCATTACGGTATTAATATATAGATTCTCATTGGTTTCTTAACTGAGAATATTAATGCCTGAAATCTGCTGCTTTGTTTTTATACAAATAAATATTGAGAAAGACGGAGAAAAGAAAAACGTGAGAGGAAACGTCTAGTGATTGTGAACCGCATTATTTTTGATTGAGGTAACAAGTCGCTTATTATCCTCATATTAATCCAAAGAAATTGTTTTTTAATCGTACCAATTGAAGTCAAAGTGTAGACTGACTTTCCTCATCTTCACCTTAAAAGAGACCATCTGTGCCTGACGTGTAGTTTTAGAATTTAAGAAATTTAAAAATCATAGGTTACTAGTGAAGACTGAACTCACAATATATGAGATACAGAATGACTGGTTACTGCATTACATTAAGCAAATCCACCTTATCTGTATTTCGATTGGTTAAAAATACGTAATTGAGATTATTAATATCTGGAATCTGTCAACTTTTTGTACTTCTTTGAAGAGAAGTGAAAAGAAACGTCCAGTAATTGTAAACCGAATTAGTTTTGATTGAAGCAACAAGTCGATGATTATTTTTATATTAATCCAGTGAAAATGAGTCCCTTCAAAGGCAGAGTATAAATGGTTTTCTGCTCGAGTTTCAAGCTCTTTTCTGTGATGAACTGTATATTCACATTTCAGATGATGTATGAGAGCAGCCACGTGAAACCTGCGGCCAATTGCAAATCTATTTGCGGCCCGCAGATAGCAGCTTTGAAAATGCGGGTGAGATAAAGGGGCATTCAAAGTACGAGAAAAAGTAATGAGAATTTTTCATCTATCTGCATTTTAAGAAAGTCTTTTTTGTTTTACCCTTTTTTTTTGTATGTCACCACTCATTAAGACCCAAAGGCTACTCCAAGACAAGAGACAAATATCTTGCAAAAACCTCAAGCTCCTTTGTCATCCAACGCAAAAAAGGGGTGAACGAATCGAATCGTGTGGTTCATCTAGACTGTCAAAGGGGTTGCGATGATGCAAAGTTGTTGTATTTATAAAAATACAACTCTCGTCGCAAACTTCAGACTCGTGTGGCGATGTTGTTGGAGTGGGGTTGGTTCGTCACACTACACTTCAAAAGTATCACAACCAGTATGAAATACGCTCCATTGAGGAACACTGCCGTTTGCTTACATTCAAAGTGCAGCTGGTGGTCCATACTCCGAAATTTTATCCAACTGCGCAGAAAAAAAAATCTCCAACTTTTGATTCAAACACTAACTTGTTTGATCACCGAAACATTCGACAAGCAAGGTATCACTGTATTAAACAATATATTCTTGGTTATTATACGAGTACACTGCAGACCATGGTTACATCTGAATAAATTTGATTGCTTAATGATACGTAAATGCATAGATAAATCAAATGTATTACTTACATGCAGATGTTTAAAAAAAAAAAAAAAAAGTCAATATTTATAGCTTTAAACTTGTTTAGCTAAATAAAATAACTTTCTATGAATAAGCAACGTATGACTTTTTTGACTGGCTTGGTTTTATTTGTTGGCATTAGTTTTTCCCAATTCTAAACAAATAAAAAATCAGGGATCATGTGAAGGTTGCCAACATCCATAAGTCAAAGTAGATGATTTGGAAACGACGGAATTCGAACTTAGCAAATCCAGGTCATCAGTCTACATCGTTATCCATCTCATCAGCATCACTTCCTTAATGAAAACGTATTTATCCGACTGAAAAGTAGAAAGAAACTTTTTATTTCTAACTTAAATCGGAAGATGTGGACGAATAATGAAGGAGGAAGTCTTTTACCAACCTTTGACGTAGAGATTTGCAGCATAGGAATAGTCAACTCCTTTTTCATTTTCAGCAACACACTCATATTTGCCAACGTCGGATTCTTGACTGCGCTCGATCTGGAGGGCTCCTGAAAGAAAAGTGAAATGATACATAAATAGAATCAGAAATAATAACTGTATCACATTTTAAAACATTTAATCTTTCTTTTTATTTACTAATCGGTCCCCCATTTATTAAGGCCCAAAGACCACTTGAGGATAATAGTCGTTAAGTTTGTCTGGTGGACCGTGAAAAAACAGCTTGAAATGATTCGTAACAATGGTTGAAACTGGGCAGGTGACTGCTTTACAAGAATTTGTTGATATTGGATTTAAAAACCACCATGTTGTAGTCAACTGGGAAGTAGCCCTGTTATATTGTGTTCCAAAGATGGATAGTCCTTAAATAGAAAACTTTACTCATAGTAGTTATTTCACAGAGTAGAATGATAAAATTGTTGCCCTACAAAGACCACATGATTCCACTTCCGTTTTTTTTTTTTTTTGCAGACGATCTACCTGTTGGCCAGTTGTGTACAAATCCCAAGAGTGATAGAAGTCTTCTATCATGTCTGAAAGTAACAAAGTAACACAACGTTCAATGAGCGAGATTGGAGATGCGCCGCTGTATAACTCATGCTCTCTACTGATCCAAGTCATGACAACAGGACCATTGCCAACACCCTCAAAACGCATGACTGGATTGTCACAAATAACAGGGATGATGAAAACAAAGTTTCTGGCAATGGTTACGGTCTTTGGTGTAGTTTCAAGGGAAAACCACATCATGCCACCTCACATTTCCGAAGTCGGTTTGAAAGTCAAAACCAAAGTGTACCTGGATGTGTTGGAGAGTGCAATCAGGTAGCCGCTGACAGACCCTGAGTGTGGCAGCAGGACTCGGCACTGGCCCAAAGAAACCCAGGCTTGGCTTCAGGAGTGCAACGACTTTGTACCCTTCTCTCACTGGCGCTACCTCCTCCCCTAAACCCGCTGGACTACTTCATTTGGTCATACATCGAGAACATCACCAACATGACCTCCCACAACACCAAAGCCAGCCTGATCGCTGCTATCTGCCAAATATTCAGTTTTTAATAAAATCAATTTTGCACTCATTCGGTCTTTCAACCATTAAATCTTAAACATTATATATATATATATATATATCATCCACATACAGTACTGTTTCGCTGTTTTACAGCTCATCAGTGCAGCTATACCGAAACCCGATCGCCCAAACGACACTCAGAGCTTCTAAACGTTGCGCTATACGGCTGCTGCTATGCGAGCAGTGAATTAACAATGTTGTGACATTGTCCAATGTACCTAAGCTCAATTTGTTTATACAAAGAGCATCACTTATATATATATATATGGTGGGGGAGCCAAAAAGAATTAGAGAAATTTTTTATATCACCTTAATCACTATAGTTCTATTTTGTTCCCTCCACTGTTTTTCCTCTTTCCCTCATACCCCATTATTTTGTTCCTAATGCAGTTATTGCTAAACATCACATTTCTAATATGTTACTTAGTGCCTTCACTCCTCTTCTGATGAGAAGCATTAGGCCTTGAAATACCTAGATATAAAGAACATGTATATCCTACACCCCTAATTGATGTAATTGCCCTAAATTTATATGCATCAGTGTATATCTTTATATTATTTTTTTTCCTTTTACCTTCTGTATATATATATATATATATATGTGTGTGTGTGTGTGTGTGCATATAGGACAACCGTCTTCCCAAGCAAATGCTCTACGGTCAGCTAAAAGAGGGAAAGCGGTCCCAAGGAGGACAGAAAAATATGAGGACAACATAACAACCCACCTGAGACAGTGTCACTTCAGCCTCACCAGCTGGGAGGATGTTGCTCTTCAGAGGGGCACATGGAGCAGGGTGGTCCATGAGGGCACGGCTCACTCAGAAAAGGACCTCTACAGAGCCACAGAAAACAGGAGGAAGCAGAGGAAGGAGATATCTACTACCAACATAGTTCCTTCCGCCTCATCCACTATGCAATTGACCACTCACACATGCCCCCACTGCAATAAAGTCTGTGGGTCAAGGATCGGCCTCCATAGCCATCTGAGGACCCAAAAATGACCAGACCCAATCTCACCGACAGGCGAACAATCATACTAATCACGAGTGATTGCTAATGATTATATATATATATATATATATATATATATATATATATATATAAAGCTGAATGTCTCTGTGTGTGTGTGTGTGTGTGTGTGTGTGTGTGTGTGACTATTTTAAAATCTGATTGCATATAATGATAAAAGATGTATCGAGACACAGGAATGGGTATGTTTGATCTGGCAGAACGGTGGTTCATTAAAATTGTGGGGTCTACGTTCGCGCCTGGTCCAAAAAGTATGGAAATAAAAAAATTTAAAAAAAAAACGTTTACAAGTGTTTTTAATATAGATGTACATAATAATACTTTGATAAGTATGTTTTAACTTAAATAGGGATGGTATAATAAAATTGTGGGGTCTTCGTTTGCGCCTGGCTTCCATAGAATGGAAATAGGCACAAATTTTAATAAAGACTTTTCATATCTATCTGCGTAAGTATACTTTGATAATTATGTTTCAGTTTTAAGAAATATGGTATAATAAAATTATGGGGTGTTCGTTCGCGCCTGACCTCCATAGAATGGAAATATGTCACAAAGTTTAACAAGGTTTTTTTAATATAGATCCACAAAATATTGTGATAAGTTTTTCAGTGTGAACAGGTATGGTATAATAAATTATAGGGTTTATCTATTTTATTTTTACTTTCATCATATTTTGCTTTGGTTTTGATATCCCCAAATTCGAAGCTATCTCTTTACAACCCTTCCTTTTCATAACCTATTTTCATATCTATCTGCGTAAGCATACTTTGATAATTATGTTTCAGTTTGAAGAAATATGGTATAATAAAATTATGGGGTGTTCGTTCGCACCTGACCTCCATAGAATGTCACAAAGTTTAACAAGGTATTTAATATTTTAATATTTTGCTAGTAATATATATATATATATATATATATATATATATATATATATATATATATATGACAATAATATTAAATGAATGATGAGGAATAAAAGTTATATATAACTTATATCATCAAGTTAAGGGGAAATTTAAGAAAAAAACCTAGAAGTGGTCTAATATATGCAGCTTGTCCGATACACCAAATTTTATATCCCAATATAAATCTTTACCTTGATGAGATCGTAACCCACATATTCTTGGAATTTCACTAATCTTCCCATCCTTTGAAAATTCCTACCTAAATATTTCCATTTTTACATCAATTCATATGATTATACTGATGTTCTGAGGATTTTGCAATAATAATAATAATAATAATGTACTGATACTTTCTGGATTTACAAGGATTGTACTAAGACTTTATTCTCCACAAATTTTTACCTTGTTGGATTTGTAAACAGTTACCATATTCTTCAGCTTGGAACCTTAAACTAATGACTTCACTGGAACTTGTATCATTTTATTTTATTTTTGAACTTATTTTCAACACCTTCTGGAATATTTTTCTAATCTGATTTTCCTCAATTTCAGATCGTTTTATTTAAAAAATTTTTGATAGATATTTTTATCTATTTTTTTTATTTATTTATACATGTATTTCCATATCCCCTATTTACTGTTTCTATCTCCCCCCCTTCTTTCTCCACTATCTTTTCTATCTTCCTTATTTTTCCTTTCTTCTTTTATTATTGGCTCCTCTTTAATGATCCCAATTATTTCATAGCGACCTATATTTATTATATAGAGCTGTTTCATTGAGAGTGTCTTATCATAAGTGATGCTTAGAGAGTCTTTTATTAAAAGCAAAGTCTTAGAGTCTTATTGAGAGTTTGTCGTTGAGAGAGAGTCTTATTACAAGTGATGCTGTTGAGAGAGATGTTGTTGTAAGAGTTCTAGAGAGGGATGTTGTGAGAGAGATTGTTCGTTTTATGACGATTAATATATTATATATATGTTCATTCTTAGATGTGTTGAAGAAGAAACTCTTAGGTTAATAGATGTGTTGCTATGTGAAGCTCTTAGAGTGAGGAGATAGTGTTCAGACAGTCTTAGTGTAGATATGAGATGTAGATTCACATTGTGGATATGAGATGTGTATGTCACGACATTTTATAACACAGATATATAATAACAATTCACTTTACCTTTTTGTAAGAATCACAAACACAAAGACGAGCTTTTATCAAAACACATGATGGGTTTATTTCTTCACGACCAGCCGTGGTTTTCTCACCAAGAATTCAAAGCTTCACATTTTAGTTTCAAAGTGACCGTCTCACTTCCTAGACGTTCGAATTCCCAGACCCTCTCTGAGTTTCTCACTGACTGTCTCTCTAACTAACTAACTCTCACTTCCTATATTGAGAAATCCATGCATGTCCGGCCTCGTGAGCAAAATTCATATGTTTCATCATGCGCGACTTTGCACGTTTCCGACATTATGATTTCCCAATAACCTATTTTTTCTTTGATGTTTTTACAAAGGAATTCAACCTACATATCTAATTTATTTAACCCATTTTTATTATCCACATTCTTTCTAACAATTGAATAGTTTATTTATTATTTATTTAATCAGAATTAACAATTTACTGGACATTCCATTTAAACCTATTGTTCTTTAAAACTTATATCCAAGGTTCGATTTCTGCTTTCTCTCATTTTATTTTCATTTTAAGTAATCTCTCTATTTTTATACTTACATGAAAAGGGGACAGCCCTTATCATGTAACACATTTTTTCAACATTGCCTACATATATACAACACTTCCGATTTACTTTTATATTTATTACCTACCTTTAATTACTATCTATCATTTTATCCTAGTCCTTCATTCTTATTTCATTTCTGATTGTCATTAAGCCAGTTTTTTTTTATGTATATATATTTGCATTTTGTATAATTCTGGCCTTTCTCCTCTTCTGATGAGAAGCATCTAGCTTCGAAATGCCATGGCCTAAAAAGGTTTTTTTTTTCTTAAATTTTCCTTATTGTTCTGATGATATAACAAACTTACACATCTAACTTTTATTCCTCATCTTTCATTTAATATTATTGTTTTCTGCTCCTCTTGATAGTGTTGAGCTTCTTTTTTTTATCTTGATAAGTTTTGCTTTGTTAAGGATTTACTTATTAATAACATAATTATTTTATATCTTTACTATTATATAGAAGTCATTTTGTGCGTGTAAGTTCCTCATAGGTTCCGAAATAGCTGAACCTATCTTTTGTAAATTTTACACAAAGCTAATTTATATGTCTGGCAGTGTTCTTAGATATGTTTTGTACAGAAATTCAGCCAGTAAGTATTGAAAATCAAAAATACCTGATTTTAATAATAGCTTTTCTCTCTTATTCTTAAAAGAATAATTTTTACAGGGGAATATTTTGCGTTACACCAGTCAGAGGAGATAATAAAATCTTAGGAAATCATTTTTCTTAAAAACAGATTTATTATAACCTGTAGATATAGCTTAGTGGTAGACATCGACTACAGATCGGAAGATCCCCTGTTCAAGCCCGTGTGTGCCTCAACATTTTATTTTAATTTTTTCTTATTAATGAGTTCAATTTACAATAAAAGAATAGGCACCATTTAAAATCGCTGCAAATCATTTCTTCGTTTGCATATTTTAAAACTGAACATTAATCAGCAGTGAGGTTTCCAGAGCATTCATCATTAAGCCCAAATATCAGCTGACATGATATTGTAAACAAACACAGAAGGAATTGGACGAATGACGTTATCATTATTATTATTTTTATTTAAAAAATTTTTTTTTTGCGAATTAATCCACCAGGCAAATTATTCCTCATAATATATAATAATCAATAGAAGACTGATTCTATAATAATTCATACGCATTCTGAATATCATTTTAGATCATATTGTATGACTGAGCAATGCCGGGCTGCCAGCTAGTATATATATACACACACACACACATGTACACACTAGACTTTTTAGCCTGTTAAAAGTAGGAAAAAGTTATAGCCTGTTGAGTGCTTTATACAAAATTGATAACTGAATATGGTACACTTTGTGCTCATTTTTGTATTAAATACTAAACCCTACTAATCCTTAACTGTGTATCAAACGGATACTACAATACTTAGTTCGATGCACCTTATCATAGTAAATGTCCATACAAAATTTCACCAAAATCGGCTCGGTAGTTCCTGAGAAAAAGCAGAATGGATAGACAGACAAAAAGAAACATGGTACAGATTCTTGGCAATCTGAGCAGAAAACATTGACAGAAATGCCAGCTGAAAAGAATGTTTTGCCAAACGAAACATCCTCGACTCCAATAAACAGGTTTAGTACCTGGAAAGTCTAAGTTTTGAATGTTTAAGTTAAACAAAAAAAAAAAATGATTTTCAGATCACCAAGTTCACCGCATCAAAGCACACGTAACAAAAATCTGTCCTGTTCTTTTTTCGAAGTTATTGCAAACAAGCTTTCTTCAACTGACACCAGATGCCAAAGTACACCGTACCGATGTCGAGCCGAGAAAAAATAAATCGTCATCAACTGAAGAAATGCTGGCTTTTTATATTGTCAAACCCGACTGCATTTCAATTGGCACAAGACACGTTTTTGTCTCGTGTCAGTCAGGTTTCGAGTTTAAGACTTTTTCTCTTTCTATTCTTAAACAAATGACACGCGTGCTAATCATCCATGCTACAATTTTTTCCTACAGAATGCAAGTCTTAAAGTTAAGCAAACAGGATATTACATCGCATGAGAATTTCTGACCATGATTGATGGCTAAATGTATTTCAATATACATAAAGATACTGCGATATCAGTGCACACATATCTCACGTGTTGATTGCGAATCAAAATGAATGGTTCCTGTTTGGCAGGCAATAAATAAAAAGCAAATATACCAAGTGAATATTTATATGCTGTTTTCAAAGATACCTATGAGGTGCCTTCAATAAGCTTCCAAACTTTTTGTACAGGCATTTTAAATTGTCGTACACCCTTGAAAATTCTGTATGTTATTTCTATACATCTTATGAGATGACTGACCAATTTTTATAATTTCAAGTTCAAATGAACAGTTAAAGCGGGAATTGGAATACACACTACTAAAGCCTAATTGTCACAGCCGGAGAATTTCAAAAATGCAATCTGGATATGAGGACACTTCAGAAGAACGATATGCAATAAAATTCTGTTTTAAACTTGGTAAAAATGCAACAGAAATGTATGGAATACTTCAGACTGCTTTAGGGCCATCTTGCATGAATTGAGCATGTTTTTGAGTAGCATAAGAGATTCAAGAAAAGCAGGTCGTCTGTGAAGGATGATGAGAGGTGTGGGAGAAGTAGAGAAATCAGAACACCAGAGTTGATTGGCCAAATAAAGAATTTCATGGATAAAAATTATTGTGTGTTTATAGAGACCATAAGTGCACAGTTTGATTTCAGTGTGAGAACTGTACGCACAATTATTCACGAGGAATTGAAGATGCAGAAGATTTGTGCAAAGTTTGTCTCAAGGGTGCTTAGAGAAGATCAGACAGAAAAACGTTGTCATGACAGCAGGGAGATGGTCGAACTGATTAATTCAGATCCCGCAGTTCTTGATGCTTTGGTGACCTGCGATAAAAGCTGGATCTACTGGTATGACCCAGAGACCAAGAAACAAAGTACCCAGTGGAAGCATGCTGGCTCTCCTAGACCCAAGATGGCCAGACAGAGCAAATCCACCCAGAAATTTATGATGAACTCTTTTTTTTGACAGCTCCGGCATAATCTACATACACTGGGTTCCCACTGGACAGACAGTCAAGAAGGAACTATGTTGAAAGATGTTTTAAGAGAGTTGCAGCCAGAGGAGATTACTTCAAAGGGGACTAGAGTTTGGTGTGTGTACTATCAATAAAAATAATCATACGACAAAAGCCTGGAAACTTATTGAAAGCACCTCCTATTTCTGTTTCTTTTATTTTAATGAAGTAGGTAAAGATAGAGTTCTGTCTGAATTTTGAGATAAATTGTTCAATTTTTTTTTTTCTTTCATAGTATTTTTACCATAGTTCTGTTAGGTGAGTGGTAATATCGGCTATCTATACTATTAATAAAATTCTAAATGTTTATTTGATTATGTGTGTGTGCCTATATACCAATAAAACTTTTGAACGAATGCACTGAATTAAAAAATTCTTTTTTCCCCCTGAAAGGTGAATCCCCAGATTGTCCTTATCTATATATGGCTTGTAACGAACAACGTCGAGTCACACAAAAAGCCCAAAATAATTTTGTAGATTTATTGAAAAAGTTATCTGCCCATGTGAACGGAATTTAGCACTGTCTATATACAGTTGCGGTAGCATCTTTCAGCATACAGACAGGACTTGTGGCATAATAGATAACGCGTCTGACTACGGATCAGAAGATTCCAGGTTCGAATCCTGGCAAGTTTGTAATAATTTTAACCATCATTTTATTCAACGTTTACTCATTATCCTTTCCCTTAGGGTTTTTTTGTTTTTTTAGTGATTTTGTTTTGTGTATATTGGAATTTCCCATACTCCAAGTTCACAGGTTAAGTGTTCATGGTAAGACGATGTTGAGTGTACTCGATTTTGTGTTTGACTCAGCGTTGTGTATGCTAACACGGTTCAGCTACTAATGTTAAATAAACTTATTTCTTTTTAGATTTGGTATATAGAGTATTCAGACACATGGAAAACTTTTTAATTGGTTTTCATCTGGGGAAAAAAGGCTGCTAAGGGGTGAAAATTGAAAAATTGGTATGTAGGGGTGATCAGATTTTTATCTGTTTTCAACTCTTTCACGACTGCACATGCCTGGTCGTGAAACATGATAACTTCCTTATGTTAAGTATAAATTGGTTTGAAAACACTTTTTAAACTTGATTTACTGTCTTTAGGTTTTGGTTTCAATCTCAGTTCGAGTATCTTTTTTTTTTTTTTTACTTACAAGAAGTGAACTGTTTAGAAAAAAAACATTATAATCGCAGGCACATATCTTTCCGCTTTTTTTTTTAACTTTTTTTTTTTAAAGTAATTTATTGTTACATTTAATACCTATGATATTTCTGCTTATAATAAACTAGCAGAAGTACCCGGCATTGCCAGGTTGTATTTGATACATTTTAATATTCCATCCTCATACATAATTATCTGATTTCCGGCAAAAGATAATTGTCAAAAAATCTAAGAAATTAAAAAGATAAGTTTTATTTTCCAAGCCTATAAATAAATATTTTGATTCTGCCTTTCACGGATTTGGTGACAATAAAAATATAGGAGTGTGAACTATTCGTTGGTCATCATTCAATCCCGGGCAACGTCGGGTCTCCCAGCTACTATTATATAAAGGAGAGGTGTTCAATGGGTACATCATGCTTGACACATGGTAACAAAAACTGAGCACTAAATAATAGAAAAGCTAAGAATTGCATAATGCAAAAGTGAATGCATTATGATCAGTATCAATTTACATGATAGAAAAAGAAACATCTGGATCAGACAGCAAACTGCAGTACATGACATTATCGCTATCATATGAATGGTTAAGCATAGGTGGGCAGGTAACGTTTCGAAACATACAGATGACAAGTGGACAGAATGAACTTTGAGGCAATAGAAAAGGTAAAAAAACATGGTAAAGAGACGACTTTAACAACTAACTAGGTCCTACATCGATATGCCTAGCCAGGTATAAAACAAGTTGAAACGGAACCAAGAAGAGGTTTCTCCTCCAAGGGTGATTACTCAGCACTTTTTTTTTTTCAAATTTAACTCCAGATTTTATTGTATTTTGCACCACCCACACCAGTTTGAAACCGAAGGTACCATTTAAATATACTTTTATTACAAGATATTAAAAAAAAAAAAATTAAGCATAAAGACTATTTTCCATGTTGATCTAAACTTCTTTAATATTATAAACACAAACATATAACAGAGCAGACAACAAGTAGATGATTATGACCTGTACAGTGAAAGTACACAAACAGAAGATCACAGTTAAGTCTCTTCTGTGAAAAACGGGCTGTAGAGAATAAAATAGATCACCTACCACTAGATTTCAAAGTCGATTTGTACTCTGTCAAATTAAGAAGAGTACTCTGAGCAACACTGCCTGAAATGCAGATTTCAAAAATAAAGTGTGCTTATCTTATCTAAGTAACCTCATCAACCTCAAAATCCAAAGAGCTGTGTCAGTTCCGAGATACAGGTTACCAAATTTCCTTTGTCTCAAACAACTATCTGCTCAACTTGAGTTTCTCAAATACATTATGTGATTTGCTATCTTTCTTTCTTCTGGTGATTTTAAAAGGGCAGAAACCAGAATAGCTCAGCACAAATTGAGTCAACACATTAAGTGCTGCTGAAGAGAAATGTGCAGTTAGCTAATTTCAGAAAACTATACCTTTAAATTTTAATCAGCAAGGGCCACTGACGATGCCCGACCTCCTAATTTAGGTAAATCATAGAAAAAAAACTAAATAAATAAAACAAAACTGCACCAAAACAGAGAAGAGTGTAACTTACTTGGGTCCTTGTGCAAGGATCCATCGCGTAGTGGATAAAGTACTTGGTAAAATTTATTGTAAGTTACACTCTTCTGGAGTTTGATGGTTCAATCCTCAGTGCAGGTGACAATCAAAATACAATTACAAATTACTTAGGACTTCTATCTAGTCATGGCCTATGGAACGAGAGGATGGATCGAAAGCATACTACCCCCCCCCCCCCCCGGATTAAATACAGATTCCCAAGTTTGACAGGATACATCTGAAGAAGATCAGAGGTTAGACTGAACCGTTGTGAAAATAAAACTCAATATGATAACATTAGTCCGAGGTATACAAATAATAGGAAGAAAATGTCACTTCAGTTTCTTTCAAAAAATAATTAAACCTGCTAAGAATATATTTAAAATGGACGCAATTTTTCCAATAATGACCTTAGTAGCAATAGCAATAGCAACAACTACAAATATTTCATAAAACATCTTTCTGGCAAACTCTGAAATCTGCATGGAATTTCGAACTGAACCATTTACTTAATCCATGGATGTATCATGTTCTCATTCCATCAGCCATGATTGGGTAGAAGTCCAAAGTAATTTTCAATTGTATTTTGAGTGCCGCCTGCACAAAGTATTGAACTTTCAACCTTTGAAAAGTGTAACATTTACAGCTGAACTTTACCAAGTACATTATTCACATCATCACACGTCCTTGAGCACAATTCTAGCATGAATTTTAGGAGCCAGAGAGAAAAATTCTCAAGTTTGACCAAAACATTGTGAAAATAAACCTCAATATGATAACAATTCCATCTGAGCTCCAAACTTATAGTCTCCCCTTGCCAAACTTTCATGAAAAATACTCGTTTAGCTAAAACTACTATCAATAATTTCCCCAACTCTTTATCTGTGCCTAAACCTAAACGTGGATTCCATGAACAAAGCTTCTTTCTTAGAACTGCCTCTACCTGTGGAACTCTGTTACATTTTCCTGCTTTCCAATATGGTTGTTTTCAAGTCTAATGTAAACAAGTTCTTGATAAGTTGTCCCCTTAATTTACCAAATTTTTACAACTAATGATTATTAAGTTATTGTCCCAATGACTAATGTACACTCATCAACCATTATCCTCAAGTATTCTATGGGCCTTGATAAGAGACGACTCCTTTGTAAAAAAAAAAAAAAGAGTATACAAATAAAAGGAAGAAAATGTATATCTGTTCAGTTTCTTTCAAAAAATGATTAAACCGGTTAAGAATATATTTAAAATGGAGGCATTTTTTCAATAATGATCTTAATATCAATAGCAGTGGCAACAAATAAAACTGCTTAGAATTACAAAATATATAACAAACTAGAATAGATAAAAACTGAAACTGCGTAGGTTAAAACAAAAATCGAGAAAGTCCTTGGATCTGGCTATAGGTGCCTTGGATTCTTCAGAGATATTGGACCTTGAGTGATCTGTATTCAATCTTTTTTATGTCAACACACGCACGACATCGTGGACTTCTACCCATCCATATGCAAAGAACTCTTCAGCACTGCTCTGAAGTTTGCCGACATATATATATCGATATATCCAAAAATAGAATCCACATCATAAAAATATGTAGAAGATCTGTATTAATCAAGGGACGCCCGCCATAGCCCGGTCATAAAATATGCTTAAATATGATATTTTAATTAATGCTGATTTCGAATTTATTATTATAGAGTCAATTTTCTATCGATTTATATATATTATAAAATTGTGATTTAAAAAATTGAAAAAAAATATATATATTCATATGGCTTGGGTGCATCAGCTTGAATTTATTAAAAAAACAGATGATTTGAGTGCCATTAACTATAATCGAAACCGAAACCAAAACTTCTGAATAATTCTTGGTAAAATTATTTATTACAAGAAATGGGAGATCATAACGATTAAACGACATCCACTCAGAAGAAAAATAGACGTAAGCCTGACACACAAAATAACACACGCGCTATCGTATTATTAATAGATAATAAAAACCAATGGATTAAAACAAAAATGAAAAAATTCCTTTAATCTAAATAATACAAAGAAAATGTATGCCACTTCAGTTTCTTTCAAGAAATAATTAAATCTGCTCAGAATATATTTGAAATGAAGGCATTTTTCAAATAATGACCTTAATAGCAATAGCACTAACAGTGACAACATATAAAACTGCTTAGAATTATAAAATATATAACAAACCTAAAGAGATTCAAACTGAAACTGTTTAAATACATCTACAAATGATGCAAGTAAAACCCACGAGATGTCTTCAATAAGTTTCCAGAACTTTTTCATTACACACATTTAAAATTATCATAGACCCTTGAAAATTCAGTATGTTATTAATATACATCTTATGAAATGACTGACTAATTTTTATGATTTCAGGTTCAAATGAACAGCTACAGCAGGAATTGGAATACACCCTACTAAAGCCTGATTGTCACAACTGGTGAATTTACTAAAATGCAATCTGGACGCGAGGACACTTTAGTAAAACGATATGCAATAGAATTTTATTTTAAACTTGGAAAAAATGCCACAGAAACGTATGGAATGCTTCAGACTCCTTTTGGACCATCTTGCATGAATTGAGCATCAGTTTTTGAGTGGCATAAGAGATTAAAGGAAGGCAGGGAGTCTGTGAGGGATGATGAGAGGCATGGGAGGAGTAAAGAAATCAGAACACCAGAGTTGATTGGCCAAATAAAGAATTTCATGGATAAGTACCGTCGTATGTCTATCAAGACAATAAGTGCACAGTTTGATGTCAGTGTGGGAACTGTATACACACTAATTCGTGAGGAACTGAGGATGTGGAAGATTTATGCAAATGCACCAGTTCACAACTCCATCCTTGTAACAGACTATTTGACGAAGATGGGTATCAAAACAGTTCCTCACCCTCCCTCTAATCCAGACCTTGTTCCCTGTGACTTTTGGTTATTCCCTAAGCTCAAGGAAAACTTTAAAGGCTGTCATTATAAGATAATTTAGGAAACGAAAAAGGCTGTGACGAGGGTCATTAACACGTTCACACAAATGGACTTCCCACGGGTACTTCTAGAAGTTGTTGGAACGGTACAACAAGTGCATTGCAGCCGGAGGAGATTACTTCAAAGGGGACTAGTGTTTCATGTGTGTACTATCAATAAAAGTGTTCAATATCTTCAAAAATTTGGATGTAAACACAAGAAGTGTATTTTACAGTTCTTTTATTTTTTTTTAATTCAAATAAAAAAAAATAAATAAAAATGTTCCTTACCTGTTTCCAAGAGGGTCAAACGTGGGTTGCTGAGATCAACAGGGATGAAATCACGCAGCCAAGTTATTTTTGGCTCTGGGTTTCCAGTGGCACCACATTGTAAGACTGTGTTTCTGTCTTTTTCCACAGCCTTTAGTGAAGGGTGTATAGTGATTCTTGGATATCCTTCCGGTATTCCTGCAAAATGCGAGAGAGATAGTATCAAACCAAGATATATATGCATACATATGAATATAACAAGGTTGTTAATAGTGCTCAATAAAAAGAGCAGCATATTATCTTATTTTACTTAGGTAAACAAAATTAAGATTTGTTGCTACAATAAATTTACTGTTTCACTCTGAAATGATTTCATCATGCAACAGAGGCGACTGTTTTTACTCAAGGCCAGTCTTAATAAAAATAAACAATTCAGAAGGCCTTTTTCTTTCTTTTTTCTTTTTTTTTTTGTTAAATTATAATCAGAAAACTCGGATCATTTAGGGATATCGGAATCGGAAAAATCTGTTCATATATTCCGATGCCAAAACGATTCTTTTGTCTGTTTTTATTTTAATATGTTTAAAGCAAAATCTACCTTTACCAGTAACAATAATAAAATAATAAATATTTATTAGTTTTTAACGATTAGTAAAACTAAAATCGATAGAGGATTCATACAAGTGTATTTTTTTCATTTAGGAAAATATCTGCTCATTTAGTATGTGTTTTTACAGTAAACAGGAGAAATAACGACTCTATATTAAAATATATATAGATTTATAAAGAATCAGAATCGGTAATTGTATCGGAATTGGAAATTTATTACGGAATCAGAATTTGAATTGGAACCAGGAAAAATATTGGAATCGTCCCATCAGTAATTATTAATTCACTGGAAGAAAGGAGGAGGTGGTTTAATCAGCAGCCACCAGACACAATAAGTAGCCCTAAATTAGGTCAAACAGCTAGACAAAATGAGGCAATGGCGCAGTTCAACAGCCTGCTGATCACCATACGAACAAGCACATATATTCTAGAAAATGTTCACAAGGTTCTAAACATAATCAAAATAACAGTCATAAAATTTGTTGAGAAGAAAACTTACTTTGAAATTAAGTTAACTAAGTTAAATTAAGTTAAGGACTTAATTTCAAACAAACATTTTTATGAAGAGACTAAGATTTTTAATTTAATAAAAATAATTTTTCTCTGTTACCGGATGAAATCGTTTTGATTGAAACAGTAAATTTATTGTAGCGACAAATGGTAATTTTGTTTATCTAAATTGATTAAAATTATACATATTGTATAGATACATAACAGGATATCCCAAAACTAGCCATCTATTTAGATACTAATTCATATTCTATATAAATAAAACAGTAGATGTATGTGTATTTATCTGCATGTAAATATTTAACCGATAAACTCTTAAACTACTTGTCACATAACACTGAAATTAACAGGAAATAGTAATCATACACCAAGGATGGTTTATAACAAGTAAAATCTTTGTTTGGATGGATGAATAATGTGTACAGGAAGATGCCGATAATTTGAAATGGAAAATTTTCATTTCAAATTGCAGACATATTTTTGTTAATTTTGCAAATGCGAAAAATTTATTCATAGCTTGAAGTCATTTAATTTTAAATTATTCTTATCTAACTGTCGATAGCTTAAATGATAGGGAACCCAGCTGGAGCATGAAATGTTTTGGTTTCAATTCTAGCTTGTGGCACCCATATCACTTTTTTTAAAACTTTTTAAATCACTACTATATATTAGGTACAATATAATATTCAATAGAGAATTGGCGTTATAATAAATACAAAATCTGCATGAATTAAAATACATTTAAGCGTAAAAAAAATATGCATCAAGTACGCTTGAAAGCCAAATTACAACGCAATTTTACGAAAATAAACAAATATTTTAGTTGTTTGAAATTTATAATTTAAATATATTTTGGAGTCAAACTCCATCCTCAGTATTTTGTTACTTTTTCTTTCTTGCACACCCGACATATTTAAGCATATTTTACGACCAGGCAATGCTGGACGTTCCCTCTGCCCGCTAGTTCAAAATAGGTGCTAAATTCTGGGACATCCTATAGCAATAACAACAGGAAACATTCATTTCTGGATTCAAATGCAAAATGTCAGATAATAAAGGTTAACATACTTGTTCGTCTATATTGATGGAAACAACGATATTTTCAATCTCATTTCAAAATTACTTTTTTCTTTTTAATTAATAAGCAATGATAAATAGCATAAAACTATCTTTTGAATTAAATTGGCATGATTTTATAAGTCATATAAACTGAAATATAGATGTCGATAATGGTCCAATAGTAAATACATCTCTTGGCCACCGTACCAAACGATGTTTATATCCAGGTCCGAAAAATAACTAAAAAGGAAATAAATCAAAAGATTAGACCTGAAAAAGATAGACATTCATTAAGTGAATATATATATATATATATATATATATATATATATATTATATATATATATATACACACACTTCAGTAGTTATACATCAGGCTGTCAATTGGGCAGCTTCAAGTTCGATCCTTATTAAAAGTTTAGCCATACTGACAACAGGTGATACCCAGAAACACATGTAAATGGATAACTTTTATTCATGTAAAAAAGCATTTGCTTAAATAAAAATAATATTTGAATATTCAATAAATAAAAATGATAATAATAACAACAACAAAAAAAACATGTCCAAAACAAGGGGCGACGTAAATAAACCAAGGGCAGGTAACTCCCTCATTGCTGAGATAAGTGAAACAATTAAATACAGCAGAATCACTAATAAAAAAAAAAGAAAACAACAGATCTTTATTTATATATATATATATATATATATATATATATATATATATATATATATATATATATATAAATTCACAAATAAATGGCATATAAAAAATAAGCAATACACTTATGTTAGCATTTCAGATCCAGACTCTGGGGTCCTGGCCTGAAATTACACTAGGTTCAGCCATGACAAAACACATGTCTATGCATAATTATATTTTCAAAATACATATATGAGTTGTCCCCGTTTGAGAGCATCACATTGGTGGGGAAAATTATTCCCAATTAGCACTTAGGTGATGCTTTAAAACCAACAGAAACTGACACACATACTATGTATTTGCATGTCTATTTAGGCAGCATTTTTTAATTCAGTCAAATGTTATTAAATAACACAGAATTATTTTGTCTGATGACTGTTTCATTATTATTTTTTTTTTTTAAAGTCCTTTCTTGTAATTTCTGTTAAATTGCTGTATATAAGTTCTGTGGGTCTCTTACATTTTTCTTTTCACAAGAAAGAATTGGAAAAAAAAACATTGTGAAAAAAAAGGAGAAAAAACATGGAATATGAAACCAACCGAACTTATATACATAAATTTGCTTGAATTGCTAAATGGAGTATTCGAAAAATCGAAAATAAAGTTTCATCAAACAAAATAACTATTATATAATGACATTTGTGTATACGCATACACACACTCAGGCAAATATTATATGTGTGTGTGTATATATATAAACACACACACATATATATATATATATATATATATATGTTTGCCTGTATATATATATATATATATATATATATATATATGTCTGCCTGTATATATATATATATATATATATATGTCTGCCTGTATATATATGTCTGCCTGTATATATATATATATATATATATATATATATATATATATATATATATGTCTGCCTGTATATATATGTCTGCCTGTATATATATATATATATATATATATATATATATATATTTAAAAGAGTGTAGCCAACAACAATTGTGGGTTTTTTTTTAAGGTTTTCATCATATTTTTATTTTAAAATATTTTTATAACGCGTTTCGAGCTTAGGGTGTGCTCTCTTCAGATATTTTCGTAAAAAGTTTTTCTTTAAAATGGGAGTTTGTGGATATGCCTCCGCTGATATTAAATATGTTTTTCATAGTGGCGCGATGCGTGTGTTCAGTGTTTAGACGTTCTGTCTCCAAGTGTAAGTGTTTTCACTGTGACCGGTCAAAGTTAGTTTCAAAGAGTGTTTTTTAGTCCATATGGTGAAGGTTTTTATGGCTTCTTTAGGGTTCTTTTTTATTTATTAAAGACTTTCTTTCCCCATGTATAGCATACATTCACACACAATTCCATACGCATACATATATATTCATGCACATGTACACATGCACACGCACACAGGCACACACACATACACACACGTACATACATAGAAATATATGTAGGAGCATACATATATACACATATACATAACCACCTACACACCCACACACGTACTCGCATACATCCACCGCTAACAATTATTTTTATTTTTTATTTTATATATATATATATATATATATATATATATATATATATATATATATATACACTTTTTTTTTTTTTTTTTTTCCCCCCAAAATATATATATATATATATATATATATATGTCTGCCTGTATATATATATATATATATATATATATGTGTATATATATATATATATATATATATATATATATATATATATATATGTCTGCCTGTATATATATATATATATATATGTGTGTGTATATATATATATATATATATATATATATATATATATATATATATATATATATATATATATATATGTCTGCCTGTATATATATATGTTTGTATATTTATATTTTTATAAATATGTATATTTATGTAATTGTGTATACGTGTATGTGGGTACATGTGTGTGTATATGTGTTTTATGTATATGTACATCTACTTTTTACTGGAGGTCTATATCTCCACGTATATGTATATATGTAGGTGTGTGTGTGTATATATATATATATATGCGTATATGTGTCTATATATATGTGAGTATGTATATGTGTACAGGACTTGTGTGTATGTCTGCATATACATTGTTTATATATATGGATATGTAGAAATGTACATATGTGTATGTATGTATGTATGTATGTGTACTTGCGCATGGGTTAGCGTATGTATTAATCCTAAACTCACAGTCAACTGAAATGAGCAAGTCAACTTGAAAATCTTAAATGGAACCTTGTACTTGTCAAACACATGACACCTAAAAAAAAACTTTCTCTATCTCTCTCTCTCTCTCATCTACATCATATACATGGCTGAACAAGCAAAAAGCAGTTAAAATTTAAAACCTAAAAATTGAAACTACTCCCCCACCTCTCCTTACCCCTCCCCTCTCCACCTCCCTCTCTCTATATCCATATATCTCCACCCACACCTACCTGAATCTGCTACCTCCCCCCCCCACACACACAATACAATCTTATGTATTTTAACCTTCAAAACTGAAATATTGTCAATACCCGTCTCCTTCCCCCCGCTTATTATCTCCTACCCCTGTTCCCCCCCACCTCTCTTTTTTTTTCTCCTACTTCTAAAACACTTCTTCCAAACACTAACAACCATTTCTGCAAGGTCTGATGAGGCTGTTGCATCGTAAACATGGTCCAACATCCGAAACATATGTAACCAAACAGATAAACGTTAATAAAAAACAAAACATATATATATATATATATATATATATATATATATAGAGAGAGAGAGAGAGAGAGAGAGAGAGAGAGAGATGTAGGTACGTATAAACAAGTTTAAATGTATCGATTCAATGAACTTAAAACGAATATTTTTCAAAAATGCAGAGCAAATTATGTTCCCAACTTTTTTACTAACTCAGTGTTTGAAATTTAAAGGAGAACTTTAATGGAATATTCGAATATCTATGTATCTCATATAAAGTTCAAGTGTTAGCCCCAGGAAGGGAGCCTTTAGTTTTCTGAGATTTTTTGTTTGTTTTTCACACAATTCATAATTGACTGTAAATTTTAGTGTAGTGTATATATTATATATATACAGGGTGTCCCAAAAGTCGCACATCATCTAGGTTTTTATAAAAATACATATAAAATCTACTTTCTTGTTCATTAGCTCAACAGATGGACAATTCTAGTACACATTTGAGATGTTCCCGAAGACAAAAATGTCAAGAGGGACAGATCTGGTGAGCGGAGTAGCCACTCCAGGAAGATCAGTATATAGTGTGCAACTTCTGAGACACCCTGTATATATATATATATATATATATATATATATATATATATATATATATAAGAGAGAGAGAGAGAAAGAGAGATGAGATACCTTACTTCATTTAATAGACATTTATAAAGTATCAATCCCTCTCTCTTTCTATACATATATATATATTTATATATTGTTTTTAAAATATAATTATCCACTGACACATGTTTCGTCGTCTAGGACTCATCAGAGTGGCTGAATCTAGTGAGATTCGAAATTGGGACCCAACGGTAAGGAGCTTAAACTCTTATCGCTCGTGTCCATCCCGTATATATTCATGCGGAAATGTATTTTACAATTTTATATATATATATATATATCATTATTACCAGATATTATTCACCATTACAAATTAATAAATTTTCTTTTGCTTCTTACAACAATTCGTAATTGATTGTGTGTGTGTGTGTGTGTGTGTGTGTGTGTGTGTGCGCGCGCGCGCGTTATATTGGAATTCTTTCTTTGTTTTTTGTTTTTTTTAATACTTTCTTCTTAACAACTTTCACCAAAAAAAAAATAACATCAGAATAATTTTATACTGCATAAAAATTTCGTTTTTTCTTTCGATTTATTCTGATACTATTTCCTTTTAAAGGTGATCAGGTTAAAAAAAATTTTTATTATTATTAAGGAAGATTTTAATGTTTAATTGGAAACCAAAAAACTTTTCACTGTTATAATCCATTTCACATTCCCCCAACTTTTCATTTCATGATATAGCATGAATTTCATCACCATATATTCGTATTCAAAAAGAAAAATATAATAAAATAATAAAACAGCATTCAGAACAAATTGATATGAGAGGATAGTTGTTTCAAATTTCTAGAAAAGATGATACTTTATATGTACAACATATAGCAATACATACAAACTTTGTGCATAAAACAAACGATATAAACCAATACAACACCATCCAAAATAAAAACATATTTTTATTAATTTTATAAACAAGAAACATATTCTCCTGTTTATTTATTAAAAAATAAAAAATAAACTAATTTAAGATGAGCTTCTGAAAATGTCAAATTACGACTCTTATAGTAGGTTGCAGTTGTTTGGAGTCGGTTTGGTTTTCATTTTTCAAAAGGTTCATTATATCTCGTGTCTGTTTATATATTAGAAGTATACATGAAAGCTACAACATTCAATATATAGTGAACCTCATCTGACATGCCACAAAACTAAACTCACGAAAAATATATTTGAAAGTAGGATATTTTCAAACAAGTGTACAAGTTTATTTTTATAAACAAGTGTATGCATACTATTTTTTTATTGGAATCCTTTGAGATGAGTAATTTGTATATTCATCTATTCATCTGCGGACTGTTATCCTTATCTTTATTGTGATTGTTGTTTCACTACGTTTCGATCAACTATTCCTCTACTACTATATTCATATACAAAACTAGGAAAAAAAAATACTATGATTGAAACATTTAAGGCTGTAAAAAAGTGTCAAAAATAGGCTCTTTTTCTTCTAAAAAGCTCAATAGTTCAATACTAGAGCTATAAATATTTCTTAAATTTTACCGCTTGTACATAGATACATGCTTTAATTGTTCATTTGATAAGTTTGTGCTTTATTTGCAAAAACAAAGTCTTCCATTCTGCAGATCATATTTCCCTATACTGTCCACATTTAATTGTCCTCTGAGGTCATCAGATCTAAACATGTCTTTAAGACTTACATTACACATTCTTTTTATATCATTTCTCTCTGTGCATAGGTTTTTATTTTTAATTCCTATAAATAGTTATATCACATATCTGTCTATATTGAAGCATACATGAAAACTACAATTTGTGAATTTTTAGCAGACATACTACAAATCCATATTTCTTCGCCTAAAAATCTGTTCAAACTAGGATTGTTTCAAAAGTAAGTACACAAGCTTTGTTGTTTTTTTAAACAAAAATGCATGCATTTGAGACGGACAGATTTAATTTTAACCAGGTTTTGTAGTTTTAATGTTTAACTGAAGAAGGATAAAGACGAGAAAAAAATTATCAATCCTACAAAAATGCATGCATTTGAGACGGACAGATTTAGTTTTAACCAGGTTTTGTAGTTTTAATGTTTAACTGAAGGATAAAGACGAGAAAAAAATTATCAATCCTACAAAAATGCATGCATTTGAGACGGACAGATTTAATTTTAACCAGGTTTTGTAGTTTTAATGTTTAACTGAAGGATAAAGACGAGAAAAAAATTATCAATCCTACAAAAATGCATGCATTTGAGACGGACAGATTTAATTTTAACCAGGTTTTGTAGTTTTAATGTTTAACTGAAGAAGGATAAAGACGAGAAAAAAATTATCAATCCTACAAAAATAAAAAAAATACATCTATATAAAGAAAAAACGACTTACATTTTGATGGATTTTAAATCAATTTTTTCCATCTTCTATCATTCGATACAACACATCTGATTCGATTTTTTTGCTTGTAAAATAGCTTCTAATAGTTTTAATTTTTTTAAAATTACCTTGGCAGGAGTAACTTCTGAGCAGGCGTGTATATATATTTTTAGCTTGAACTCACTTGATTTTTTAGCCTTTTTTTTTTCCAACTGGCGATAACTCAGACGGTAAGAACAAAAGCTGAAACGCTATATAACGACTAAGGTTGAAGCGATGAATGTTTTGTTTCAATCCTAGCTGATGGCACCAAAGTCATTGTTTTTGACTTTTAAAATCATTGCTATATGCATAATCATCAATAAATATTTTACTTTTCACTTTCCATTTCTACTCATATTCAATTTCACCTCATCAACACCTGAAGATGATTTGCAGTCAAATCAAAAGTGCTTGTGATAACTATGTAACTTTCATCAATATTTTCAAGTTTGATATAAAAAAGATTCTACGGATAAGCGAAAAAATAAAATTAAAAAAAAAAAAAAGAATTATAAAGCAAAGTATCTCTGTTGTATTAGGTTGGTGCAAAAATAATTTCGTTTTTTGATGTTCAAATATATATATATATATAAATGACCTTATTTTTGCACCAACCTAATATTTAATAATGTCTGCTTGAATGAAAAAATGCTGCCTAAATATACCAACAAATAAAACAGTAGATGTATGCATGTGTGTGTGTGTGTGTGTGTTTGTGTGAAAATATTTAACTGTTAAACTCTTACACTACTGGTCACATAACACTGAAATTAACAGAAAATAGTAATCATATACCAATGATGGTTTATAACAAATAAAATCTTTGTTTGGATGGATGAATAACGCGTACAGAAATATGTCGGCAAGTTGAATTTCAAAACGTTCATTAAAACTTGCTGATATATTTCTATTACTTTTGTACATGTGCAAAATTCCCTCATAGCTTGAAGTTGTTTAATTTGAAATTTTTCTTATCAATCTATCGATAACTCAAACGGTAGAGAACCTGGTTGGAGCACTAAATGTTTTGGTTTCAATTTTAGCTGATGACACCTATTTTTTTTTTTTTTTTTTTACCTTTTCAAATCAGTACTATATATATATATACATAATATTCAATATAGAATCGGTTCTGTAATAATAAATACAAATTCTGCATGCGTTATTTTCATGGAAAGTGTTCGACTGAGCTTCAATCTATGGTCCCCCCTCGTCAAACTTTCACAAGAAATACTCGTCTAGCTGTAAACACTATCAATAATTCCCCCCACTCTTTATCTGTGCCTAAACCTAAACGTAGATTCCATGAACAAAGCTTCTTTCTTAGAACTGCACGCCTGTGGAATTGTCTTCCGTTTTCCTGCTTTCCGGCTGACTACAATATGGTTGTGTTCAAGTCTAAAGTAAATAAGTTCTTGATGAGCCGTTCCATATAAGTTATCAAATTTACCAAATTTTCATTACTAATGATTACTATATTGTCCAATTGCTACTGTACACTCTTTAACCCTTATCCTTGAGTGGCCTCTGGGCCTTGATAATGTGGTGATGCCTATGTAAAAAAAAAAAAAAAAAAAAATATTTTACTACCGAGTGAGGCCCCCATTGCCAAATAGGCACCAGCTGCAACATTGAACGCAGCGCGTTACAAGGACCGTTTGTTAAACAAAAAATACATCTGTGCACGGTCCTATTTTACTTATGTTTTTTATCTAAAAAAAAAAATAAAAATAAAAAAAAGGATATTATAATTAGAAATTTTTTTTTAATAAGAAATTTTGGAGTTTCATCATCCGACATATACAATTTCTAAATTAACCGGCGCCCCTCCACTAGTAAATAAACAAAGCAACAATATTAAATAGTATTCCATTACTGCTGGTATTTTATAGGATTTACGTGCAATGCTTATCAAGGCCATAAGGCCGCTCGAGGATAAGGTAGAGGCGGTAGTCTTTTAATCGTTAATGGCATAGGTTGAGTAGAATTTGGATTATTTAAAGAGACAGTTCAACAAAAACTTGTTTACATTGAACTTGAAGACAACTATATTGTAGTCATCTGGGAAGCAGGTAAGTGGAACAGCGTTCCACAAGTATGCAGTCACAGGAAAGAAGCTTTGTTTACATTCAGGCACAGATAGAGAGTGGAGGAAATCGTATACAGTAGTTGTAGCTAGTCGAGTGTTTTTTTTGTAAAAGTCTAGCAAGGGGGGACCATAGATTGGAGTTCAATCGAGCACTTGCCATGAAAATAACGATAGAGCAGAGACAGGCTCACAATATGTCTTCTGTGGAAAAAAAGGGAGCAGGGAAGAGAAAAGGGCATCACCTACTAAGTTTCAAAGCTGGTTTTAAATTCTTTCAAGGCTGGATAGGGTGCAGCAAGCATTCCTACCCAGATGTGGCAGTACTTTTTAGGATGTACTTGGCTCTTATACAGATGGAGGATTGCATCGGCAGTGAGATACCTACTGGAGCCATAATGGGTTTTTTTAATGCATTTTCATGAATTTAACCAACCAGTTTGGCATAATGGCAAGAGTGTCCGTTAATGGGTCAGAAGACCGGAGTTCAATCCTCAGTTGGGTCATACCAATGACTTACAAAATGGTACTTGCTAAACACTCAGTATTTATAAGGGTAGAATCATAGGCAAGTGGAGTAAACTTGGAAATGGCGAGATGCCCTAGCCCCCCCCCCTCACCTCAGTGAAGCAGCTAATGATAGGGGAGCCTTTGGGCCGATATCAATTACAGTCGACCACTTAGCTTAGCCTATGAATTTTGAAAATACTTTATAAAAAAAAAAAAGAATTATAAGAAGGACTTTCTGTAAAAGAGCGCGAAAGCGCATATGACGGCTGTATGCAAATGCTGAGCTCTGTGCAAAGTAACACCATGGTAAGAAAAAAAGAAAAAGACTATAAAAAGAATGTGTGCACAGACCGATGAGCACGTTAGAGACACATGAGTGATATCACTGCCATAATGAGAAGTCATGCATGGCGGGAGAATGAGGAATAAAGGTCTTTTTCTTAATACCTGAAACAGCGAATTAAATTCTTTTCTATTCTTTGTCTCCTTTGAGACAGAGTCTACAATGTGTTGGGTCTCAAGTGTCTATATGAAGTTACATTTCAAGATTTGATATAATAATTTTCATTATATTATTAAACAATTCTCTGAAAAAAACAAAAAAACTTACCAATCACTACATTTATAAATTAGACTAATTATTGCACTGACAGTGAGTTTAAAATGCTTAGCATTTTGGATAAAAGAGTCTTTTTCTGGTCATTTCCAATCAAAATCGGTGCAATTCTTGCTTTCTCAATTTTCTGGGGCAATGCTGGGATACAGATTCTGCTAGTAGTATTTATAAAATGATCCACACACAAACTATGTTATTGCACTTTTTAAATTATATAATATATGAATTTGTTGTATTATCTAATTCTTGTATATAAAATCTATCTTTTTTTTTTTCTTCTTCAGATTCTACTCCTGCATAAGTTTTGGAATAAGAAGTTGATACTTGGAAAGTTACATAAAAAAAATCAAACATCAGGTCAGTTTTAAATAAAATTTCAAAAAAAAAAAAAAATTAAAAATTAAAGAATTTCAAAGAGTTCATTTGTTTGTATTTTATGGAATTTTTAGCCTCATACATTTATTTTTTTTTTATATATATATATATTGCTTTTCTTTTGTTTTGTTTCCTTTCCTTATTTTAAAAAGAATAACTAACACTATTTGCAGAAAGTATTAATATGCTTAAATAAAACTCCTCAGCTCTCTACAGAAGCAGGATAAAAATCCACTCTTTGGTTAAATATAAGTTAAAAATCAGGTTCCTGTCCAGAATCGCCCCCATAAAAAAAAAAAAGTCTGTATGATGTATGTGACGAAATGAAAACATCATATTCCAAAAAGTATGTAAATTCATCAATTAGTTTTATTTTTAAAAAAGAAAATCAAATTTTATGAGTATCCGAGGAGAGACTGTCTTGCCCATTATTTTTAAAAACAGAGTCAAGAATTAAAGGAAGATAACTCAACAATAATTAAAACTCGTGAGATTTATGTTGTAATGCCTATGAATTCCCATAAATTGCTTAAAATAATTTGCTTTATAAAAATAAAACTGCTAGATCAATTTACATGATTTTTTGAATATGATATTTTTTGTTTCATACATCATGCAGATTTTCCTTTATTTTTGGTTTTTAATATAGAGGGAATTCTGGACAAAAACCAAAAAAATAGTACTAACAAGCTGTTCTAGTTTGTAAAGAAGGTAACTGTACAATTTCAAAATAATTTTTGTTAAATTCATGCTTCGCACTTCCATCGTTTCTGCGAGCCTGTAAAGATGAAGATGTTGAGGGGAAATTAGTTCAATTGAAGGTTTATTCTGACCGGCTCTTTTGGAAATGAGATTTTTTCAATGTTTTAAGTCAATGTTAATTTTATTTTTAATAAAAAACGAGGTGTTTTTTTTTTTAAATTTACATTACAAACTTTATTAGACATACGAACAAAAAATATTTCATAATATTTAAACTTTTTAAAAAACTATCAATTACATAAAAAATATACCTTATAAAACATTTATCATATAAAAATTGTAAATTTCTTTAACCAAACATAATAAAAATATATTCATGATTTTTTTTTTTTTTTTACATTTCTCGTTATTTAATATTAAAACATTGATTCGGAATCTCATTAAAAAAATCTTATTCCCAAAAAAGCCGGTCGGAATTTTATAAAGTATACTTTTTATGTATTTAATAGTTTTTCATAAAAATTTCAAATATTATAATATAATTTATTGTAATAGTTTGTAATGTAAATAAAAAAAAAAACTCTTTTTTTTTATTATTAAACAAAATTAACATTGACTTAAAACATTGAAAAATCTGTCAGAATAGACCTTCAATTGAACTAATTTCCCCTCACCACTGTCATCCTTACAGGCTCGCAGAAACAATGGAAGTTCGAAGCATGAATTTAACCAGAATTTTTAATTGTTATTGAGGTTCTTAATAAATATGAAAGTGGTGATCAATTTATTTTAATTTATTTAATTAAATGAATCTATTATATTCATTATGTATTTATCTACTAGTGTGAACCTTTTCTAATAAAAATAAAACATTATGCTCCACCAGTGTTTACACTCGTCTTTTTATTTATACTGGAGAGAGGGGGGGGGTCCGGCGTTGCCCGGTCGTAAAATACAGTTATATATGATAATATAATTTATAAAGTCAATTAAAAAAAGAAAAAAAAACAGAGAAAAAAAAAGGGACTTGGGTGCCATCAGCAAGACGCGAAATCAAAAGCAAAAGAAGAAAGAAAAATAGTGGACGCAAACTTGCAAAAGTTAAGTTCGTAAGCGAACACATTATCAATTGGACCACGACGACACAGATGTTATGACGTTGCAAATTTAGCTTTTTAAAATGAAACAAGGAATCGACCCTTCGTGTATATGCAATTAGCAGACAGCATTGAAATCAAGATTTTTACATGACCCTCCACCTTTAAATAAAATGATATTTCTACATGAAATAATTAACAATTTTTTCTAATTTTTCGATATTATATGTCTGAGAGACTACTCTTTCTAACAATACCAGGTTTGTACCTGTTCGATGCGGATGACAAAGTTTTTAGCAGACATACAAACACACACACACAGACGCCTGAGATTTATATAATAGACTAGCAGGGGTGCCCGGTTCGATGTTGCCCGAGTGTTTGGAAGTGTGTGTTGAGCACAAAAAAAAAACATGGTAGTAGGTAGGTAGGCTCGAACCTGTGACTGAAGCAAAGGCGGAAAAGAAAATGAAAGAAAAGCTGACATCTCACTGCTACGCTATGACATCAAAGGAAGTGAAAAGCGTTCAACTTTATTGATGTCAACCAAAAAGTTTACTTGCAGAAGTGAATGTGTTCACGCAGGCACAGAAATGAACGTCAGACTTTCTGCCATTTTATTTATTTGTTTCCCCACGATGTTGGGGAAAACCAGCTCCCCCCCCCAAAAGAGGGAGCACTGGCGATGTCCAAATGAATAGCAATTGTCTGATATGAAGGGTTTTCCCACATTGATCGAAGCTGATTGCTTTTCTGGACATTCCGGCGGGAGGACCAGGCAGTGTGCCTTTACTCCAATCAGTTTCACTTTTATACGAAAAAGACAAACAAACACGGGGAACCAGGGATTTTTTTAAAAGTCGATCTAAATAAATGTCGAGACAATGTCTGTTCGCAAATCGTAGATATTATAATCTAAGGAGTATAAGGAAAGTTCTAAATAAATGTAACGTAGTTGAGAAACCCGTCGAAAAAAGCCTTTCTTGGACATACAAAAACGTGCACAGTCATTTTGCCTTTTATATATATACTAGCGAGGGGTACCCGGCGTTGCCCGGGTGTTTTTCGGGGTATATGAAAAAACCCCGAAAATGTGAAAAAAAAACAAAGCCTTCACGACGCGCAGTTGGAAAATAGTAAAGTGTTTTAAAAAACAGGTGCGCGTTTTTGATTGACGTGATGGCGATAGGTATTCAGCAGTTATGATTTTGTGCGGGACAGTTTTCAATGAGGTGAATAAATCGGTTTGTTTGTTTTTAAAAACCCGCTCCCTGTTTATTAGGAGGAGCGAAATGAAAGCTACAGTCTGATATGACGAAGTCGACATTGAACAAACGTTACTTAGCTTTCTTGAGAAAACTGGCTTTCGGCCTGTGATTAGAGTCGAGTTTCGCTTTTTTTTATACCAAAAACCAAATGTAACGCGTGCCGATGCGGGAAATGTGGAATAATTAACGTTTGAAAGTCAATAAAATTAAATAGACAGGTGAGCTCTGTGGGTAACTCTGAGATATTACAATTTATAGATGATATAAAAAGTTTTAAGAAGTTGTGAACCGAGCAAGCGCTTCTCAGAAAAAAGCCTTTTGTGGACATCGAGGAAAAGCGTACATACATACATACATACATACATTTTCGCTTTTATGTATATATATATATATATATATATATATATATATATATATATATATATATATATATACTAGCGGGGGTCTGGAGGTGTGTGTGTAGGGGTGGGAGTAAAGAACTTCTTAAAAAATCGGAAAAACCCAAACAAAAAAAAACAGCCAATGAACGTAAAACTTCTATAAAAAAATCGGAAAAACAAACCCCCTCCCCTCAAAAAAGGACAGCGTTGCCCGGGTGTTTGGAGGTGTGTATGTAGGGAGGGGGGACAAAGAATAAGCGAATTAATAACCCTGTTTAAACTTTTTTAAAAAATCGGAAAAAACAAAACAAATAAAATAGCGAACGGACGTAACACTTCTTTAAAACAATCGGATAAACAAAAACCCAAGGAAAAAACAAAAACAAAAAAACACAGCGAAAAGTGAATAAAAATGGTATAAATAACCTCGTTTCAATATTAAATGTTTAAAAATCGAGAAAAGAAAGTATATCTGATAACTGGGATTGAACCTGAAATCTTTAGATAACGACACTCACTTAACCCATTGCGCTATAGACACATGGATGAAAGTAGGTCGGTTTTTATAACATTTAAAACGAATTCAAGGTACGTCTTTTGCGCGTATTGACGCATGCGTAAATCCATCTTGTCATGAAGATACCATTTTTTTCACCCCTCCCAGTAAAAAAGAGAGACATTAAGGATGAAGGAATGAATATTTTTGCCCAATTTTTCGATATTTGTCGTCCAAGATGTCGAGCTTCAAAATGATACTGAACTCGTGAAAATCCATGGCCTGTGTCGAAAGTTTTTGTGAGACACACAAACATACACACATTTTCGCTTTTATATATATATATAGGTAGATTACTAAAATATTTGTATAAAGTTGTATAATTACATCAGTAATTTATTTTTTCATACATAAATTATAATTATGTGTTGCAACATTGGTCTATGTTATGGGACAATATTAATTTACCTCTGTATTGCATTCAAAATTCTATATAGATTGAGTTTGTCATAAACATTCTAAAGTCTAAAAAGATGCACCTGAAGAAGGTTGGAGGCTATATCGGCCAAAATATTGTGAAAATAAGACACAAGAAGTAGTTTTTAGCCTCTTTTCCCTCATAAATTAATAAAGTTGATAAAATTTTTTAAAAAATTACTACAGGGTAGAATGATAAAATTATCATCCTAGAAAAAAAAACAACATGCTTCTATTTCCGTTTGATGAGAACCGGTGTTCTTTATTTATTACAAAACATCTATCAGTTGGCCAGTTGTGTACAAATTCCAAGAGTGATAAGAGCCTTCTATCATGTCTGAAAGTGACACAATACTCAACAAGCGAGATCGGAGATGTGCCGCTGTACAACTCCTGCTCTCTACCGATCCAAGTTATGACACCCTCAAAATGCAGCCAACACTCTCAAAATGCAAATCCGGATGGTTCAACAAAGTTTCCAGCCACGGTTCTGGTCTTTGGTGTGGTTTCATAGGAGGGCCACATTATACCACCTTCGAAGTTGGTTTGAAAGCCAAAACCAAAATGTACCTGAATGTGCTGAAGAGTGTGATGATACCCTGGTGCAATCAGGTGGCCGCTGGCAGACCGTGGGTGTGGCAGTAGGACTCAGCGCCGGCCCAGAAGTCTAAAGAGACCCAGGCTTGGCTTCAGAAGGAGTGCAACGACTTTGTACCCTTCTCTCACTGGTTCCCCCCTCTTCTTCTGATCTGAACCCGCTGGACTACTTCATTTGGTTATACATTGAGGACATCACCAACATAACCTCTCACAACACCAAAGCCAGCCTGATCGCCACCATCCGCCGAGTATTCACCTAGTTCCCACCACCACTTGTGAAAAGGTATGCTCTCAGCTTCAGATTCGTATCAAGGTGGTGATTGAAGCTGAAGGCGGCTACATTGAATAAATGTCAGCTCTACTACATGATCAAGTTACCTGAATTGATTATTTCAATAAAAGTTTTAAAATAAAGCTGTAGTGTTGTTATTTTTAGGGTGACACTTTTATTGTTCCACCCTGTAAGAAACAAAAATAAAGGAAATAAAATTGATTCATTTACTGATTAGAAGAAATTGTTAAAACCATTCTTAAAACAAAGGAAAACAATGGGGTGAGATATTGACTTAATGTTTAAGCCAGAGAATAAAATGAAAATATTGATCGTTTCATTTAATGTCAATACTAATTGACTGTTAGGCAACGGCTCACCCATTTCTGGTTTGTTCTATAAATCACAATCAGGAACATCCAGATCAATATGTGTCCCTCTCATACAAAAGTACCAAAATGCTTGTGTAGATTAGTGATATCTGAAACTAACGCATTTTAGGTGAAAACATTATTACATACTTACATGCTATGACGAAATTAGTATAAATTACAAAAATTAAACAAATGATTCAATTGAACATGTGCTAGATGTATTTTTAACAGCAAAAATATTCAACTACAATTACCGTCTAACATTTTGTACTTAAAAATGGCAGACCTTTTAATCAAGTCAATTTAAATCAAGAGTTATCTCCCTTGTGTATCATATTAAATTGATCGCACAACTCTTCCTCATCGAAACATACGATAAAACTTGAAAATTCGATAAAGTCTACTTTTATTTGTAATTATTTTTCTACTTGATCATTTTTCGTAAATTTTGGATTTTATACTACTTTCGACATGACGCGTAAGTGCGTAATAATGTTTTCACCTGAAATGCGTATATTTAAAAATATCACTAATGCACACAAGCACCAAAACAATTACAAATTTATAACTATAAAAATAATGCAGTTTTATTTAAGAAATTAAAAAAATAATAATTTTTAAGGCAAACGTTATTATTTTTTCTATTTCTTTTATTTTGGCATTTTCAAATAATTAGATTTCCTGAATATACAATATATAAGCATAAATATTTTTTATAATTAAAAGTAAAGTAAAAGATAAAATAAACTTCTTTTAATTGTAAAAAAACAAAAAAAAAATGCGTAATAAAATGCATGGTTAACTACAGTTATCTCCCTTGAATCAACGAAGGGAAGTAACTCTGATCTCGTAAGTGAAGAGTTACTGAACTTTCTCATCGTGTTTGAGACGTTATTTGACTGTTGTATATAATTTTATTACTTTTTTAAAATTATTTTTTAAAGCATTAATTTTATGAATATGTCATTTCTAAGGCTCCTTGTTTTTTGGGGTTTTTTTTAGACCAAAAGGTTTTCTTCATTTCTATTTTAAAACAATTTTTATAAAAACCTTTCTTAAATAAATAAAACTTAGTTGAAACAAATGAATAAAAATTAGTTGTTGAAAAAAATCTTTGTTAAAGTCGATTATGAAAAAGACAATCTCTAAAAAATATTTGAGATTAAAAATAATCAACATAAAAGAAATACGGAAAATTTGAGGGGGAAAAAAATTATCTCCCTTGACAGTACAAGTCGTAAAATTTATCAAATTTTTTTAGTATTTTGGAATTACACTTAAAAAAAAAATAAAATTAAAAAATATAGAAAAATATTTATGATGTCAGAGAACGAAGATGTCATATTCCAAAAATTACGTAAATGGATGAAGTAGTTTTTTTTTGTTTGTTTGTACTTTGTTTTTTAATTAAGAAAATCAAATTTTATGAGGAAGCGAGGCCGGGGGGGGGGGCAAGAACCACCATATTTTTTAGAATGTGTTAAAATTCAAGGGCGACGACTCAATTTGATTACCGAGATTTTGTTGTATTCAATATGATTAAAACTTTTTAATTTCTAAAAATCGTCAAATTTGATTGTCTTGATTTAGAAAATTACTTAATCAATTTACGTGATTTTTGGAATATGACATCTTCATTCTGTGACATCATAAAAAATTTTCTGTACTTTTATTTTTACTCCGAATTTTCTACTAATTAGTTGAAACTTGGTGTTATGAAAAAATAAACTTGGTATAATGAATAGAAATGGGTTAGAATACACACATTGAAAAAAGGTTATTCGTTTTATTTAGAAAACAAAATATTGACTCTCCCATAAATATGTCAATGAGTTTAAGAGGTTTCCAACAACTCTCAGAGAAAAGTTGATGAATATAGATTAATTTTATCCTTTTTTAAGTAATTATACAGCAACCAATACTATGATATGAAAAGAAATTTGAACCTTAGGAAGATTACAATCATACCAGTTATTATAGATGTCAAAGGATTTATAAAGAAGAACCTGAAATCCTACCTAACTAATTTTCCTGGTGAACCAAGTGCAAAAGAGATCCAGACAATTGTGTTTAAGGGAACAACGAGGATACTAAAAAGAGCTCTCGGTTGGTTTCAATAAAAAGTAGGGGAATGGCTGCCCCATACCCAACAATATTATCTTAACAATCTATCTATATAAGAGCCAGTTACGTCCAAGGATGGAGTACTGTTGCCACATCTGGGCAAGAGCTCCTAGAAAGGACTTATCCTGTCTTGATAGAGTTCAAAATAGACTTTGTAGCCTCGTAGTGGATGTCCTTTTCTCCTCCGTGCAACCTCTTTCTCACAGTTTTGCAACCTCTTTCTCATAGTTGCGAGTTTGTCTCTGCTTTATCATTATTTTTATGGCAAGTGCTCGGCTGAGCTCTGATCTATGGTCCCCCCTCGCCAAACTTTCACAAGAAACACCCGTCTAGCAGAAATCACCATCAATAATTTTCTCCACTCTTTATCTGTACCTAAACCTAAACGTAGACTCCATGAACAAAGCTTCTTTATTAGAACTGCACGCCTATGGAATTGTCTTCCGTTTTCCTGCTTTCCAGCTGATTACAATATGGTTGTCTTCAAGTCTAACGTAAACAAGTTTTTGATGAGCCGTTCCATATAAGTAAACAAATTTACCAAATTTCCATTACTAACGATTACTATATTGTCCAATTTCTACTGTACACTCTTTAACCTTTATCCTCGAGTGGCCTCAAGGCCTTGATAAGTGGTGATGCCTATGTAAAAAAAAAAAAAAAAAAAAAATGAAAAAAAGAAAGTTATATATTAACTTATAGAATTCCAAGAAATCATTTGGTGCCCTATTCCTAAGACAGCGTTGAAGTAAAAAGGACTGGTTCTATATCTGTAAAAATCTTATTTAGAACATTCATACCACTCTAGTGGGGCCTGTGTAAATTCCACAGCGGCATCTTTCATCTCTATATAAATAAAATGAACTCATTTTTTCTCGTCTGATTTTGACATTAATAGGATTAAAAATCAAGATATTTCATGCAAATATAATATGCACAAACGGCAGAACAATATCTGAGGTGTGTTATAGGCTTATTATTTCTCAAATTCCTCGATAATCTTAGATTTCTATACTTTTTCTGCTGAGAAGTCACGGCCAAAATCGGTTAAGATCAATGGAAGTAGTAAAATATTTTCTCTCTAATAAATTCCTCCTCCCCCTGCCACCACTTAACACCGTTTGGGGATCGTTCACAAGGAACAGTTGAAAAGAGAACACCGGTTTGGCTTCGTAGTTCTTTCATGTGAAGTTATTTAAAATCACTGAACTAAGCTGCAGTGCTCTGTGGCGTAGTGGTTAGCGTGCTGGACAATTCACATTATATTTTCACGTTCGCACCGACCTACCGTAGTCGTTTTTTTTTTTTTCCTAAACAACTGGAATGGACTTTTCTTGGTGGCCGAACTGTTAACGTTGCAGATGTTTTTTTTTTGTTTTTTTTTCACACTTTATTTTCCTACTTTTACTCATGACTCCGGGTTTGATCCTTCCTACTTACCTACCATAACATTTTTTAAAACTCCCCCCCCCCCCGGTCCCGGTCCCGGAAACAAACACTCGGGCAACGCCGGGTACCCCCGCTAGTATGTAATATATTGCTGTTGGGCATTCTGCATGAATGGAGACTCTAAAATATCATTGTAGCCCTTTCGTTAAAAACATAAAAGTATTTATCTAAGTAATCTGATTAATGTAGTGTCATAATATATCTAGTTATTATGGTTTATCGCCAATATCCTGATAGGAGTCTGTGACATATTTCCATTGTATGGACGCCTGATGGGAACGGAAACTCCGCAATATCATTATACATCTTTAGACAGAATAGATACTACCCTTTGATCCTAGCCAGAAGACCAAGAAGGTATATTTTAGTTCCACAGATGGCCCAAAAGTGACATTAATTTTTTTTTTTTTTTTTCATTGCATCTTCGATGATCGGAAGATCCTATATATTAAAAAGGAGGATAGGTGATAACATACTACGAATATTAAATCAATAAGTGCAGATACTAATTTAATGTTCGTGGTATGTTTTCACCTTCTATCCTCCTTTTTAATAAATAGGATCTCCCGATTGAATAATTTATAATCTGGAAACCATGACACACATACATGCGTAGAGTTGAAGGTACTACTGTATTAATATAAAGATTCTATAATTTCAGGACAACTCTGATGTATGCATTTTAATAATGCAATAAAATGAATAAAATTTATATAATGCTAAACTTTTGATTGATTTTGAAACAAGATTAACTATTTTATTTAGCGCCCATTCAGGTAGGTTGGGCACAAGGTTAGGTGTTTTTTTTTTTTGTTTTTTTTTTTAAAAAAAGCAGTGCACTAGGAAAAGCACACTCTGGCTTGCAATAAAAATATCTGAGCAGCCCCATGGGTATTCCCTGATAGAGGCACCTCAGGCGACTAGCAATAAACTAACCCCTTCTCAAAGGTTATTTATTTTACAGCTGCTAGTAAATTATTATTTTGCACACACACACACACACATATATATATATGCTACCAGGCCACCTGGCATTGCCCGGTCGTAAAATACATTTAAATATGACATTTTGATTAACGCAGATTTCGTCTTTATTATTATATTATATTGGACCCAATATATAATAATGATGTAAAATGTTTTTTTTTTTTAAAATGACTCATGCGGCATAACCGAGAATCAAAACCAAAATGTTTAGCTTACGATTTACTTTTTCTTTGACGTTAACGCCTTAGCTATGAAGACATATTTGTTGCAAAGCTAAAAATTAAATTATGAACCAATAGCTATTATGTTACACATGCATATTCGTAATGCCGTTGTTCGACCTTCACCTGACAAATTCCATTTTTTTTTCATTTTCACATTCTTGCACTGATTTTTTACATGGGTTCGAATACCCTATATATTAAGTTTTATGTCTGTAGACCAAAAACTGACAGCGAAGTTTGGTAGGCAACATTTTTTTAACAAATATATATACGCATACATAAATATATATAGAAAGAAGTTTGTGTTTACTATGAACTTTTTATGCAAATATTATGCAAGTATAAATCATGTAGAATACCGGCATGAATATAATTACACGTAATAGTTAACTAAAGATGATTATCCCATAAGAAAACAAAACAAACAAAAAAAACTAATAGGAATTAATTAAAATGAATTCCTAAAAAAATATGCAAATTAGCTAGATCTTTTGCAGATGAATGTAATTCCATGACCCATATATAACAAAGTCATATTTTCTTTTTAAATAAATAAAAAAAAAAAAAAAAAAAGGCTTGCTTTTCTCTGTTGTTCTTGACCTTCGGGCCAAGATCAAGGTGTAGCATCTGTTCTGATGCTTCACTTAAGTTAATTGGTCCTTGGTCAATTCATACTGAGACTACTTTTTTGGATACTGCCAGAGTGCCCCCTTTTTCCCCTTGTTTTAGGGGAGCTGGTTTTCCCCCCATATTAAAAACGACCTTGTGTCACATTTGCTTTCGTGGGGAAGCAAATAAATACCCAAATAAATAGAAAAAAGGGGTTTTAATGTGATATTAATACACAAAAAACACAAATGTATATATATATATATATATATATATACATATATATATATATAATGAAAATGTCATAATTAAACATAGCAGCAATATAAAACCTCTGAACGCTGAATTTTTTTCTTTGTAGAAAAATGATTTTTTACATTTACTTTCTAAAATTACACTGTAACCTTTCCTTATATGCCCAAGCAATGTATATGACATTTGTAGCATATAAGTGAGGCTACCAGAATAAATTGTAAAATTTGCCTAATTTGCATATTATGATGGCAACCATCTTGAATTTAAAATGTTGTCGCTCATGAAAGGCAGACATGCCACCTTCAAGATCTTGGAGAGAAGAAAAAAAAAAAAAAGAGAGAGAGGAACACGCTAACTCTCCAAAAGGAAATGTAGCTGCTTGCCCTTACTGTGAAACACAGTTCAAGGCTAGAATCGGCCTTGTTGGCCACCTCCGCACACACTAAAGCCCAGAACATGACCACCATCCACACTGATGAAGGGTTTACAAGAGAAAGAGAAATCATCTGCTATTAGATGTGGTAGACTTGTTGCAGTTGGAATAAGTTTACTTAATTTCAAAGTTCCAAACTTCCGGTCGTGTCATAGAGTAACAATAAGATGTCAGATTTTTTTTTTTTTACTTTCTCTTACACCTTTGCATCATGGGTTCAGGCCTGCCTGCCTACTACAACTATTTTTTTTTTTTTGCTGAACACACACCTCAAAACACCCGGGCAACGCTGGGCACCCAGGCTAGTTTAAATGATAAATACAAAAGTTTGTTTTTTCATCTATCCTAACTGTTAGTATATGGTGTCTAGGCCTCTTCTCCCTATCTAATATGTGATATGCTGCATCCAGAGGGCGTTCAAAGACTGGTTACATCAGCAAAGCAAAAAATTCAAGGTGAATTTAGTGCTGATCTACTCTATCCTCATCTGTATAAATTTCTATCACCCTTTCCCTACAGTACAACTTTATTTTTTGCTAAATAAATTGAATTTAATCATCTACACGGTGCTTGATAGAAACGCACGATATATGTCATTTTTGTTTTTCCTTTATTAAGCCAAGGTTATAGAACGGTTAACAATAGACAGACTACTTGGCCTTCGGGACAAGATCAAAGTGTAGTATCTGTTCCGGCAGATACTGCAGGCTATGACTAGCTATGACTAGCAAAGACCAGATGTGGGGGCAACCCCACATGCCTGACCTTTAACCAGCTCCCATTCCCCACCTCTCGGGAGCTGGTCTCCTTTTCCCCTTCCCCCTCCCTTCACTCCTCACATTAAAAATCGGCCTTGTGCCTAATTTGCTCGGTGGGGGAGCAAATAAATACCATCTGTTCCGGCAGATGCTGCACTTAAGATAATTTGTACCAGTCAATGGAGGGGAAACCCTCTATACTGGGACAATTATTATTTTTGGTAACCAGAGTGCCCCCTTTTTGCCTACTTTTAGGGGAGCTGGTTTTTACCTCACATTAAAAACGGCCTTGTGCCTAATTTTCTCAGTGGGGGAGCAAATAAATACCATCTGTTCTTCAGATGCTGCACTTCAATTTCTTGTTCTCTGTCAGTGGAGGAGAACTCCTTCACCACTAAGACAATTTTTATTTTTGTTCCTTTTCTCCACATTAAAAAACGACCCTAGTGTCTAACTCTGTCCCGTGGGGAGGCATTGTAAATAGGAACAATAGACAGAGGTTAGTAAGCTCATTAGGGAGTGCATAAAACTTAGGAATATCACGATAGTTAAACAATACAAACCTTGAAAATGTGACAGTGATACATGTTCATTCACATAATTCTGAGGCAGCACGTTCAGGACTGCAGAACACAATGTGAAAGGAGATCGCTGGTACATCTGTGAGCAAACACCAGTGATCTCATTTTGGCCTACAATCTCCTCAATGAGCATTATGATATACCTCAAGACCTGTTATTCATGCTTGCACCAGAAAGTGGTCTATGCGGACACTAGAAGAAACTATTTCAATGTTGATTTCAATTGAACCGAATGAGAAGTGTTTTCTCAATCAGAATTCTAGGGCCGGTGAATAAACTCCCAAATGAGATAATAAATGCACAAACAATGCAACAATTCAAGGTGAATTTAGACATGCATTGGGCTACTCTATCCTCTTCTACAGTTCTATCATCCTTTCATTTTATTTTTTGCCAAATTAATTGAATGGAATTGAATCAACTACAATGTGCTTAGATAGAAACGCAAGACAATTAACAATTATTTTTTCCTTTATTAATGCAAAGTCATAGAACTGTTAGCCATAGACAGAGACGACTAAGCTAATTAGGGAACGCATAAAACTTAGAAATATCACGATATAACATTACATACATATTTACACGAGACTCACATATTATATGCAGTTTACGTCGCAAGGTACGTAGGACAAGTAATAACAAAACCTTTTTTTTTTGTAACAACATTTAGTCCCTCATTCTCCTGCCACACGTGACCTCTCATTACGGCTGTGACGTTAACCATGTCTCTAACGTGATTATCTTCTCTAACATGTTCTCTCCTTATTATAGTCTTTCTTTTTCCTTACTGTGATGTCATTTTGCACACAGCTTGGTATTTGCATATAGCCGCCATACGCACTCTCTTACAATGATAGCCAATACAGAACTCCAGAAATGTGACAATGATACACGTTCATTCACACAATTCGGAGGCAGCATGTTCAGGACTGCAGAACACAATGCAAAAGGAAATTCCCAGAAGTTCTCTGAGTAAACACCGATGTGATTATGCAGAGGGTCTAATATGAATGCATAGCATTGCAGGTTTGGTCTGTTCAGCCGCAGCACAGGATGGCATTTAAGCATTTTTTTTGTTTTTACAAAGAATAACTTTCAAAAAGTTTTTGAAAAACTAATATACATTTTTTTTTAATTGTTTTCCTTTGAAGATGGTAGCATTGAGTATGGGGTAGCCAAACCAGCTGCCAACATTTCCCTGCTTTTTATTGAAACCAGCCGAGAGCTCTTTTTAGTATCCTCATTGTTCCCTTAAGTGCAATTGTCTGGATCTCTTTTGCACTTGGTTCACCAGGAATATTAGTTGGATAGGACTTCAGGTTCTTCTTCATTATAATGCACTTACAGATGCTCAAAAATGTCATCCATGCACTTCATGGCAGCATCTTAATTTAGAAATTCAAGCTGGTTTGAAGAATAATTTGTGAAATATAATTCCAAGTTCTTGCCAAGCACATTTTCAAATCATCAATAGAGTCTATATCATGTCAACATTACTGAGTTTTTGTTAAAAACAAACTCCAAACATATTAGTCCATGACATTTATCTCTGAAGGTTTTGAGGGTCAACCCTCTAATGAATCAGGTGTAGATTTCTGAAGAAATTGAATTCTTCAAATTTCCAGCTTTTCTAGCAGCCACCCTGTATATTAATGACTTACGTTTCATAAATTCTATGATACATTAGATTTTGAAATACCATATGCATAGTAATCTCCAAACTCCCTCAAATCAGTTGTGTTTCCTAACATAAATATTATTATAAAGAGTTGCTAACAAATTATAATCTAATATATAAAAAGCTATATCTCTGTCCGGCTGTCTTCATATTTTCAAACTCTATCTCCTCCGAAACTAAAAGTCACAGACTAGGGGCCTCAAATGATTGGATTTTTTTACGGGTTGTTCTTTTATGAATCTTTAGCCAGTTAAAATAGTTTTAAGGGGTCAAAAATGGGTAAAAATTGAAAAAAATCGTTACATATTTTGTACATTCATCTTAGTTTATTTTTAATTTTTAATCAGTTCATAATAGTATCACGTTGATACAGTGGTAACGTCACCAGCTTTGAATGCTACAGTTTCAGTTTCGATTCTATCTGATCGCACTCAAATACTTTTTATGTTTTTACTTTTCAAATTAGAACTCTATAATAATATATACGAAATCTGGACTATTTAAAATATGATATTTAAGCATATTTTATGCCTAGGCAAAACCGCCCCCCCCCCATACTAGTTCTGTAATATACATTTCTAATTTTATTATTATTTTCTTATATATGCGCATTAGTTTTGTTGATAGCAATATTATTATAATTATTAATAACATTAATAAAGAGATTTAAATTTTAAATTCTTAGAATTTTAGTTTCTTTTATTTTTTAAAGGGAGGTAACTCCTATATATGTTCATTCACCATAATACCATCCACTCAGGTTAGCAAGGTTTACAAGAAAATGAAATTTGAAAATCTGGTAATATTAATACAAATACAGAATAATCCCTCAAAAATGGCATTCACAAAATTATTAATAAAATTCACAATCCTTTTTACAATCCAAGGTGCAAATAAACTTCACTCTTGGCCTGACATGTCTGCTAAGTTTGAGTTCTGAATTTATGTCAGTCTTTGATATTATTAGAAAAATCAGAACCTTTTTAGGATATCGAAATCTGTATTAAAATTTGTGACTGCCAATAAAACGAAAATCTACAGCTGAACCCTTACAAGTGTATTTTTCCGTTTGCAGAAATATAAACAGATATTACATGGTTATTTATGGAATGTGAAAATAAAGAAATAAAAAAAATTCTCTATATCTAAATATTTAGAGATTTTAAAAGTATTAGAATTCAAAGTTGTATCGGCATTGGAAATTTAGAACAGAATCATTAATTGTATCAGAATCAGGAATTTAGAACAGACTCTGTAATTGTATCGGAATCAGGGAAAACATTTACAAAATCATTTGAATTTGAAAATCTGGTAATATTAATATGAATACAGAATAATCCCTCAAAAACGGCATTCATAAAATCATTGATAAAATTCACAATCCTTTTTACAATTCAACCATATTTGGTGCAAATAAACTTCAATCTAGGCCTGACATGTCTGCTAAGTTTGACTTCTGAATTTATGTCAGTCTTTGATCCATTAGAAAAAATCAGAACCTTTTGCTGCATCAAAACCTGTATTCAAACTTGCAACTATTTTCCGATGCCAAAAAAATTAATTTTTCATTGCTGATACTAACGACAAAATTATGAATATCTATTGATAAAAAAACTATCAATGGAATGAAAATCTTACAGATCAACCTCTACAAGAGTATTTTTACGTTTACAGAAATATATGAAGATATTACGATTTATGGCATGCGAAAATAAAGAAATAAAAAGAATGGACAACTCAATAGCTAAATATTTAGAAATTTTAACAGTTGGAATTAGTAGTTGTATCAGAATTGGAAATTTAGAACAGAATCGTTAATTGTATTGGAATCGGGAATTTAGAACAGAATCAATAATTGTAAAAGAATTCGAATCAGTAGTTGTATTGGAACTGGGAATTTAGATCAGAATCAGTAAGTGTATTGGACTTGGGAAAAATATTAGAATCGTTCCATCACTGGTAGGGAAGCTTAACACTTCAGATTGTTAGTTTTTGGGGTTATCTCAAGGATAATGTCTATGAAAATATTGACAATTTTTCATATTATAGTCTGGTGAACTAACAAAGGCTATCAGACCTTTATTAGCGATAATTGGTGGACAAATCAGGCATGGATAGAAATTTTTGTATTGCAGGAATCGATTGTGAATTTTAACAATGATCTGTTGAATGGCATTTTTAGTGGGTCACGCTGTGATACTTACCAGACAATTAAGAAAAGAGAAAAATCAAGTTCATTTTTACAGTATGTAACTATTTTATACGACAAAATATATGAAACCAAATAAAAATAACATTTTTCTCACAAAATCATTAATCAGTAACAAATATTATCAATATTTAAAATAAAACTGATTTTTTTTTTAATTATTAGCATAAGGATAAATATAAAATCAATTAAAGTTTGCATATTATTGCTAATATTTTTTTCTTCTAGTGTCAGTTGGAAGAGTAAGAATAGATGTTAGTTAGAGAGTAAAAAAAAAACTCCATTTAAAAAAAAAAAATAATCAGAACTAAGGTAAAAGGTTAAACTGGCCGAAACATTGTGAAAATAATATCCGAGATTTGAACAGCAATCTGAATAATACAAAGTTGTTTATTTATTTTCATCTGATCTGTTTGAGTATATAGGTAAATACTAATGTTGGAATCGTCCCATCACTAATATATACCAAACCAAATTTCTTCTGAACTGACATTGTTTGATTCCTGTGGAAATGACAAGTCCACGATGAAACACTGCCAGGATAAGCAGAGAAAAAATAGTTTTCCTTTTCCTAGACGTGTTGCTTAACCAGAAAGTGGTTCACGTATTTACAAGAAATTATTTCACTACCGATTTCAATTCAGCCTAACGAGGGGTGATTTCTCATTCATATCTAAAAGAATAAATGCAAAAGTTTTTTTTCCATCTATTCTGTAAGAGCATGGTGTCTAGGCCTCTTCTCCCTGCCTGATACGTGATATCCTGCATCTGCAGAGAGTTCAAAGACTGATTACTCGAATGATGAAGGGTTTATGATATCTGCTGTATGAAAGCGGACTTAAAAAGTTTAAACTTTTCACCCTTGAGCAACGACAATTACGCAGTGATCTTATTTTGACCAACAATCTCTTCAATGAACATTACGATATACCTCAAGACCTGTTATTCACGCGTGCACCAGAAAGTGGTCTATGCGGACACTAGAAGAAACTACTTCAATGTTGATTTCAATTGACCCTGATGAGGAGTGTTTTCTCAATCAGAATCCTACGGCCTTGGAATAGACTTCTAAATGCACAAACAACGCAACAATTCAAGGTGAATTTAGATATGTGTTGGGCTACTCTATCCTCTTCTACACAAAGTTCTATCATCCTTTCCCTACACTATAGTTTTATTTTTTGCCAAATTAATTTTTTTTTTTTTTTTTTTACATGGGGGTCACCACTTATCAAGGCCCAAAGGCCACTCAGGGATAAGGGTTATTGCGTGTACAGTAATCAATGAGATAGTATTGTAGTAATCATTAGTATTGGGGGTTTTGATAGAGTGTCTTACTTAAGGGGGCGGTTTGTCAGGAGTTTGTTTATGTTGGACTTGAAGACGTCCAAGTTGTAGTCAGGTGGGAAACAGGCAAGCGGCAGAGAGTTTCACTGGCATGCAGTTCTAAGAAAGAAGCTTTGTTCATAGAATCTATGTTTGGATTTAGGCAGAGATAAAGAGTGGGGAAAATTATTGACAGTAGTTTCAGCCAGACGGGTGTTTCTCGTGAAAGATTGGCGAGGGGGGACGAGGGATTGGAGCTCAGACGAGCACCTGCCATGGAAATAACGGTAAAACAAAGACAGGCTCGCAACGTTTATTAATTGAATGGAATTGAATCAACTACAATGTGCTTAGATAGAAACGCAAGACATTTAACAATTATTTTTTCCTTTATTAATGCAAAGTTATAGAACCGTTAGCCATAGACAGAGGCTATTAAGCTAATTAGGGAATGCATAAAAGTTAGGAATATCACGATATAACATTACACACCTATTTACACACGAGACTCACATATTATATGCAGTTTACGTCGCAAGGTACGTAGGACAAGTAATAACAAAACTCTTTTTTTTGTAACAACGACATTTAGTTCCTCATTCTCCAACGCAATAATTCAAGGTGAATTTAGACGTGTTGAGCTACTCAACATAATTTCTACCACCGTTTCCCTACACTATAGTTTTATTTTTTGCCAAATTAATTGAATGGAACTGAATCAATTACAATGTGCTTGATAGAAATGCGACATAAACTTCAAATTTTATTTTTTTCCTTTATTAAGCCAAGGTTATAGAACGGTTAACAATAGACAGAGGTTAGTAAGCTCATTAGGGAGTGCATAAAACTTAGGAATATCACAATAGTTAAACAATACAAAACCCCAAAATTGTGACAGTGATATATGTTCAGTCACACAATTCTGAGGCAACAAGTTCAGGACTGCAGAACACAATGCGAAAGGGGATCGCCAGTACATCTCTGAGCAAACACCGGTGTGATTATGCAAAGGGTCTAATGTGAATGTATATCGTCGCAGGTTTGAAGCTAGATTTTATATGTAACTCTTTTTTTTCTTTTACTTTATTAAGCCCTGGTCATAAAACTATTAGTAATTGACGGAGGCTACTAAGCTAATAAGGGAATACATAAAAATAAGGAATGTCATGATAGTTAGCCAACTAATTAATTATGCTTGAAGGTAGAGTATATGGGCTAATACCATTTCAAAGAGTATTAGTGAAAGCAATTCCTATGACAGTAATAAATATTTCAAACACTTTACCGCAGTTTCACAGTAAATCCCAGCATCAGAAATGCATTGCTATCCTACACGCATGTATTCATTTAAATGCGAGTTCGAATTAACCCGAATCGGATTCCACCGTTAAATTTCAATGCTATCTTTAAAAAATTATTTGGGTATTATCTTCAATAATGCAAGAATATTGGTATTTATTTGCTTCCCCATGAAAGCAAAATATGACACAAGGTCGTTTTTAATGGGGGGGGGGCCAGCTCCCCAAAAAGAGGCATTCTTGGAGTAGGCAAAAATAAAAATTGCCTTAGTATACAAGGGTTTCCCCAACATTGACAATAAGGATGAGTTAATTTAAGTTTAGCATCAGAACAGATACTACACTGTGAATATTTGTTCAGCTTGTGACTAAAATTGAAATGTATCAATAACTAATAAAATAATCGATAATAAAATTATTTTTTTGTTTAAAATTATACTTTTATGAATTACAGGTTCCTTTTCTTTCTTTTTTTTTTTCATCTAACATTATCAGTAGTACTGCTTGTTTCAATAAGTATAAAATAAAATATGATCGTAAAAGAGAAACAGTCTACTTGATGATGACTTCCGGATAGGTATTTAAAAAGTGACATAGGGTGTTTATCAGAAAACATTCCCATTCATCTGTTTAGGATTAGGCAAATTGTTTAATTTTACTTGTTTAAATATAAAAAAAATGAAATAAAAAATACTTGGTGCTTGTCCAAAATGCCCCCTATATTAAAAAAGCAAAATTAAAGAAAGATCTGTATAATGTACATACTTGTGACAGAAAAAAATATCATATTGCAAAAATCACGTAATTTGATTAAGTAGTTTTATTTTTAAATAAAATCAAATTTTATGGCTAACCAAGGAGCGGCAGTCTCGTGACAGTATAGCGACGCTATTTTGAAAACAGTTTAAAAAACAAGATAGATAATTCAACATAATTCAAACTTACGAAATTTTTGTTGTACTGCTTACGAATTCTCATTAATTGCTTACAAACTATTTTATTTGTAACAATAAAACTACTTGAGCAAATTGCATGATTTTTAGAATATGATATTTTCTTCCTGGCACTGATTCATGCATTATATACATTTTTGTTTATTTTTGTTTTTTTAATATAGAGGGAATTCTGGACAAGCCCTAAATATTTTCAAACAAAAATTTAAAAAATATTTCAATTATGAAAAATTAAACTATTCAAAAAAATATTTTAAAATCAACAAAAAAAATACATTCAAATTATAAAGAAAGGTTTTAATTTTATTATCTGTAATAAAAAGATTATATTTTATAAAAGAATTTAATTTTCATGTGTTAATGATTAAAAAAATAAAATGGTGAAAAAATATTATTAATTGCCCCCCCCCCTCAATAAAAACATCCTATTTAAAATGTAAATGGTAGCAGTTTTCTTATAAATACTCGGTAATGGTGCATAAAACGAGACCCTAAGTTTCAAAGATGGCGGCAGGTCTGTCAATTGAAGTATGGAAGCACAAAATGGATACAATACTTTCGCTATTCTTCAAAACTGCTTACTTATATATTTGGACAAAATATTAAGATTCTTTTTAGGTTAATATATTTTTTGTAATATATTTACATCTTTTTTTTAAAATATACTTTATTTACATTTAAAATTTTTTCTAATATATTTACATCTTTTTTTTAAATATACTTTATTTACATTTAAAATTTTTTCTAATATATTTACGTCTTTTTTTTTAAATATACTTTATTTACATTTAAAATATACTTTATTTACACTTTATTTACATACACTTTATTTAAATCTGTGCAGTCTATTACGATCGTCGCCGATAAAAAAAAAATTATTTTTTTAGTCAACTATATTTTACGTTTATTTTTTCACCCCCTTATAATAAAAATATATAAAAATACGTAAACTTTCTTTATCAATTGATTTTGTGTTTTTTAATCGCATAGAAATATCTAAACAATTTGACAAAATATAAACAAAGTTATTTGAAAAAGATATGCGATTAAAAAACACAAAATCCATTGATAAAGAAAGTTTACGTATTTTTGTATATTTTTATTATAAGGGGTTGAAAAAATAAACCTAAATTATAGTTAACTATAAATACTTTTTTTTTTTTAAATTGGCAACGATCATAATAGACTTCGCAGGTTTAAATAAAGTATATGTAAATAAAGTATATTTAAATATAGTATCTTCAAAAAAAATCGTAAATATGTAAGAAAAAATATATTAACCAAAAAAAAAAAAACTTAATATTTTGTCCAAATATATAAGTAAGCAGTTTTGAAGAATAGCGTAAGTATTGTATCAATTTTCTGCTTCCATACCTCAATTGACCAACCTGCCGCCATCTTCGAAATTTAGGGTCATGTTTTATTCACTATTACCAAATATCCTTTGTCAATTTCAAATCTCAAAACTGAAAGCCATCATCAAATAGACCAATACGATTATATTATTTTTGATTTATTAAAGTTTTGGTTAAAATTTCATTTTATTTATAAATAGAAGGGTTACCTGGAGTTGCCTGGGTGTGGAGAGGTTTTATGGTAAAGGTATTGAGCAAACGAAGCCCTAAAAACTATTTAAAAATAAAAAAAAAATTTTTTTTTTAATTTTTAAATAAAAAAATACTGACCCCCTGCTTGCAAAGAATGGCTCAATTGATCAGCACAGAATTAATGTTTTTGGCCAGTTTTTGGATATTTGTCATCCGAGAGTCTGATATTTCTATCAATGCTGATTTTGTAAGTGTTTGTCACATGTGTCGAAAGTTTTTAACACACACACACACTTTGTCTTTTATACTATAGATTAAGGTTAAAAAATATAGATAAAAGAAAATATTTAATATAAAAAGATATTAAATCTTGTAGACATGAATTCTTCATTTTTTTCTTCAATCTAACTTATGAATCAAAAAATAAATAAAAATGGTGCCGACTTTGTTGAAATTGTTCAAAGACAAATAATTTTTCTTTATAGTTTGATAATAATTGATCTTATCCTAATTTTTAAATGTGAAGGAGAAAAAAAAAATTAAGCGAAAACAATAGGAATGAAAATAGATTTAAATTTTTAATGATTGTTTACATTGGACTAACACATTTCAGGTGAAAACATTATTACATACTTATGTATACAAATTAGTATAAATTACAAAATTACATAAAATGATCCAGTAGAAAAATAATTATAAGTAAAAATAGAAGTTATCAAAGTTATCAAGTTATAACATGCAAAAGTTGTACGACCAATTCGGTATGATATGCAAGGGATATAACTCTCAACTTAAATTGACTTCAATTAGGAGTCCGCCATTTTTATTTGGGAATATAATTGTGGATAATATTTATTTAAAATATTTCTAGCAAATCATCTACTGGATCATTTTAATAATTTTTGGAATTTATGCTAATTTCCCTATGATACGTAAGTACACAATGTTTCCACCTGAAATGTGTTGGTTTAAAAGATACCTAATATAAGCAAACACTAATTATTTTTTTAAACTTGATAGTGAGTCTTAACAAAAAAAGAAACAAAAAAAAAAAAAATTATATGTAGATATTGACTTGCCGCCCACCTCAGTAAGATATACAGAAGATTAGAAAGTGCGGATGTTCAGCCAGCACCCCTAAAGAAGGGTTACTATGGTTTAGCAAAATTGCCTGGGCATCCTCATTGGCATTTCCCAGTAGGAGCGTTTCAGGCAACAAACAGTAAACTTGTCCAACCCGAAAGTTGGATGCCAAGGCTTGGGAGAGCGGACCTCCTAGGTAATACCCAAGCGGCATACTTCAGTTTAACAGGTACTGGGTCAGTTCCTAGCCGCGCACCTGGCGGGCTTTTTTTTTTTTCTTTTTTTTTTTACAAAGGCATCACCACATTATCAAGGCCCAGAGGCCACTCAAGGATAAGGGTTAAAGAGTGTACAGTAGAAATTGGTCAATATAGTAATCATTAGTAATGAAAATTTGGTAAATTTAATAACTTATATGGAACGGCTCATCAAGAACTTATTTACTTTAGACTTGAACACAACCATATTGTAGTCAGCCGGAAAGCAGGAAAACGGAAGACAATTCCACAGGGCTGAGTGTCAAGAACAGATTCTTCACTAGCACAAGCAACCAAAGCAGCAAGGAGACTCCTCCTCAAACTTAAAAATAATCAAGGGTATATAGATTCATATGCATGTTGTGAAAAAATAAACTTATCAAAAAGCATTGGAAGGTAAAAAAAAGAAACTAATTGGTCTTCCATAAAAAGGTTCATTTTGGCATAAGTACAATTCGATCACAAAAATAGAACTATGAAGAAGATATCAATTGTTTAATCCTAATTGCTGACATTGTTAAATGCTAATTGGCTTAAAAAAAAAAAAAGGCAATTTTAAAAATTTGCAAAAGAAAGACAATTCAAAGGCGTTTGTTTTGGCCAACATTCTATTTCCAGAGGTAATTCTTCCACAGAAAAATTAATTAATGCAACGTTTAATTAATTTCCAGGGAAAAGGTCACGTCAGCAAAACTGTTTAAATTAGAAAGTTATTTTAAATTTTATATACTTTGAATTCAGAACGCTGTTCAAGTCAAAGAAATGTTAAAACAAAATATTGACTCTACTTTATATTTATCTATATATCTATCTATCTATCTATCTATTATAGAAAAGCAACTTCGTCTGCATGTCTGTGAGTTAATTCCCTATGGACTTGAAAACGGCTGAGCCAATTTTTATAAAATTTCACACAAATGTACTTTATGTCTGGCAGTGTTCTTAGATAGGTTTTGTGTATTGGAATGTCTTCAATAAGTAAATAATCCGATGAAAGATGGAACAGACGATTTTGCCCAAAGTAGCATCTAAAGCTGCCTAACATCACAAATACATTTGAGAAGTTTTATTACCACACGAGACGAACGTCCCAACATACAAAATCAACAGTAGGTTCTTGGATGTGACAGAGGTGCATTTGAAATGAATGTTTCTGTTTAAAGCATAATTTGACAATGATACTTGATTTTTTTCATTTTAAACTTAAATTCTAGCCATTATCATCACACGACCAGTAATGCCAGGCATATAAAATCAACAGTAAGTTCTTTTATATGACAGAGGCGCGTTTGAAATGAATGTTTCTGTTTAGGCCACAATTGAAGCATGATACGTGACTTTTGTATTTTAAACTAAAATTCAACCCATTATATATGAAAATAATTTTACAAGATCAACAGTAGGTTCTCTACAGTGCAATGTAGACTACAATATATTGTGAACTTAGTCACTGCGAGAGGCATGTGAAGCTTCCTCCAAGTGCCTAGCAATGGGTTCCCAATTAGAGCAGGCAATCAGAACTGCACGCCTGTGGAACTCTGTTCCGTCTGCCTGCTTCCCTCCGGACTACAACTTGGATGTCTTCAAGTCCAATGTTAACAAATTCCTAATGAACCGCCCCCTTAAGTAAACACTTCAGCAAATCTCCTCACTAACTTAATGTACTTGCAATAACCCTTATCCCTGAGTGGCTTCCGGGCCTTGATAAGTGGTGATCACTGTGTAAAAAAAAAAGAAAAAAAAAAGCAATCAATCAATTTGATTGAAAAATGGGCTATTTCATCGATTTCGATGACAATAAAAAATATAGGAGTGTAAAACATTTGTTGATCATCATTCACCCTGTTAGTGTATATAAATATATAAAGGTGAGCTTGTTTGTCTGTCTGTGTGAAGAACAGTCTCTACGAAAATACGATGTGAATTTTTGGTCTACAGACTTGAAACTTGATATATAAGGAATTCAGACCTTTGGAACACATTCAATTTGGTTTTGAGTCGGTGAAAATAACCGATAAAGAGTCAACATTGATAAAATTGAAACTTAGCAGGTATAAGTTAACTTGAAGTGCTTCTTTACACATACATAAATATACATTTATGTGTTAATGTCAGTTAATTTTAGTGTTTTGATATCCATCCGTTGGTGGCTCAGATGGTAACAAATAATGCTGAAGCGCTGAATGTTTTGGTTTCGATTTAATATTAATAGCTGATGGCGCCCCAGTCATATTTATTCTTAAACGTTTGAAATCACTACTATATATTGGGTACAATATAATAATCAATAGAGTATGGATTCTATAATAATAAATACGAAATCTGTACATATCTATTATAGATTGTATACAATATAATAATCACGTTTGATTGAAACAACAGAGTTATTGCTTTTTCCAATCTTTCTGGATATTTTTTCTATTTGCCAAGCGGTCTTTTTAATTTTGGCAGGCATATTATACAGAATGGCTTCCAAAATTTGTTGTTCGGCTATAGTTTTTCTCAAGTGCTTTCTATCGGTGCATCCGATTATCGTCAGGAGCAATTGTTGTTTTCTTTTCTTTTGAAGCTTTGTGGATTCATAACTTTTTTTTTTACTATAAAGGTGGGTGCAGGAGGGTTAAAAAAAAAGTTTGTATATTCTTGATCAGTTTTGCCCTTGAGTAAAAAATATCTAAAATTATAAAAAAAATAATTTGTTCTTGGGGGGGGGGGGGTCAACTGGGTCAGGTTGCCATCGTTTGCTATGCACATCTGTGTGGGTGCACCAACTACTAGCCTCTTCCACTTAGAAAAGGTCTAAACAAGATCCTCTCATCTAATAATGTAATAGGTTCCACACCATTGACAGAGCTCCAAGCCCTGTCCCATCACTGCAATGTTGTACACCTCTGTGCTAGTTTTACAAGTACTTTAATGGAGTATATATATATATATATATATATATATATATATATATATATATTCACACTGAGGAAGACCGAAGGATCAGTTGAAATTATGTGCTTTTGAAAGAAACATTTTCGTTTTTTACAAAAGGCTTTTTGTATTCCTACATGTCAACACACAGGAAATAAATACAGAAAAGATATAAACATTTATATATTTTTCATATTGATTTTTTATTTATATATACACATTATACATACATATATATATATATATACTAGCATTTCAGCCTGGCATTGTACGTTGAGCAAAAAAAAAAAAAAAAAGCGGTACATTTTTTTTTAAATTTCACCCCTATTATGACCCCTTAACATTTATTGCTTTAGGCTCAAATCAAGTTATTAAGTTAGATCCGTATTCAAGGAACCTATATCTAAAATTTCAAGTGTTTAGACCCAAAATTGTCGGAGGAGTTTGGTAGAGTTGTCAAAGGTCAAATCGTTGAATTTTGAGCCCTTAACAGCCAAATTTCGGGCTGAAAACCGATCACAAAGATTTTCCCAAATCTCAGTACCCTGTATATCAAATTTCGAGTTTGTAGACTTAAAATTGACAGAGTTAAAATGTACACAGACACACACACGTTCACTTTATATATATATATATATATATACATATATATATATATATATATATATATAATCACATTGACACACCGGTTCTCGCCAGATCACTGAAGTTAAGCAATATTGAGCCTGGCCAGTACCAGATGGATGATCATTTGGAAATGTTAGGTGCTGTGTGTGCTGCCCTTGGATGTAAAAATTTCCAGGTTGGTATATGGGAGCACGTTTAATCTACTGGGAGAGGTGCATCCTCAATCTTCGTTAAGACATGCACCTAGGAGAAGGAAAACTGATGTAAAACCTGAGGTCTACTGTGTGCTCTGTCCGTTGGCATTCAATTGCACTGACTGAGATCAGCAGTTGTTCCAAAAAGTGTGGTTCGTTCTGCACAAATCCTTCACCACAATTATCTGTGTGGATTTCCGAACAACTTGGGTTTTTTTTTGTGGTGGACCTCATATATCGAAATCGACGGGAGTATCATCATATGTGTGTGTGTGTGTGTGTTAGGTATGTGTACATATTCATATATTTATATGTCCAAGATTCATTTGAAAACTAATTAACCAATCATTATGAGTTTTGGAACACAGTTGCTAGGCGTAATGGTGAATAATGTGGGCTATATTTACCTTAATTTAGTTTTATGCAAAAAAGATAAAACGTAGGTGAAAACCGCTTCATGAAAAATCAGATAAAACCTCTGATTTTCATGAAATTTTATTAATAAGTACAAGATATCTATGAATATCTCCCAAATGTTAGGAGGGGCAGGTGCATAATTTAGGAACAATCTCCCATTTTAAAATTCAAATAACAGAAGGATATTAATTTTGAATATATGTATATATGTGCTTTAACTAGCTGTCACTGCCCGGAAATCGTTTTTGTTTCAGTTATGTTTGTTTGTTTTTAAATTATGCTGTCTGTTTTTTGTTGTTGTTTTTTTTGTTCTTTTTTGTTTTGTTTTGTTTTTTGTTTTTCTTTTTTGTTATTTTACCGATCTTTTTAAAACAAACTTTTAAATGTTAATTTTATTATTATTGGATCGTTTAGTCATTAAACTATTAATTGTAACTAGCAAGCGATACTTAATTTTGTTAAGACGATGTTGTTTTGATTTCTATAAAATCATTGGATGTAAATAGATTCCAAAAGTTCCTAATGCACGAAGATTTGATATGAAATGCATTTGCATCAAAATTTGTTTAAAATTTACAAGTGTTACAGATTAATTCATATTTTTTCATACAAAAGATTAAAATGGCTGCCTTGTATACGAATAAACCGAAATGCATTCTGGTAAATTTAATTTCGTTTTTTAATATTTTTTTTTTTTATAGGACTTTTAAAAGATTTCTTTTTCAATTTATACTATTGCAACTTATACTTCAATAAATATTCGATTAATAGTAAATAAAAAAAGATCTGTTATCATAAAAGTTCACGCAAGAAATACACAGACAGCCGAGAAATGATCAAACAATCGTATTAATATCAAAATAAAATTATTTTGATATCTCTAACAAAAAAAATAACTAAAATTAAAAGTCTATGAAGAATTAGCTGTTAAAAATTTATCAAGGGAAGCAACTTTTTAGATTATCTCCCTTGTCAGATGAAACGAAACACCCACTGCTACTTAATTATTTATGTTAGCTTTTCAATAACGCAGAAATCTAAAGTACTTCATGTTCGTTTAAATGAAACACACGGTTAGATAATGGACACAGGTATTCCTAGTTTATTAAAAAAAAAAAAAAAAAAAAATGGTGATGTATTGTTATTTGAACGTTACGAAAGCAGACACATTGATATCGTATTGAAAGAGAATGAGCGATATGCAATGCAATGCATTGAATGCTTGCATCGCTGATGCATGCATACGATGATGTCATCGCATAAATATAGATTTCTTGAATCTACTTAGAATAATGAGATGCAGTATGCACACACGCATTCGTCTTTTATTAAAATAGACACTGGGAAAAATATATATATATAAAAAAAAAAAAAAACAGTATATACAGTCATTTATATATAAGTATATTCAATAAAATTGTCTATATTTTGTAGATTTCTCTTATATAGAAGACTTAATTGTCCGGGATAGAATGAGGACTGTTGTATGTTGCTACCGCTCCAAACCCTGAACCAATATCATCTTTCTATTCCTGTGCTTTTATTAACACACACACATACAAGTATATATATATATATTATACACACACACAGAAATATATATGTATGTATATACACATATATATTACACATTATATATACACACATCACATGTAAATATACAAACATATATTTCCGATACATACACACATATATATATATATATATATATATATATATATATGACTACTTAATTTTCTCACATAAATTAATATATGAAAATATAATTTTATGCGTAAATTTTCAGTATTTACTTCAACAGTGCTCAGGTAGTAAGTTATAAAAATTGCCATACATATTTTTATAACATACTATATATATATATATATATATATATATATATATCCATCTTCTTTTATCAACATTTCTCTTTTCCATATCCTTTTCATTCCAAGGAAAAAAAATGTTCTTTTTTCTGAAGATGCACACACACACACACACACACATATATATGAGAGAGAAAGTATCAATCCGAAACGGATAAAGCAATTTCCGTAGGAAATCTCAAGTGGGACAGTTCAATACAAATCAGAGCATACATAATAGATAAAAGAATAAAACGACACAAACTTATCTCAATCTCATTATAAATCTATTTTTTCAACCCTCTATGGGCCTTTTCAAATGAGGAGAGTTAGTTCGTATTTTAATGGATTAATAAATATTGTAATTTATTCAATTTTTTTTCATCAAAATTTCTTGTTTTATATATATATATATATATATATATATACATATATATATATATATATATGTGTGTGTGTGTGTGTGTATGTGTAAAAATGACTGTGTGTGTCTTTAATCTCTTAAGTTAAATGAATACAATTGAAATAAAGTAAAAAGTATTTCTTTTATTATTATTATTATTATCTTTAATAGATATTTAAATTTAATTATTGCTGTATTATGTAGTCATTAAATTATTTTTGAGCTACAACTAATTTTGTTGTGACAATTTTTATATTTTATTTATAAAATTGTTACATGTGAAATAGCTTCTAGCATTATTTTCATGGTAGGTGCTCGACTATGATCACCTCCCTGTAAAACACTCACAACAGAAACTCGTCTACCTACAACCACTGTAAATGATTTTTCTTTCTTCCTATGTGTACCTAAAACTAAACAGAATTTCTACGAGAAAATTTTCTTTTGTAAAACTGTTGGTCATTTTCAAGTCCAATGTAAACAAATTCTTGTTTAGCCGCCCTCTGAAATAATTAAATTCTGCCCGATTTCAACTATTGTTATCAATCCTCATAGCGTCCTTTCACTGTCTACTTGATAAATAAATTCATCAACTGTTATCCTCAAGTGTTTTTTGGCCTTGATAAGTGGTGACCCTTTTATATATAAAGTCAAAAATGTGTATGCAATCTGATGATGCATGGAAGTGAAACCAGGCAGGTTAGGGTTGAGAACATGCGTTGCATGGAGAGACATTATATGAGAATTATACAATGGCTGTGTAATGCGAGTCTTAAAAACAGGCTTAGATCTAATGACCTCAGAGGAAGATTAAATCTGGTCAGTATAGAGATATATAATGTGCAGAACAGGAGACTTTGATGGTATGGCTATGTTGAAAGAATGGATTGGATTAAGTAATGTAGAACAGTTGCGGTAGCAAGGCCAGTTCACAGGGGCAGGCCAAATAAAATACAAGCGGAAGCGATATGAATGGGTTTGAGAGATAGAGGGATAAATAATGACCTGTCCAGAGATAGATTAGTTTGGAAGTCGTTTTCTTAATGCCATTCAACATATGTGACACTAAGTGGTTGACTATAGTTGAGGGCAACCCAAAGACTTCCTTTGCATAAGCTGCTGCAACAAGGTGTAGAGAAGGGCGCCACTCCATTCCCAGGATTGATCCACTTGTCCTTGACCCTCATCCTTTTAATGCCGAGTTTCTTGAACTTACTTAAAATAATGAGGTGTGCACACACATCACATGTGGAAGTAGGCATCTAGATCCATTTTTAAAGTCTTTAGTGTGACCCAACCAAGGATTGAACCCTGATCTCCGGGCATATTAGCAAACACTCTTACCATTATACCAAGTGGGCAATGTATGCTAATATGTAAAATGGAGGTTAAACCGAATATATTGATGCTGATGATAATGGTGATGATGATGATGATGAGGAGGAGGAGAAGAAGGAGGAGGAAATATTTTTAAAAATATATCTACTATTATATCAAAGAAAATTTGAAGGAGGAGGAGGAGGAAATATTTTTAAAAATATATCTACTATTATATCAAAGAAAATTTGTCTGTAAGTTTGTTCCCTATGGACTCCAAAACGGCTAGGCCAATTTTTATTAAATTTCACGTGGAGGCACTTTATGTGTCTGGCAGTGTTCTTAAATAGGTTTTCTATCAGAATGTCTTTGAAAAGTATCGCTAATCGAAAAAATCCGATGAAAGAAGGAACAGGCGATTTTGACCAAAGTTAACACCTTACACAGCCTAACATCACAAGTGCATTTGAAAAGTTTTATTACCACACACACTCGAAATGAAAGTTTCTGTTTAAAGCATAATTGCACCATCATACTTGAATTTTTCACTTTAAACTAAAATTCAACCCATTATATATAAAATAATTCAACAGTAGGTCCTCTATAGTGCAATATTTGTCCTGGTGCACCGCAATGGGTCCCCAATTAGAGCAGGCAATCAATCGATTTGATTGAAAAATGGGCTATTTCACCAACTTTGATGCAAATAAAAATATGGGAGTGTGAAACATTCATCGATCATCATTCAATCTCGGGCAATGTCAGGTTTCCCTGCTAATATAGTAGTAAGTTATGAAAATATATATATGGCAATTAAGCTACACAGAATATTCTGAATTTCATTCTGTGTAGCTTAATTGCCATATATATTTTCATAACTTACTACTTAGCTCTACCTATGTATTGAACACTGTTGAACTAAATCCTGAAAAATTTACACATAAACTTATATCTTCTTATATTAATTTATGTGATTAAATGAAGTAATCACTCATATATATATATATATATATATATATAAAGGAGTCATCATCTATCAAGGCTCAGAAGCAACTGAAGCATAAAGGTTAATGAGTGTACAGTAGTCATTGGTACAATAGTGTAGTAATCGTTTTTTACTCAACTGAGGAAATTTATAATAACTAGTGTTTTTAATGTTGTTTCCTATAATGAAAACTCTTTCATGGTTTCCTATAATGAAAACTCTTTTCATGGTTTCCTATAATGAAAACTCTTTCATTGTTTCCTATAATGAAAACTCTTTCATTGTTTCCTATAATGAAAACTCTTTCATTGTTTCCTATAATGAAAACTCTTTTCATGGTTTTCTATAATGAAAACTCTTTCATTGTTTCCTATAACCTTGAACATAACTCTTATTACAACCTGCTTTAACACACGTATGCCAGATAAGCAAGTTGTGAACTTTTTATTTTTTAATCAAATAAGTCATAAATGGTGACACTAGCCAGATTAGATTATTGTTAAGCAATAAATTTTATAAACGTGATTCATACAAATGCAGAAATGTTATTACCGCTGCCAAGGTGAGGAACAGCTTTTGTTTTTTAATACTTAGCAACGTCGGCCATTTTATTATTTAGCAATCTGTGTCCCTTCATTTTTGAGTTGTACATGACCTTCATTATTAAGCAGTGTGTGTTCTTTCATTATTTAGCAACATGCATTCTTTTATTAATTAGCAACGTCGTTTTCTTTGTTGTTTAGCAACAAGTGATTCTTTACTATTTAGCAAACTCGGTCTCTTATTCAGCAACATTTTTCCATTATTAATTAGGCACATTTGTTTCTATATTATTTAGCAAGGTTTGTCCCTCTCATTATTTAGCAACATCTGTCGTTTTATTACTTAGCAACATGTGTTCCTTTATTACTGGCCCTGTCAGTGGAGCATTAGAATACGCCGACTGCCCCTCTGCAGAGGGTAAAAGTCCCTTAATGGGGGTCCTGGATATGACCTTAAACTATATCCAGTGGTAAGGCCTCAGCTTGCAGGCTTTGGGGAGTGTGGAGCCACCCTTTAATTGCCATTGCTCCCAGGTCCACTCTGACCCGGAGTGGTAGTACCTGTTAGGGTCCCAACTATGGGTTAAATAGAAACCGACTTGAAAACAACAAATATATTATATTAAAAAAATTTTATTCAAAATCTTTGGATTCGGCATTAAATAACCTGTGGTAAAACAAAAAAAACCAACCAACCATTTAATGGAAATCGCTCCAGACACGGCATAAAGCGACTTGATATAAGAAGCTAAAAAAATACTACTTCAAGGTCAAAAAACTTCTCAACAGTAAGTGTTAGATGGAATAGATTCTCACCCAGAAAATAGCAATTTTTCTCCCTTTGTCAGAAACATCGCTCCTGGAATGTGAGGATTAAAGGACAAAATAAGTATAGCGATTGTTTCTTTATTTTTGAACCGCAATTACCATTCATTATTTAGTAATGTCTGTTATTTCATTACTTAGTAACGTGTCTGTTGATTATTTAGCAACACATGTTCCTTTATTGCTTAGCAATAACTGTCTATTTTTGATAGCAACGTCAATCCCTTTTTAATTAGCAACATGGGTTCCTTTATTTATCTGTCTCTTCTATTATTTCGCAACATTTTTCCTTTATTAGTTAACGGCACTTCTTATTTAGCAAAGTTTGTCCCTCTCATTACTTAGGAAAATCTGGGTTTTACAGTGGCCCAGTGGTTAACGACACGGACTGATGATCTGGGTGTCCCGAGTTCGAATCCAGTTCGTTCCACAAAAAACACTTTCACTTAGGATGTTGGCAATCTGCACATGGTTCTTCCCATACCCCCTGATTATCTTTCTGAAATGAATTGACTAGAAAAATATCAGGGAAACCAATGCCAACAACAGAATCTTCTAATTCATATGATATGATGATGATAATGATGATGATGCATTAGCAACATGTGTCCCTTTATCATTTAGCAACAACTGTCTCTTTATTTTTACCAAGTGCTGTCTCTTCGTTTTTTAGCTCCATCTGTTCCGTCATTATTTAGCAGGGGTTGTCTTTATTATGTAGCAACATTTTAACTTTATTAATTAGCAACACTTGTTTTCATATCATTTAGCAATGCCTGTTGTTTTCATATCATTTAGCAATGCCTGTTTATTTATTATTGCTAGTTATGAGAACAAAATCCGACACAAGGTCGTTTTAAATGTGGAAGGAAAACCAGCTCCCCAAAAAGGGGCACTCTGGAAGCCAGCAAAAAGAAAAAAATTTCCTTAGTATAGAAGGGTTTCTTCTACATTGACTAAGGACAAATTAACTTAAGTGTAGCATCAGAACAGATACTACACTGTGATCTTACTAACTAGCAACACTTATTATCGTATCATGTAGCAAGGTTTATCCCTCTTATTACTTAGCAATGCCTGTCTCTTATTTAATGTGTGTTCCTTTATTACTTAGCAACGTCTGTCTCTTATTTAACGTGTGTTCCTTTATTACTTAGCAATGCCTGTCTCTTATTTAATGTGTGTTCCTTTATTACTTAGCAACGTCTGTCTCTTATTTAACGTGTGTTCCTTTATTACTTAGCAACGTCTGTCTCTTATTTAACGTGTGTTCCTTTATTACTTAGCAACGTCTGTCTCTTATTTAACGTGTGTTCCTTTATTACTTAGCAACGTCTGTCTCTTATTTAACGTGTGTTCCTTTATTACTTAGCAACGTCTGTCTCTTATTTAACGTGTGTTCCTTTATTACTTAGCAACGTCTGTCTCTTATTTAACGTGTGTTCCTTTATTACTTAGCAACGTCTGTCTCTTATTTAACGTGTGTTCCTTTATTACTTAGCAACGTCTGTCTCTTATTTAACGTGTGTTCCTTTATTACTTAGCAACGTCTGTCTCTTATTTAACGTGTGTTCCTTTATTACTTAGCAACGTCTGTCTCTTATTTAACGTGTGTTCCTTTATTACTTAGCAACGTCTGTCTCTTATTTAACGTGTGTTCCTTTATTACTTAGCAACGTCTGTCTCTTATTTAACGTGTGTTCCTTTATTACTTAGCAACGTCTGTCTCTTATTTAACGTGTGTTCCTTTATTACTTAGCAACGTCTGTCTCTTATTTAACGTGTGTTCCTTTATTACTTAGCAACGTCTGTCTCTTATTTAACGTGTGTTCCTTTATTACTTAGCAACGTCTGTCTCTTATTTAACGTGTGTTCCTTTATTACTTAGCAACGTCTGTCTCTTATTTAACGTGTGTTCCTTTATTACTTAGCAACGTCTGTCTTTTTAATTAGGAACAACCTTTCATTATGTCACTCCATTACTGAGCAACATCCTCTTCTTTGTCCCTATTTACAATGCCTCCCCACGGGACAGTGTTAGACACCAGTGTCGTTTTTTAACGTGGAGAAAAGGAACAAAAATAAAAATTGTCTCAGTCGTGAAGGATTTCTCCTCCACTGACAGAGAACAAGAAATTGAAGTGCAGCATCTGAAGAACAGATACTACACTTTGAGGTATTTATTTGCTCCCCCACTGAGCAAATTAGAACACAAGGCCGATTTTTAAAGTGAGGAGTGAAGGGGAAATGGGGACCAAGGGAGCTGGATAGTGACAATTGGTATGAAGGGTTGCCCCTACATTGACCAAGGTCTTATATGTGGGGTTTCCCCCCACATATGGTCTTTGCTTGCAGTATCTGCCGGAACAGATACTACACTTTGAGGTATTTATTTGCTCCCCCACTGAGCAAATTAGGCACAAGGCCGATTTTTAATGTGAGGAGTGAAGGGGAAATGGGGACCAACTCCCCGGGGAGTAGGGGAGCTGGATAGTGACAATTGGTATGAAGGGTTGCCCCTACATTGACCAAGGTCTTATATGTGGGGTTTCCCTATACATATGGTCTTTGCTTGTAGTATCTGCCGGAACAGATGGTATTTATTTGCTCCCCCACTGAGCAAATTAGGCACAAGGCCGATTTTTAATGTGAGGAGTGAAGGGAGGGGGAAGGGAAAAAGGGGACCAGCTCCCGAGAGGTGGGAAATGGGAGCTGGTTAAAGGTCAGGCATGTGGGGTTGCCCCCACATCTGGTCTTTGCTAGTCATAGCTTGCAGTATCTGCCGGAACAGATGGTATTTATTTGCTCCCCCACTGAGCAATTAAGGCACAAGGCCGTTTTTAATGTGAGGTAAAACCAGCTCCCCTAAAAGTAGGCAAAAAGGGGGCACTCTGGTTACCAAAAATAATAATTGTCCCAGTATAGAGGGTTTCCCCTCCATTGACTGGTACAAATTATCTTAAGTGCAGTATCTGCCGGAACAGATGGTATTTATTTGCTCCCCCACTGAGCAAATTAGGCACAAGGCCGATTTTTAATGTGAGGAGAGAAGGGGAAATGGGGACCAACTCCCCGGGGAGTAGGAGAGCTGGATAGTGACAATTGGTATGAAGGGTTGCCCCTACATTGACCAAGGTCTTATATGTAGGGTTGCCCCCACATATGGTCTTTGCTTGCAGTATCTGCCGGAACAGATGGTATTTATTTGCTCCCCCACTGAGCAAATTAGGCACAAGGCCGTTTTTAATGTGAGGTAAAAACCAGCTCCCCTAAAAGGGGTCACTCTGGTTACCAAAAATAATAATTGTCCCAGTATAGAGGGTTTTTATTTAAATGCTGCCCACATCAGCATTATGTGGCACAAGGCCGGAAAGTGGGAACCCCGCAGGCTCCCCTAAAGGAGGGGCACTCCTGCAATTTTAAAAATTGCCTGAGTAACCCCGTCGGCATTCCCCGGTCGGGGCGCCTCAGGCAGCAAGCAATAAACTTGCCCCACCGGAAAGCCCGGTGGCAAGGCCTGGGAGGGTGGACCTCCTAGGTATTACCCAGGCGGTTCCCAGTATAGAGGGTTTCCCCTCCATTGACTGGTACAAATTATCTTAAGTGCAGCATCTGCCGGAACAGATACTACACTTTGATCTTGTTTATATATTTTATTGCTTTTAAAATTTTGAAAATACAATTAAGTAAAAAACAAAAAAACTTTAAACAACAAAATTAGGCACAAGGCCCTACAAGAAATTGGGGAGGGGAAGGGTTCAGGGTATCTTGTCCCGAAGGCAAAGTAAACATCCTCTTCTTTGTTATTCAGCAACGTATCTTCCTTTATCACTTAGCAATCTTTGTCTCTTTTATTAGTTCGCAACATTTTCCCCTCATTGATTAGCAACATTTGTTCCCCTATTGTTTAACAAGGTTTGTCTCTCTTATTATTTAGCAACGCCTCTCTTTTTATTATTTTGCAATATAAAACCCTTTATTCTTAGCAGCTTCTATCCTTTTATTTTTTAAGCAACGTCCATCCTTTAATAAGCAATAATTGTCCTTTCATTAGCAAACTCGGTCACTTCATTATTAAGCAATGTCTTTTCTCTTTATTATTTAGCAATATGTGTTTCTTTATTACTTAGAAATTTCGGTCTTCTTAGGGTTAGGGTTGTCATATATTATTGTTTAGTAACATCTTTCCTTTTATTATTTAGCCACACTTGTTCTTGTATTATTTCACAAAGTCTATCCTTTTCATAACTTAGCAACATCTGCCACTTTATTATTTAATATTTTTTCCTTTGTACATTACTAACCTTGGTGGCCAGCGTTGCCCGGGTGTTTGGAAGTGTGTATTGAGCAAAAAAAAAAAAAAAAGTGGTAGTAGGCAAGCAGGCTCGAACCTGGACCATGAAGGAGGAAAAGAAGTCAAAATAAAAAAAAGTGACGTCTTTGCCGTTGCGTCCATCGCCACATCGGAAGTGGTGAAGGTTTAAAATCAAGGCTAGTCAATCGAAAAGAGGGCATGACTTTCAAAAATATTGATGAAAAAAGCGACCCCTCCCTGTAGAAAAGTGCCCAGTTGAGGGTAGAGGAATTAATGTTTTTAGCCAATTTTTTTCATATGTGTCGTCCAAAGGGTCGAGCTTCAAAACAATAACGATCACATGAAAATCCGTCGCCTCTGTTGAAAGTTTTAGGCATACATACATACATACATGTTAAAAGATAGGTGAGATTTATATTATAAATTACAACGCATTTTTTTTTCCATTTCTTTACTTATATTCAAATAAATTAACAGAGGATGCTTGTCAGATAGTATTAAGTCAATAAAATTTCTGTCCTTTCATGAAATAAATCCTCGGAGACATTTCAAAGACAAAATAAAATGCAGATTTAACCAATTCTTTAAAAAAAAAAATAAAAGGAACAAGTCTGTGATCAGAAGAAAGTTCAAATAATCTCTGCTAATGCAGGTTAGATAAAATTTGAAATGATTTAAATGGCAACACCTGAATATAGCTTACAGCCTCCATCTCGGAAGCTCTGTGGATTTGGAGAATTCGAAACACGAATCTAATGTAATTATCATCTTTATCACTGTCAGCCTCGCTTAAAATGATAGCACTCTTCATCAATTAATAAATACCTCACATTTTATTTTATAAATATCTGGCATGACTCATTTTGTTGATAAATGAAAACCATGAAAAAATAAAACATGGCTAAATGAAAACAGAAAACTTTCTCATTTTCTTGCAGCAAATTTCAATTCATATTGAATTCTACGGGCAGTTTCTACTTATTAAATAAACCTTTTATGGTTATGCAAATTTAAAATTTATCAAGGTATAGGTTGAAACAGAATCCAACAATAGATTGAATGCTTGTATTTCAAAACATTGGATGTTTAATCATAATGCAAACATTAAAGTGGTTCTAAAATAAGAAAAAGAAACACTTTACGATTGTTTAAATGAAGAAATTGCTGAGAGTTAATTCTGAATTTTTTAAATGTGTACAAAGTCTGATATAGATTTTTTAATTGTCAAATGTAAAATAGATGTTACAAGATTATATATATATATTATTTTTTAAAACTGTAATCTACGGGCAGTAGGGCTCCGAAATACACATGTCCGTAGATTACTGTTTTTAAAAATGATAAATAAATAAATAAAAAATATGTTCAAATAAAAAATGGGCGACTTTCTAAGAAAAACACTGGATCTCCGAGGCAGAGACATTAACTTTAATATCGTTTAAAAAATCAACAACAAACTATATATATATATATATAGTCTTATTTGTCTCTATATACATACAACTGTGATCATATTTCTATCTATATATATATATATATATATATATATATATATATGGTTTGGTGATTTCATACAGAAGCCTCTGCATACCTTAATTGCTATATATTTTCATAATGTTATATTAGTTGCCTGGCAAGGCCACAAGTGAGACAACCAAACAAACAAACAAAAAAAAAAAGACCCTAAGCAAAATTCATCCCAAAACAGCAAAACTGAAGCTGCCTGCCAGCTATATATACAAATGTAGGCAAATTTGGGCATATTTTATTGGTTTGAAAATATAGGTTCTTTTTGACCAATTCTCATAAAATTTAAACCATAGAATAGTATTCTAATCTTCAAGACCCCTACAAATTTTTATGTAGTTTTGTCTCATAGAATCAAAGATATAAGCATTTCAATGTTTAATTTGGTTATGAATATATATATATATATATATATATATATATAAAATGTCGGGGGATGTCGGCTAATTTCAGTTAATGTTCATAGATGTGATATCTACCGCCTGCATACCAGCAGTAACTATCTTAGTTGTATATGACGCGTTACTTGCCACATAGTACAATGTAGAACTGGATAAAAATATAAAAATTAAAATCGAGGCATAGCCAATAGATTGCGCCATGGCCCATATGGTTAGGTCATCAGTATTGCACACTTCATGCGTGTGACGACCTGAATTCACGCCTATGTCAGAGCATGTCACTGATGAGATGCAGTACATCGAAACCCACTTTGGATCAGGCGTTGTCCGTTGTCGATGCAATTGCTCGAATCCATCTAATTCTGGGTTCTAGCTTTATCATGGAAAAGTATGTGACGGGTATATATATATATATACAATATATATACGACCTTTATATATATATATATACAATATATATACGACCTTTTTGGTCAATTTTATAAGTTCTAAATCTCAGCGACTATTGATCAGAATTTAACAAATGAAGGCTCGTTGGAAAGCTAATGAACTGAATTGTGTAGTGGCATTTGCCCTTACGGTCGCACATTAAGGGGGATCATCCATCATCCAGAGCTTATTTTTGGCACTTTTTTACAGCCATAAAATGTTTCAATCATACTCATTTGTTTTCTTAGTTTTGCATATGGATTACAAAATATCTGATATTCCCCAAAACCTCTGGCCTTTATGGAGGGAGAGAAGACTTTCTCATCACACAATTTATTAATCAACACATTTATCCATTGGTCCATGTTAAAATGGTTGTTTATTAATTGAAAAAAAAATATTTATCTGGCAAGAAGTTGTTAGGTAAGCCACCATGAAATTTCTATAGGATCCTCTTACTTGTGCAATATAATAGGATTTCAAAAAAAAAAATGCATTTTAGGTAAAAACACTATTATGTACTTACCTGTCATGTCAAAATTAATAAAATGTTCCAAAAATTACCAAAAATGATCAAATAGAAGATGTATTAGAACTATGTTTTACAACAACAACAACAACAAAAACCACAGATCTGTCATTTTCAATTTTAAAAAAGCAGATTACAATTATTATATCAAAATTATATACTGCAGTTATCTCCCTTGGATTTTAGAAACTTTTTTTAACATTAAAATATATGATAAAAACTGTGTGATTCGATAAATTTTATTTTTGATTGTAATTATTTTTCTACTCATTCACTTTTCATAATTTTTGGAATTTAATTTCAACATGACACATAAGTGCGTAATTTTTTTTTTTTTTTTAACCTAGAATGCATTTATTTGAAATCTCATTATACTGCATGGGTACCAATATATTTTATTTACAGAAACAATAGAATAAAAAAAAAAAGTTAGAAAATATAAAATTAAGATAGGAACCGTTTTTTTTTTTTACTGTTTTGCTCAGCATTTTGAAAAAGCATGAGATTAATGCCAGTGTTATCTGTTTATAAACAATGTCCAGCCATGACACTGTGAAATGTAAAAAAAAAAAAAAAAAAGCAGTGATGGTGCATCTAAATTGCATGTAAAACGCATACGAAATGTGCAGAATATGGAACATTTGACATAAGTTTGTGTGTAAGTGTATGATTGCATGTGTGTGAGTGTATGTGAGTGAGTGAGTATTTGTGTGTGCATTTGTGTGTGCATGTGTATGTGTGTGTGTGTGTGTAATAAATATTTTTCTCAGTTTTAAGGCCTAGTGCAATGAAAAATATCAATCCATTTCATGGCAACACTAGGAATATCACGTTTTAAGTTTGCAAACAATCAGATATAAAAAAAAAAAGGTTCTAATTTCATTCCAATATACATGATGACAATTTTTTTTTTTAATCCAATGAAAATACCAACTCCTTTCATGGGAATTTTGTTGAGACACTATGAATAGCACACCAGAGAATAATGCAAGAAAAACTTCTGTACTAGAAATAAAAATGGTTTTATGTTGTTGTTTTTTTCTAAATGTTTATAAATGAGGGAACAATTTCGAGTTAAAATCCATTTAATATCACGCATGTAACTTGAAAAACACATGCTTGAAATATGTCAATATTATGGTCAATAAACTAAGTCAAAACAAAATAGCGACTGACTTAGCCCTGATGTTGTATCATTTTGCTTATTTGCCATAATGTTGATACATTTCAAGCATTTTTTTTTCTCAGGTTACATGCGTAATACTAACTGGATTTTAACTTGAAATAATTCCTCATTCATTAATATTTGACCAAAACAACAGCATAAAATCAATTTCAATGCTCTGGCCGCATTCTTTAATGTGTACCTATTTTGTATGTAAGTTTGAACACAAACAATCAGATATAAAATATATATAATAAAAAAAAACATCTCTAATTTTACCCAAGATAAATGATGACAATTTTATTGCTATTTTTTAAAATGAGCACATCCAAAAGTTTATGTGAGTTTGTTTTTGTTTTTTTAGCGGACTTGGGTCTTAAAAAACATGACCCAATCTGTACTCAGTTGTCTTTTTATTTGTTTTTAAACACACCTAAATTAGTTAAATTGCAATGTTGCTGGTGATTAGCCTACACCCAAGTGTGTGGTGGTGGTGGTGGTGGTAGCCATCACATTTGTGTTTGTCAAGTGTACATGCATTTAAAACTGAAGGAGTAGCTAAAAAAAAAAAAATAATGCTTGGAAATATTTTTTTCTTTCAATTTGACACTATTTATATAGACACTATTTACTTATATAGTTAGGAATAAAATGGTCTAAAACTAAAATGTATTCTATGAATTTTATTTTATTTTTTTAATGAAGGAAATAATTATCAATATAGAATTTAAATCTCTAACCAAACCACTCTTGCTTCATTGTTACATTGCACCTGCTAGTGGTTATCTCCCTTTATTTTAAGATCGTATCTTATTTTGCTTAAGTTTAAATACCCCCGACAAGCAGCTAAATCCCACCCCTTCACAGTAGAGATCCCTAGATGTAAGAGAGCCTTCTACTCCAGTAGTTTCTTTCCCAGAACTGCTAGACTTTGGAATCCCCTTCCGGGTTCCTGCTTCCCCAACTGTACTGACATGCAGAAATTTAAGTGTAACGTGAACCGACACCTTGCTGCCCAACTCCCCACATAGTACCCATGTAGATTATGTCATTGATAGTATGTTCCTTGTTTGGAGTGAAAATGTAATAAAAAAATAAAAATAAAAAAAGCTATCACTTCATAGCCAAATGCAAATGGCAACAGTTTTTGTTTTACTAAGAAAAGTTTATCAAGACCAAAGACCTACTCAAAGATAAGGGTTAATTAATGCCGGGTAAACTGTTAGACAACACAGTAATAGTGAGACTTGAGTAAGGTTTGATTATTTAAGAGGAGGGCTCAACAAGAACTTATTTACAGTAGATTTGAAGACGGCCATGTTATAGTCAACTGGAAAGCAACACCTGCAGCATTGTGTTCCACCCACGGACAATTCTAGGAAAGAAACTTTGGTCTATAACCAGCAAAAATATTATGAGAAGAGTGAAAATTATTTGTTCTTTCCATTAGGTATTTCCAATCCTCTCAGAATATTCTTCATCATTTTACTAACAATCATTGTAACCATCGAATGGTTTTTAGATAAATAGTGATTCATTATGTTTGTACTATTTTAGTTTGCAAAAATAAAGTTAACTTTCTAGCAATCTACTGTTAGAGATATAATATGTGTTGTATAAGGTTAGGTCAGGGATGTGTTGATGAATTATTATTACGGGGAAATTGAATGGTTCAGCAAAGCAAGAAGTCTGAAAAAACTTCTTTCAAATGGAGGATTTTTTAGCTTGACATCATAGTTTCTAGTAATCCCTGGTGGTTTAAAGACATGGTAGATGTATAACTAGTTATTTAGAGGTCTGTGGATGAATTATTATGATGGTAAGACACAACGGTTAATCTAGCAAACTCTTGATGGCTTAGAGACAGGCTAGACATGTAACTAGTTGTTAGTGTGTGCACATTTTTTGTATGCCCAGTAAAGGCTTTTTTGGGGGGTGCTCGAGGGGAGAGGTACTGTTTCTTAGAACTTTTTATATACTACCTAGATTATAATATCTATGATTAACGAAACGAGGTCGCATGTATCTTTTTCGACTTTTATACGTTATTTTCGTGCCATTTTTTTACTCTCTGCGTGTTTGTTTGGCTTTTCAGTATAAAAGCGAAACTGATTACATAGCAAACACTTCTCTCTGGCACTCGTGGCAGGGACGTCACGAAAGCAATGAGCGTTGATCAATGCAGCCAAAACCTGTCATATCAGACAATTGCTATTCAGTTGGACACTCCCCTTTTTATGGGGAGCTGGTTTTTCCCCAACATCTTGAGGGAAACAAACAAATATGCAGAAACTGGCTTGCAGCCAAAGTTAAGTTTCCCCTATGCCGTGATGTTTGAACTCATTAAATTTACGCACCTGTCAATGTTTTAATCGTTAAATTAGTTCCTGTCCTATCGTGGCCGAGCGGTAAGATGTAAGGTTTTTTCACACTTTCTTTTCCACCTTCGCGCCAAGGGTTGGGGTTCGAACCTACCTGTACTCTAAAACTTTTTTTTTTCTCAACACACACTTACAAACACTCGGGCAATGCCGGACACCCCCGCTAGTGTATATATAAAACAGAATGGGAAAAAATATCTGTTAATATTCTTTGTCTATTGTCAAGAAGGACCACAAAGTAATTTTTTTTGCCAACAATCTTCGGCCTCACACTCTGATAAGTGTTACGTATATGAATTCCATGAAGCAACTTATTAGAGACTAAAGTCAAAAACAGAAAAAGCTTTTGCTACTCCCTTTTTATAAAACAATAAAAGAACTCCATGTTAACTAAATAAAATGAATTACATACTTTTAATCATCATCTATATACATAAATATATATATATATATATATATATATATTTATATATACACACACACTCTCTACTGGCCATCGTGACAGAGGGGCACCAAAGAAAAGATATAAAGACTCTCTGAAGAAGTCCCTCGCTGACTGCCACATTGACCAGCGGTCTGCTCTCGCTACTGACCGTGATACCTGACGACGTACTGTCCACCAGGCTGTTGCTTCCTTTAAGATCTCTCACACATAGAATCTGCAGGAGAAGCGCTGCAGGAGGAAGATTCGAGAAGCCTCAGCAGCCACACCTGATGTGACTTGACTGCAGCTGCTGTGGCCAAACCTGCTTGTCCCACATCGGGCTCGTCAGCCACAAGCTTGCCTGCAGTCAACGTGGACAACTCCCTTCATAGAATCTTTATTTGCGAAGTACTGCCAAGAAGATATATTGTCACTCCTTGCACTGATGATTACATAGGCATGAAACACTAGTCGTTGTAGTTATAAAGAATAATTATTATTTAATTATAATTATCAAGCCCCTTTACAAATACTTAAGGATGGGCACTTTCTGCGAAATAATAATTAAAAGGCAGTCAATGTATTCGCCCAAATTCAGCATTTAATAATTCTTAATTCCCACCATTCTCGTGGTAATTGTTTGGTGGGCCTGAGGTAAAGGCTTAGCAAATGGAGGCTGGGTTTGAGTCTCATTACCTCCTCTACTGATAATTGTGTAAGCATGGAACACTAGTATTTATAGATATAAAGAATAATTATTGTTTAATAATATATATATATATATATATATATATATATATATATATATATATATATATATATATATGTAGAGAGAGAGAGAGAGAGAGAGATAAGTGGCCTTGTTTGTCTATCTGTGTGTAGAATGGTATCTACTAGCCTACTCTGCCAATTTTTGGTCTACAGACTTGAAACTTGATATATAGGGGATTTGGACCTGTGAAATAAATTCAATTTTGTTTTGGGCCAGTAAAAATATCTGCTATGGGGACAAAATTGAACAATAAATTCAGAACTTGGCATGCATAAGTTGAATAAACGTGTTACTTCTACACATGTGCAAATATACATTTATACGTTAAAGTCAGTTAATTTTTAAAGTTTTCTCATCCATTTCTTGTTAGATAAAACAGTAACAAATAACGATGGAGTGCTAAATGTTTTGGTTTTGATCCTAGCTGATGGCATCCTAGTACTTTTGAAATCATTACCATGTATTAGGTACAATATATTAATCAATAGAGAATAGTCTATGATAATAAATACAAAATTTGCATAAATTAAAATATATTTAAGCGTATTTTAAAGCTGGGCAATGCCAGGCCGCCTGCTACTATTCTCATACAACTGAAGAAGGACATAAAGATGTGTTTATATCATTACTATACATTTGGGACTGTATAAGTATGTAATATATAGGGAGAGAATTTGAATGCCTTTTTTTTAGAGGGTAGTTAATCAAGGATAAGGGAAGGTCACTCAAGGATAAAGGGAGGTCACTTGAGGATAAGGGGAAGCCACTCGAAGATAAAGGTTAACAAGTGAACATCATGAATGGTAATGGCAGAAATTCGGTAAAAATTGATTTACGAATGTGTCGCAACAAGAATTTGTTTACATAAGATTTGAAAACGACCATGTTATAATCAGTTAGGAAGCAGTCTCATGGTATTGTGTTCCACAGACGAATGTCTAAGATTTCTCTGTACAAAGATTTTTTAGGACAACCTGGTATCAAGGTACTTATCCTCTACAAGTAAACCCTGACCAAATATTAAAAAAAAAAAACATAGTATTCAAAACCTAAATAAGATCACCTCGGAGTGGTCACACACTGGATCGTACAAAAAAATGGTGCACCTTCTCAAAGTGATGTTGGCTATAGTAACAGCATTAAGCTGGATACTCCACCAGACTAGATAAATTCATATCTTGGAATCGGGTAAGACCAAAAGACCGCAAGAAAATTATAACTATATTAGAGTTAACTGGTCAATCATACGGCAGATTCACATTGACACACCGGTTCTCGCCAGATCACCGAAGTTAAGCAACATTGAGCCTGGCCAGTACCAGATAGGTGTATGTATCACGAGGTAAAATACCAGGTAGAGAAATTAGCGCAGTTTACCATTCTCTCAAAGGTAGATGGGACTCTCTTAAGCCATGGTAGACACCCCATCTAGTGATGGCGTCACGATAAAAAATACCCTTGATAACCCTGGCGAAGCATCAAGTATTCAGGTACCCACAAGATTTGAATTACACTACAAACTCGTGTAGTGAGTTCAATCTCGGCTACAGTTGTGCTGGTCAATTACAGAGACAAAAATGAATGTTCTTAGCTTCTTTATTATTTCTACGTTTGAGTGGTAAAAGAACTTAAACAGAATATCCAAATATCTAAGTGTCTCATATAGAGATCAAATGTTAGCCCCAGGAAGGGACTCCTTCAGGGCTCTACATTGCAAGTAAGCTAGGCTAAGTTATTTGGATGAAAATGAAAACAAGGATGAATTTATCAAGAAACAAGTAGTAAGTGACTATGTGACTGGAAATGTTTTAAACTAGCAGGGCTGCCTGGCGTTGCCTGGGGCAAAACTATAACATATTTTCTATCTCCCTACCTTTCGTTATCCACCTCTATATATTTCTATATTCCCCCTTCCCTCTCCCACACTTCTCTGGTTAGTCTATTCCTCACTCTTTTCACACACACACACACACACACACACACACACACACACACACACACACACACACACAGTTCTCTTTTATATAGATTTCCCGAGGAATGAGTTGCCATAAGGGAAGCAACTTTATGATGAAAAAAAAATCAGAGTTACTTCTCTTTAGTACGCTGGGACCTCCTTCCTCTCTCTCTAATAAAATTTGGAGCAGTTAACCCCCAATGATTGAATATTTGTTTTTTTTGTTTTTTTAATTTTCAATGTTATTCATCAAAGGTGATCGTGATCCAGAAAATATCAACTTTGCAACGGTTTGTTTTAGTTTTAGTTAGATATACACACAGAAAACTGTCCCTTACATAACAAACTAGCAGGGCTACCCAGTATTACCTGGGGCAAAATTGTAACATCCATCTCACTTTCCCCTCTACACTTTTTCTTCTTTGCCTAGCCCATTCCTCTCTCTCTCTCTCTCGACACACACACACACAACTTGAGTCAGTATAAGGAAAATATGTGAAAAATAAATCAGAGTTATTTCCCTTTTGTTAGTGGATCGAAAACAAACTACAAGGTAACATTAAAAGATGTGTGTACATCTTGATAACATTAAATGATATAAGTGGCTATTTGACCTCAAAATAATGAATCTTTATTATTTGCTCCCTATTGCGTGTGTTCCCTAGAGTTTGTAGTGACAACAACTCTCCTCCGATTTCCAGTGCTCTCCACCTGTTTTGATAATCTTTGCAGATGAATTTGCGTTATCGCAACAGTTGCTTACTATTGATTTCTCATTTGCAGCGACCATTATATTATTATTATTATCATTATTATTTTAGATATTATACATTCGGGTTATGCTGATTAAAAAAATACCATGTTTGTGGGTATTTGTTGTGTATTACTCAAGTTCTATCTGAACATAGAAACAAATAATTATCATTTAATTAATAGAAGGTGGAATTCTTTACTTTGATTATCTTAGTTTCTCTTTATTTATTATTATTTTATCTTGCATTGCTTTGAACGGTTTTGGGTCTCATAGATTCAACTATTAGTAAAAGATTTTACTGTGAAACACCATTCTCAACATGGTGGAGGAGGTAGTTCATTAATGCTGGGTTTTGTTAATTACTTGTGAAGTGAACACAGAAAAGTAGTCACGTGGTCACTTTTTTTGTTTTCTGAAAATTTGATGGTAAATTCATTCCCCTTTTTATTTTCATCTAGATAGCTTATATAAGGTTGTATTTGAAATCTGTATGCATATATGTAGCCAAAAATGTCTGCATGAATACAGAAAATTATACTAAATAGCTATACAGCTCTTTGTTATTGAGCACTATTGAGTTTTGTTTATAGGAGTTGAGCAATCAATCCTCTTAATTTTTACTGGGTTATATAACAATGCTCACTAATAAGTAGAGCTATATATTTATTGGCAAACCAGAACAACTCCCGACTTGAAGCCACAGTAAACGGTGTTAGGTCAAAATGGGTTCCTGGTATTAAATACTTCTTGTTTCTGTTAAAAACAAGTAATGAAACAGGCGCTAAAGAAAATCAGGAAAAGTTTTATACAAATTTGTATTTTAAATAATTTCTTTTACAAAAATGAGTATTCACATAGGTGTTTTATTTATTTATTTATTTTTTTCACAGAAAATATAATAAAATATTTGCCACTTGTTCACTAATGTGAAGGTACAACGTTTTTGGTTTTCAGCTGGCACATTTGGAGAGTGCATAGCAAGGGCAAACAATAAATGTGTAACAAAAACTTTCTTAACAAAACACAACACACCAGGGCTTTATCGATAAATTTATTTTTAGTTTACCTTTGACAACTAAATATTTTTGCTTACTAGCCAAATAGAAAAGTTACTAGCTAGACCCATGCGATTTTTGGAATATGACATCTTCGTTTCATGACGAATATGTACATCATAGAGGTTTTTCTGTATCTTTTTTTTTCTTGTAAGTGTAATTCTAAATATACAACACTTTTATGCTGATACTTGAAGGTGTAAACATTCTAATTTTTCAGTTATTTTTTAAACAGCCTCCATTAAAAAAAAAAAAAGAAAAAGAGTATATTGTTCTGTTAAACTTTTATTGTTTAAATAATTTAACTTTGTTTTATTAAAAAGAAGTTTAAAATATATTTTTCACTCAGCAGTGAGCCTTGGAAGATTGTCAGGGAAAGAAATACAATCGCCAAAAGATAAGCGTTTCATTATTTCTAGTCGCCATTTTGAAAAATCACTCGCAAATGCGACTGTTTCACTTGCAATGTAAAGCCCTGCACATGCATTTGAAAATTTCAGAATGTTAGTTTTGTTACAAAAATATAATAATAATCTCTAATTTGCGTTTAAAAAAAACTGTATTTCTTTTTTTCTTTTCTTTTTTTTTTTTTACTCGGGAATCACCACCTATCAAGACCCAAAGGCCACTCAAGGATAAGGGTCAATGAATGTAAGGTGGACGTGTAGTAATCATTAATGGCGTAAATTGGTAGAATTTGATTATTTATGGGGCTGGCTCAACAAGAACTTGTTTACATTGGATTTGAACGCTACCATGTTGTATTCAACCAGGAAGCATGCCAGCGGAACAGCGTCCTACAGACGGGCAGTTCTGGGAAAGAAGCTTTGTTCATGGAATCTGTGCTTAGATGCAGGCAGAGGGGGAAATTGTTTATAGTGGTTGTAGCTAGTCGAGTATTTTTTGAGAAAGTTTGGCAAGGGGGCACCAGAGATTGGAGTTCAGTCGACAACAGAGCAGGAATAAGCTCCCAACGTCTCTTCTGTGAGAATGAAGTTGCAGGGAAAAGGAAAGGGATTTATTATAATTTTATTAAATCTATTTAAAAAAAAAAAAACATGCATTTATTGTTGAGATTTTCTGATTCGATCCTGAAATTTGTCTCCCCTTGCTATGCACTCTCTAAATGTCCCAACTGAAAACCAAAAAAGTTGTACCTTTGCACTAGCGAACAAGTGCCAAATGTTTTTGTACTAACTTATGCATAGTTTATTAATTGCTACCAGTTAAATATAGTTTTAGCACTTGAAAATTAAACTACCGAATACAGAGAACCTGAAATCTCACCGGATGTTATCTTACATATGAAGTTTAATATCAGGAATCAATTTTGACTTAACACCGTTCACTGCAGACTTTGAGTTGGGAGTTCTGATTATCCTATCTATTTGATAACAGTATTAAATGAACGAGACTAAATTCTTTGTAAGTGAAATCACTTTTTTTTTTCCCCCTCGTTTCAATCTAAACATTTTTTTTTTTAATGTATCTTTAAAATGTATATTCATAGTTTTTTTTAATTTCTGATGTTGTTGATGTTTTTGCCAATTTAAATTTTCAGATACGGACTTTATCTCACCCATATAAGTTTATATATTGTTTACAGAAAGTTTTAGATGAGATAAGTCATTGGTATCGTCGGTTTCAAATCCGATAATTAGGATCATTTTCGATACCCATATCTAGATCTCTTCAGTCAATACTAATCTCATAAACAAAATATAAACATAAATAATACGATCTTATTTTCGGATTTTCCTTATAATTGAGCACTCTGCTGGATTTATTTAAAAAAAAAAAAAAAAAAACTAATTATATATATATATATATATATATATATATATGTATGTATGTATATTCTAAGAAAATAAGATTAAAAGAACAAAGATCAGAATCTATAAAGTTTGTATTTCCTTTAAATTACAATCTCTAACAATAGTTTGCTCTTTTTGACTTCTGAGTTTCTGCTGTCCATTTGGATGGATAATTAGACATGGTTAAGCAGACAAGATAACCATTCTTAAGATGGTGGGGGCCGAGGTAACTAGAGAAAGATAATCATTAATCAGAAGGTGCAATACCTTGCTTGTCAATGTCACCCCCATCAGCAAAGCAGAAACCGGAAGTGAAGAAAAGCAAACAATCTTGACTATAACCAAAACTGCTGATTATATTTGATCTTTTTTTTTCTCATTTGGTAAGCCTGAAAATGTCTAACTGTTTTAAAAATAAAATATCACCGTAATATAGAATTGTATGAGATTTTGAATTTAAATAAATCTTTGCTTGTTTTGTTTTGTTTTTTTTAAATAATATTTAAAGACATTTTTAATGCAAATTTTTTCTCATTAATTAATTTTTTCAAGACTGCTCCTCGGAAAAGGGAAGACAATTCATGGCTACAATTTTGAGACGAAAAAAAAACAAAAAAAAAAAAAAAACATTAAAGCCAAAAAGTTTGGTACTTGTATATTTTAGTTTTTAATGACAATTTTTTTGTTTTCATTTTTGAAGACTGCCCCAGAACAGGGGGGAAACAATTCAAGAAGTTTTTACAGTTTTCCAATAATGACTGTTCAAAATTATACATTTTAATGATTATTTTAATTTATTACAAAAGTTCAAATTTTGTAAAAAAAAAAAGAAGTTCATTTTCAAAAAAAAAAAAATACTTTCCAATAATGTTCAAAAGTGTAAATTTTAATATTTTCATTTCTTACAAAAGTTTAAATTTTGTAAAAAAACTTCTTTTTCCAAAAAAATAAAAATAAAAACGATCGCCAATAATGACTGTTCAAATTATTTATAAATGTTAATATTTATCTTTATTTCTTATAAAAGTTTCAATTTTGTAAAATAAAGTTCTTTTTCAAAAAGAAAAAAAAACACTTTCTAATAATGACTATTTAAACTATTCATAAATTTATTTATTTTTATTTTTTACAAAAGTTTAAATTTTGTAAAAAAAAGTTCTCTTTCAAAATAATAAAATAAGAAACGCTTTTTAATAATAACTGTTCAAAACTATTTATAAATTTTAATATTTATTTTTATTCTTTACAAAAGTTTAAATTTTGTAAAAACTTCTTTTTTCAAAAATAACAACGCTTCTCAATAATGACAGTTCAAAACTATTTATAGATTTAAAAATTTATTTTTATTTCTAACAAAAGATTAAATTTTATAAAAAACTTTTTTTAAAAAAAAATTAGAAACACTTTTCAATAATGACTGTTCAATTATATTTATAAATTTTAATACTTATTTTTATTTCCTATAGAAAGTTTAAATTTTGTAAAAATACTTCTGCTTTGAGTAATACATTTTCATTTTAACAACTTTTATTCATTTAAGAATTTTCTTTTTTTAAAAAGTTTGCTTGAAAAAAACACATAAAATTTCAGATAAAATACTCAAAATGTCTGTTGTAATTTACGTTGAAATTCTAATTATTTTATTAAAACAAAAACTGTTACTTTAATTAAAGAAAATACTCACATAATTAATTTTTTATTTTGTGTTACTGAGTTAATTTAGCATGTTAGTTTTGCTTTTACCGAAAGTTATGCAAGACTTCTTCAATAACTTCTTTGAAAAACTGTAAGAACTTCTTGAATTGTCTCCCCCTGTATTAAGAGACAGTGTTCAAAAATGAAAACAAAAGTTGTCCCCCCCCCAAAAAAAAGTAAAATGCACAAGTACCAAAAAGTTGATACGTATTTATCAATATTAAAAGTCAAACAATTAAAATCACTTCAAAATCTAGCGAAAAATATTTTGGACGAAAACTTTCAAAGATATACCTTAATCTTTTTTTTTTTTTTTTTCATACTGACTTGGTCAAAAAAAGATAGTGATATAAATTTACAAAAAAAAAAAAAAAAAGTTGTTTCAAATTTTGTACATACGTAATAATTTTTTTTTTTTTTTAAAGTGGGGTGAAATTTGGTATAGACTGAGACATGACAAGAATGTGCAAACACAACAAGAATGTGCATTTTCGTAAAAATTAATTAACTAAGGTGATTAAAAAAAAAAAAAAACTAAGAGAAAAAACACAGTAAGTCAAACACGAAGGAGACACTGAGACAGACAACACTGGCACAGAGTCACACTGAAATAAATGCTGTAGCAGGAGGGATGGAGGGAGGAAAAATAGAGAGAGGTACAGAGAGATAAGGCTGCTAGGTTGCTGGAAGTATAAGAACAAAAACAAATCATTACGACTGAGCAACATATCATTTAGGGAGCGGGGAGATATATATATATATATATATATATATATATATATATATATATATATATATATATTGTTAAACAATATGGACAATTTTTATTGACATAATTTAATTGAGATAAGTTCAAGTTTGCAATGAGCTTTTGTTTCAAACAGAAACTGGCTGATACATTTAACATGGTTAAAATTCCTGTCCTGATGCTGTGATTCATCTTGAACAAGTTGAGCTAGTTTCTTTCCAAGAATATTTAATATTTAAATTGTTGATTATCTTTACAACACACATTAACTCCTAATGGATAGTCTACAATCAGACCGAAGGTACTTGAAAGTATAACCATGGTAAATTTATCATTTAGTTCCACAGTACAAACCTGAAACAAAGATCCTCATGTCATAACCTGGGCAGATCTCTACAGAAAAAAATATGTTGACAAAAACAGTTCATATTGTTTAACAAAATACACCTAGATGAAAGGAATGCCGTCCAAATATACGTACACTATATATATATATATATATATATATATACACTCTTATATTATTAGGAGAGGAAGTTTTTCGGTTATTATCCTGAATTCTATTTAATTAAAAAAAAACAAAAATACAGAAAAATCTTCATGATGTACCAGTTACGAAACGAAAATATCATATTCCAAAAATCACATCAATTGATCAAGTGGGTTTTTTTTGTTTTGTTATATATATATATGTAGAAAATAAGTTTTTTTTTATGATTTGTAGCGATTTTAGTAGAAAATCATAGCCATTACCAGGTTGATTTTGATCTTGATAGTTTTAAATTGTGTGCCTCACTAATTATTAAAGATGGCAAAGCGAGGCACACCATCCTTGTTTCTTTGTAAAATTTGAAACAAAAAAACTACTTGATCAATTTATGTGATTTTTGGAATATGACATTGACGTGATTTTTTTATTTTTTTTTATTTTTGTTTTGTTTTAATTAGGTTGAATTCTTGACAAGAACCGTTTGTTTGCTTGTGCTTTTATTTTTTAAGCAAATATGAAGAAGGCACCTGAGTTCGCAACCTAGCAGGGCCTCCCTGGAGATATAACAGTTGAATCACACACATAAAAAGCTGACAACAACCTATTTTTCAGCTTTCTAGAAAAAATGGAACAGCTATCCCCAAATAATGATGCAGTTTTCTGTTGCATCAGAATGAGTCGATTGCATCTACTTTGTTCTATGGTAAATTTTACCTTCGTACACAACTTGCCAATGATTGGTATCTGCAGGTAAAGAAGAAAAGTTGAAGATTAGGAAATACTCTACGAAGAACTGTGCAATTAATATTATGCACATTTATCATCATTATTGCTATTTCTCTTAGTACTATGATACTTGTGCAGTATAGCGACCATGCTATCATTGGAATCGTCCAAGCAGTTTATGGAAAACGCCTGTAGGTACCGAAACACTGAACACCTACCTTAACCCTAACACAAAAAATGATAAAGAAAACATTTGTTTGTTAAGATTGGTTAATTTTTTTTTATCTAAATATTTATCTTGAGTTTAACAAAAAAAATTTTTTAAACATAAAAAAGAAAAAAATTACATAAAAATCAAAACAATCTTTTTTTTAATCTAAATATTTATCTTGATTGTAACAAAAAAAAAATTTTTAAGCTAAAAAAATTGCATAAAAAATCAAAAACAATTTTTTTGTTTGCTATCAGTTTCTTATTTAAAAAAAAAAATTATCCATGAAACTTACCTTACAATGAATGCTTTTTTTTTCTTTATTTGAATTTTCTAAAAGTTTTGCAAATTTTTTCCAATGATTATTCAAGAATATTGTTTCAAATTTTCAATTAATTTTTCATTAAGTTAGCTTCATACTGAGAAATAATAGATTTTTAATTGGAAAAACTGGCCAGCAGTAGTGCAAGAAAAGAAAATTACAAAACTTTCATTCAACACCTTCCAGCATTTTCCGTACATGGCCTGGATGATTACAATATTAGCACATATATTATACTGCATAAGTACCATTATTATCATTATTGTTGTTGTTGTTATGAATAAATGTTTGGCATATGTATGAATATGGAATGTGAGTATATTTTTTAATGAAAACTAAAAAACATTTCTTTTAATAGTTTGTAATAAAAAATTTAATTAAAAAAATAATATAAATATATATGACAACTTGGTTAAATAGGTATAATTTTGTTTTTTAAAATGAAATAAATAAATAAATAAATACAATTTGAATAAAATAAATACATAAAATAAGAGAGATAAATCCACTAAGATTATGAAAATGTCCCCTTGAAACATGCAAACAAAAGTATTTTTTCCGGAAAAAATATTACTTAAGCAGTAATCTACCTATCTATTAATATATATATACATATATATATATATATATATATATATATATATATATATATATATATATATATATATACTAGCAAAAGTACCCGTCGTTGACTGGGTTCAAAAACAAGCCTACAGAAAATGGACTCCGATTTATGAAATATGATAGGTTATGAAAAGGAAGAATTGTAAAGAGATAACTTCGAATTTGGGGGTATCAAAACCAAAGCAAAATATGATGAAAGTAAAACTAAGATAGATAAACCCCATAATTTATTATACCATACCTGTTCACACTGAAACACTTATCACAATATTCTGTCGATCTATATTAAAAAACCTTGTTAAACTTTGTGACATATTTCCATTCTATGGAGGTCAGGTGCAAACAAACACCCAATAATTTTATCATACCATATTTCTTCAAACTGAAACATGATTATCAAAGTATACTTACACAGATAGATATGAAAAGTCTTTATTAAAGTTTGTGCCTATTTCCATTCCATAGAGGCCAGGCGCGAACGCAGACCCCACAATTTTATTATACCATCCCTATTTAAGTTAAAACATACTTATCGAAGTATTCTTATGTACATCTATATCAAAAACACTTGTAAACGTTTTTTTTTAATTATTAAATTTTTTACTTCCATACTTTGTGAACCAGGCGCGAACGCACACCCCACAATTTTAATGAACCACCGTTCTGCCAGATCAAACATACCCGTTCCTGTGTCTCTATACATCTTCTATCATTATATGTAATCAGTTTTTTTAAAATAGGCAACCATATAGGAGCCTATTCGTGACCAGACATACACACACACAGACATTCAGCTTTATATATATACATATATATATATATATATATATATATATATATATATAAACACGTTTGTAAAATCACCAAAAATGTGAAATAGTATTTATATATATTTATTTAGCTATTCATTATAATTTTTTTTTTCACTTATTAGTGTCCTTAGAATTTTTCATTGACTCACTACAACCATATATCTTTGTTTCCAAATTATCTATATTACATTAAATTAAACATACAATAAATAAAACAAAACATAAACGAAATTAATACAAAGAGGAATTACCCACGTTTTATTTAGAAACTTTAATGCAAATTACCCCCCTTTGATATACCAGTAGCTTCATTTTATAAATAGTTCAGTTGAAGGAAGAGCTGTTTTACATGAAAAATAAATATTTGAATCCTAGAATGTAACTATACTGTTATTCTTTCTTTCTCACAGAAAGTTATAGACAAGATAAAATGAATATAGGTATATATGAATTTATTTTCAGTACAATAAGGAAAAAACGTCAATGGGAAGAGGGGTCATAAACGTTCTTTATAGCTAGACATTTCAAAGCCTAATGCTTCTCACCAGAAGAGTTTCTTATATTTTGATAAGTGTCAATTTAAAGAATACCTCAAAATGGGGATGGAAGACGATTAACCTTGTTGAAACATAGATTAACCCGCATTGAGTTTTTCTGATGCCTGTGTAAGTTCACTTTAATATTCTATATATTAATAGGATAGAGTGCATGTTATTTATTTTATGTTTCACGCTTACATCCAAGTGACTGCCATTTAATTGTTATGGACCTCCATATCTTGTAATAAATAATTGTACCAAGAATTCTTCATAAGTTTTGGTTTCTGTTTCGATTATAGCTGATGGCACTTAAGTCATCTGTTTCTTTTTATAAATAATTTTACCAAGAATTCTTCATAAAGTTTGGTTTCGGTGTCAGTTTCGATTATAGCTGATGGCACTCTAGTAATCTATTTTTTTTTTTATAAATGATTTTATCAAGATTTTTTCATAAGTTTCGGTTTCGGTTTAAGCTGATGCACCCAAGTCATATGGATATATTTTTCTTACTCTTGAAATTGCAACTTTATGATATATAAAAATCGATAGAACATTAACTCTATAATATATATGAGATCTGCAAGAATCAAAATATTTTTTTTTTTTTTTTTTTTACACAGGAATCACTACTTATCAAGGCCCGGAGGCCATTCGAGGATAAGAATTAATGGGTATACATTAGTCAATGTAGTAAACATAAGTAGTGGGAATTTTGTAAATTGGGTTACTTAGGGGGACGGTTCATCAAGAACTTGCTTACGTTGGACTTGAAGACAATCAGATTGTAGTCAGCTGGAAAGCAAGCAATCGGAAGAGAGTTCCACAGGCATGCAGTTCTAATCTAAGCGAACTTTAGGACTGGGCTATGCTGGGCATCCCTGCTAGCTTAGATAAATACTTCTGCAGTATTAACAAAAGAGCTACAATCATATCAAGGTGTCTCCATATTTGCTGAACATCTACAGAATGCCAACATCAATATATTACATATGATGAGTCCCCCTGTGGAATTTCCACAGGCCCCACTAATCTATGAACTGTGAACTTATACAGATTACTGCAGATTACTAATCTACAGTAATCTGTATAAGTTCGCTTTAATAAACTACACTAATAAACAGTGATGGATAGTGATAAGTAGTAAGTTTGTACAAAATTAGGTTTAAGGCTCTCAAAATCCATACTAGAATTGTCCACAAGGACTCGTGGTGTAATAGATAAAATTCAGCTTAAAATGATTCTCTTCTGGGGGTTGAAGGTTCAATCTTCAATGTGGACAATACTAAGAATACAAATAACGAATCAAACTCAATATTATAAGAAAAAATCGTATAAAACCTTCTTTGTAGCAAAAGTAATTTTGGTTTTAGTTGTAAATAAAAAGCGTATATTAAATGGGTAAAAAAAAAAAATAAATAAATAAAGTAAAAACATTAGGTGTATTAGACGATTGTATTTGCATGAAAATAAGGAATCCATGTTTTTTATTTTTCTTGGGGTAAAAATACAAATGACGATAAAACAAAGACTGTTGGACATTAATGACTGAAACTTGGTGGAAAGGTCAGGCAAAGACAGAAGTGTATTTGCACCAACTATGGCTGGATTGCAGAAACGATGGTGAATTTTATTAACGATTCCGTGAGTTACATTTTTTGTGAGTCCGACTGTATATAACAGCTGTATAACACTAGTTATTGTTTTGGGATTTATTTCTAAGATGACGGACCTTGAATGGGCTGCACTGGTATCGGCTAGCTTTAGATGCATCATGAATTGGAGAGTTAATGGCCAGAGCATATGTGCTGCTCCAATGGTCAACAGAACTTTAAGATACAGGATATAAAATAAAAACTTGTTGAACAAGACCGGCATAGACTAAAGTTTATTTGTACTAAATATTGTTGAAGTGCGGAAAGTATTGTGAAATTTATCAAGAATTCTATGAGTGGTATTATTGGAAGATTACCTTATCTGCCCTCTACTGCCAAACCAGTGCAGCTAGAAAGATCTTGCAGACGACAATAATGTAAAGGACTGCGTAAAAACGTGGGAAACTCTTGTATGACCATATGCTTTAAAAACATCCAAAGAAGAAAAAAATGACCGGCAATAAAAAAAAAAAAAAACTGTTGTGCATTCATGATTGAAACTCGGTGGGCAAGTCAGTATTAAACTTAAGTTTATTTCTACAAAATATGGTTGGAATGCAGAAAGGATTGCGGAATTTTTTAACAATCACATTTTTGGTGTTACCGTGTAGATAAATAATTTGGAAAATAAAAATAAAATGTGGACTTGTACAATGCAGCCCTCCCCTTACATATTTTTTCTTTTTGTCTTATTTCAAATTTTTCAGTGAATTATTATCGGTTGAACACTAATTTACCAGATTATCCCGCTCCTGCTTCCCAAATTCAAAAAATAATTTTTTTTAAAGATTTTTATGGGATGCTCAGTTTATAATACACGGTTCTAGTAAATCGATCCCCTATAATGGAACCAGTCGACGTTTGAAGGCCAAACGGTTTTTATAAAGGCTAAATTGGATAAAATTAACTTTAGAAAGGCCAAATTTTGTAAATTTGGGCTTTTTTTTTTTATAGCAATTTAACCTTCAAACATTGACTGGTTATATTATGGGGAATCGATTTACTAGAACTGAGCACTCTATAAAAATCTTTAAATATTAAATTTTTTGCATTTTGTAAGTTTATATAAGAACAGTTTTTCCAATTCTGTAGGAAAGAAAAAAAAATGCCATAATAAATTAGAGAGAAAATTAATGTTTATTTTTCTTTTGTTTTTCGTTTTCTTGTGCTTTATTTCCTAGTATTTTTTCCATTAGAAATCACTTGTGGAAGAAACACTCCCTGAATTTTCCTAAATTATTTTATTCTTAATCTGAAAAGGCAACAATGTAATCCAAACTAATGAAAGTGATTCGAGGGGAGGGGGGGTAGTTCTTCAATCTTTTTCCATTAATATGCCGGACTGTGACGTCAATACGCTTGGTCTTAATTAATCAATTTCTTCGCTGTCGAAAAAGGGGAAGAACACGTTTTCCCCTTCATCGTCACTAACATCTCAATCAGAGTGTGCTGATTGAAAGTGAATGCCAACACCAATCGGAAACAATTTGGTTTAAACTGACAAGTATACAATCATAGGAGACAAATGGGAGAGAAGGCGGGGGGGGGGGGGGTCATTTTCGTTTTCCATTTTATTTATTTATTTTTTTGTTTTTGTTCTGTTGTTTTGTGTGGCTATTTTAAGGTGAAGTACATTAGACGAGACACGAGATGCAGAATTGTAACATACAAAAAAAGAAAATTATTTTATGATTGAAATAATTTAATTAAATGTAAAAAGAAATGGTCGTACAGTTCCTTTCTTGTATTTTTTAATTATATATATATATATATATATATATATATATATATATATATATATATATATATATATATATACAGTGGCGTACCTATGTAAAATGGCGCCCATGGCAAAGTTTGAATGTGCGCCCCTTCTTAATAATTTATACCTTAGATATACCTAACTACTAATTTTAATTTTTGTCAAGTAATTTTTGCGCCCATGTCAGAGTGGCGCCCATGGCACGGGCCATGCCTGCCATACCCTAGATACGCCACTGTATATATATATATATATATATATACATAATATACATATATATATATATATATATATATATACATAACATACACATATATATACACATAATATATATAAATATATATAATATACATATACATAATATACATATACATAATATACATACATATATATACATATAAATATATACATATATATATACATACACTTAATATATATACATATACATAAATATATATATATACTAGCATTTCAGCCCGGCGTTGCCCGGGTGTTTGGAGGTATATGCTGAGCAAAAATAAAAAATAAAAAAAAACAGTCAATTTTTTTTAACTTTGACCCCTATTATGACCCCTTAACATTTATTGTTTTAGGCTCAAATCAAGTTATCAAGTTAGATCCATGTCCAAGGAACCTTTATCTAAAATGTCAAGTATTTAGACCCAAAATTGTGGGAGGAGTTTGGTAGAGTTCTCAAAGGTCAAATCGTTGAACTTTGACCCCTTAACAGCCAAATTTCTGACCGAAAACCGATTACAAAGATTTCCCCAAATCTCAGTACCCTGTATATCAAATTTCGAGTCTGTAGACTGAAAATTGACCGAGTTATTGCGTAGGGAAATGTACACAAACACACAGACACGTTCACTTTATATATATATATATAAACATATGAGGAAGAAAATTAAAACTGTAAGTTGAACTGCACCATCAAAATTTATTGTTTGACTGAATACTCTTTTTGGAGTATTCAGTCAAACAATAAATTACAAAGTCCTTATTCTGTGGAATTTCAAAGAATGCTATTTTTGTTATTCTTCTCATCAGAGGACATAAAGAAATCAGCAAACTTACAATTTTAATTTTCTTTCTCTTATAATAAGCTTTACTCTCTATTGCATATTGAGCTTTTTTAATTCAGTTGGGATTAAATTTTCTACATATAAATACTGTTATTTATATTAGTTTGAAGTTTACCATTGCGTATATCAGGTAAACACGACATCCCTTTGATTTCATTAATATATATATATGTGTGTGTGTGTGTGTGGAAATATACTTTATTTCCTTTATATAATAATAATAAGCTCAATGTAATTACAGAGCAATATAATGAATGAATGACAAAAGTTTATATTCCAAAATTCATGATGTTGACCATCTTACAATTTATTCCTTTAATTCAGTTGACATTTACAATTCTTGACAGTATCTGTTTCGTAGCACAAAATTAATCACTTAATTATTATATCAATTAATGGATCTATTTTGCCCTTAACTCCTCAGAAGATGAAAATCTTCAAAATGGCGTAATGGAAACATATTACAAGGTATTTACAGCGTCTCTTCCAATTTTCGGATTTTAATCATGTCAAAACGCATTTTATTTCATTTCGATAAATTGATTGTCGCTATTTCTTCTGATGAGCTAAGGGCAAAATAGATTCACCTAATTCCCGATCGATTATCTTTCAAGAATTTGAGTTGATTTACATTTAAACTGTCTTTTTTTTTCTTTTTCCCTTTCTTACTCTTTTTTTATGTATTCAATAATCAAATTTTTTTTTATCAGAACTTTATTGTATTTTTTTTCATTTTTGAAAAAAATTTTAATTTAAAATATCGTTTTTAATTTTTAAAAGTTTTTTTTTTAGATTTTTATAAATTAACAAAAAGAAAAATTATTATTACTTTATTATTTTATTCATATATTTTTTTAATATATTTTTTAGCTTTTTTTTTTCTTACTCTTCTATATTTTTATACTTATCATATTACCCCACCTTCTAAAATAATTTTACCCAATTCAATCTGAAAAATTTTTCTGTTTCTAACCTGAATGGTTTTAAAGTCGGTGTTGTCTTTATAACTTTAAATTTGTACAATGCCGGCTTTTTCTCCTCTTCTCACGAGAAACATTTAGCTTCGAAATACCATGGTTAAAGAGGTTTCTCCCTTATTCCCCTTTCTGTAAGCCTTATTGACTTAATAATATGATAAAATTCTGATGTAACTTTACTCTTTATCTTTTTACCTTTTATATATAGACTAGACGTTGCCCAGGTGTTTGGAGGCGTGCATTGTGCAAAAAAAAAAAAAAAAAAAAAAAAAAAAAAAAAAAAAAAAAAAAACGTGATAGTAAGAAGGCAGGCTCGAACCTGTAACGCGAAGACAGAAAAGGAAGTGAAAGAGAACCTGACATCTTACTGCTATGCTCTGATGCCAAAGGGAGTGAAAAGCGTTCAAATTTATCGATGTCAATCAAAAAGTTGACTTGCAGAAGTGAATGTGTTCACGCAGACGCAGAAATGAACGTCTGGCTTTTGGCCGTTTTATTTATTTGTTTCCCAACGATGTTAGGGAAAACCATCTCCCCCCAAAAAGGGGGAACTCTGACAGTGTCCAAATGAATAGTAATTGTCTGATATGAAGGGTTTCCCCAACACTGATCAAAGCTGATTGCCTTTCTGGATGTCCCAGACAGAAGGCCAGGGAGTTGCATTTGCTTCAATTAGTTTCGCTTTATTTATACAAGAAAGACAAACAAACACGGGGAACCATGCATTTTTTTTTAAAAAGTCAATCAAAATAAATGTAGAGAGGACGTCCGTTCGCAAATTGGAGATATTATAATCTAGGAAGCATAAGGAAAGTTTTAAATAAATGTAACCTCGTCGAGAACCCTGGTGAAAAAAACGTGCACGGCCGTTTTGCCTTATATATATATAATACTAGCGAGGGGTACCCGGCATTGCCCGGGTGTTTGGAGGTGTGTGTGGAAACTCCGGGGTTGGGGGGGAGGGGGGGGGGTAAAAAAAATGTTTTGGTAGGTAAGTATGAGGATCGAACCCGAACCCTTGAGGCAAAGTTGTAAATTAAAGTGTGAAAAAAAAAAAAAAACGTGCGACGTTAACCATTGCCCCACCGCGAGATGCTAACGGAAATACGTTTGAATTTATTTAATTACTTGGATTTGGCAGGTGCCCGTTTTAATGAGTTAATAAGGTCAAGTTTGACTGCGGGATAGTATTAGTATTTCATTTACTGCGGGAACGCTTCCCAAGATGTTATAGGAAAAAGACTAACTCACATGCGGCGAGCGACAAATGTTGAGCAAATTAAATAGACGGGCGAGCTTCGTTGTTAACTGAGATATTTCGATTTATATGTGATATAAAAAGTTTTAAAAAGTTGTGAACCGACCGACCGCTTCTCTGAAAAAAGCCTTTTGTAGACATACAGAAAAAGCGAACACACATACAAACATACATTTTCGCTTTTATATATATAGATTACGATTATAAGAAAATATATACCATTGAAATATATATTCTATTAGGTTGGTGCAAAAATAATGTCGTTTTTTGGTGTTCAACTTCAAAAGATCATAACTCGTTTCATAATAAACTTTATTAATCGAAATAAGAACCATTAGAATTAACACATTTTTGCCAACACTGTAGAACTTGTGCTCTATACTGATCCAAATCACGACAACTTGACCATTGCCAGCACCAGTTGTCGGCCCACAAATTCAAAGACATCCAGGCTTGGCTTCAGAAGAAATGCTACAACTTTGAACTCTTCTCTCACTGGACCCCTCCTTCCCTGACCTGAACCCACTAGACTACTTCATTTGGTCATACATTGTGAACATCACCAATATGACCTCCCACAACACCAAAAGCCAGCCTGACCACCGCCATCTGCCAAGTATTCGCTAAGCTCAAATCGTGGATTCCATGAACAAAGCTTCTTTCTTAGAACTGCGCGCCTGTGGAACTCTGTTCCGTCTGCCTGCTTCCCACCTGACTACAACTTGGATGTGTTCAAGTCCAACGTTAACAAATTCTTAATGAACCATCCTCTTAAGTAAACACTTCATCAAATCTCCACACTAACGTAATGTACTTGCAATAACCCTTATCCCTGAGTGGCTTCCGGGCCTTGATAAGTGGTGACCACTGTGTAAAAAAAAAAAAAAAAAAAAAAAAAAAAAAGCTCCCACCGACGCTTGTTGTTTTCTTTAGGGTGATTATTTTATCGTTCTATCCTGAAGATAAATATATAACTGGAACTGGAAGCCTCTGTTCAGTCTTGAAACGCAACGAATACCCTTAGTAAGGGTAGCTGTGTGTGTAATTATGAGGCAAGGGTTGCGCAATCACAAACCACACCCCTCCTGAATCGGCACTGTTTGAGTCTAGTGGCAAGGAGAAGTGCTAGACGACTGGAAACAACATCAAGTAGAGAGCACATACAGCACCTGGAATTGCTAAACGGTCACCCATTTTACTACTGACCAAGTTCAACGTTGCTTAACTTCACTGATCTAACAGTGTGTCAACATGATTATACCGTATGCATAGATAGATAGATAAACAAAAATAATTTTAATCAAGAGTTCAGTGCTTTTAAAAGCTGATAACCAGGCCCATGTGAGTTAATACCATTCTCATTGCAGTAGTTTTACTTGAAAAAAAAAAAAAAAAACTCTAATATCAGTCGAGATAATCACAGTTTCTTTTCAATCTTACATCATTGACTTGCCATAATACCATGCCAACCAGAAATGGAGAGAATGTCATCCTACAAGCCACAATTTTACAACAGCAAAAAGAAAAAAAAAAAAAAAAAAAAAAAAAAAAAAAATTCTCCATGCGAAACTGTTTCAATTAACCGAAATGTCTCAAATGCATGATCAGGTCAAATCTGTCAAGGTCCAAATTATTAGAAGTTAGGAGCAGGGAGGATGAGAAGATTAATCACAGAAGAATAAAAGACAGAAAGAGGCGGTAAATGTTGTAACTTAAATGCTGTCTAAGTAACTGAAGAGTTATGACCCTCCCACCTCCGTCTCTTGACGAATAAAAATCAAAGAATCAGGCAGTTTTTCCTGTTATGTGCAAAGATGAATATATATATATATATATATATATATATATATATATATATATATATATATATATATATATATAAAGCTGAACGTCTGTGTGTGTGTCTGGCCACGAATAGGCTCCTATATGGTTGACTATTATAGAAAACTGATCACATATAATGATAGATGTATCGAGACACAGGAATGGGTATGTTTGATCTGGCATAATGATTCATTAAAATTGTGGGGTCTGCGTACGCGCCTGGTCCACAAAGTATGGAAACAAAAAATGTAAAAATTAAAAAAAAAAAAAACATTTACAAGTGTTTTTGATATAGATGTACAATAATGATTTCATAAGTTTTAAAAAATGAATTGGATGCCATCAGCTAGAATTGAAACCGAAACAGCCTTAGTTATTACCGTTTGAGCTATTGACAGATGGATAAGAAAACGTTAAAAATCAAGCAATTTTAAAGTATAAATGTATATATGCACATATGCAGAAGTAACAGGTTTAGCAGATTTACTCCAACCAAGTTCGAGTTCTTTTTTTTTTCAATTTTAGCCTCTTAGCAGCTATTTTTACTAAAACCGAATCGAATTTATTCCACAGATATAAATCCCTTATGTTTCAAGTTTCAAGTCTGTATACCAAAAATTCAGAGAGGAGTTTGGTAGAGACTGTTCCACACACATAAAGACAAGGTTACTTTAATAAATATATTAGCAGCTCGCTTGAAGTTGTCCAGTCATAAAATATGCATAATATTATATTTTAATTCATGCAGGTTTATATTTATTATTGAGCCAATTCTCTTTTCATTACTATTAAATATATAGCATAATCGTGTTAACACACCGGTTCTTGTTAGATCACCAAAGTTAAGCAATGTTGAGCCTGATTAGTACCAGATAGGTGACCATTTTGGAACGCTAGGCGCTGTGTGTGCTCTCCGCTTATCTCAGCATTTATTTCCAGTCGTCCTGTACATACACTTCACTTGCCACTGGTATTTAACAATGTCGACTCAGGAGAGGTGTGGTTGGAGATTGCGCAGCTCCTACCACAAAACTTTCATGTGCAGGCACCCATACGTGGGGATCTGTCAAAGACTGAAGGAGCCTGATTATTCAATATATAGTAATGACAACAAAAGTGATAAGAAAATATGACTTGGGTACTATCCTCTAGAATTGAAACCAAAACATTTAGTGGTCCAGCCTTAGTTGTTATTAATCTCTCCAGTATCATTACTGTCTGAACAACACACAAAACAGATACGAAAGGTTAAAAATTAAGCGACCTTGAGATGTGAATGTTTAATTTTGTGCATGTACAAAAGTAACGGCAGGAGTAATGCTTTATCTGATTGACCTTGCCAAGGTCAACTGGCTTTTCTTTTGTTTGTTTGTTTCTTTTTTCAATTTTGACCAATAAGCAGCTATTTTTACAGACTAAAAACAAAACTGAAATTGTTCCACAGGTCCAAATCCTGTATATATCAAGTTTCAAGTTTTGACAGGCTTCTGGGCTTGACCTTTACTCTTGATCTTAAATGGAATACGTACATCAAATCTGTTGCCAAGGCCATTGGAAAAATGGTCGGATCCTTCTATCGATCGAGTAGATATCTCACTGCTGATGCAATTCTCTATCTATATAAGAGCCAGATACGTCCAAGGATGGAATACTGCTGCCAGGAGCTGCTAGAAAAGACTTGTCCTGCCTTGATAGGGTTCAAAATAGACTTTGTGGCCTGGTGGGAGATGTCCTTTTCTCTTCGCTGCAACCTCTATCTCACAGAAGAGATGTTGCGAGTTTGTCTCTGCTTTACCGTTATTTTCATGGAAAGTGTTCGACTGAGCTTCAATCTATGGTCCCCCCTCGCCAAACTTTCACAAGAAACACTAGACTAGCTGAAAACATTATCAATAATTTTCCCCACTCTTTATCTGTGCCTAAACCTAAACATAGATTCCATGATCAAAGCTTCTTTCTTAGAACTGCACACCTGTGGAATTGTCTTCCGTTTTCCTGCTTTCCAGCTGTCTATAATATGGTTGTCTTCAAGTCCAACGTGAACAAGTTTCTGATGAGCCGTTCCACTTAAGTTAACAAATTTACCGAACTTCCATTACTATCGATTACTATATTGTCCTTTTGACTACTCTACACTCTTTAACCCTTATCCTTGAGTGGCCTATCGGCCTTGATAAGTGGTGACGCCTATGTAAAAAAAAAATAAAAATATATCAATGTCATATCAAGAAAAAGAAACTCAATTTTATAGGTATATAAAATATTTTTTATTTATATAGACAAATATTACATAGTCGCTACACTGAACATGCTAATGTTTCAGACAAGTGGTCGGTCCGAACCACAAGTCTTCTTCAAGCGACGTGATAAAGTTTGTGTTTCCATAAAGCAGCCAGGTTCTTAAATGTTTTCACGGGAACACAAGCTTCATTACGTCGCTTGAAGAAGACTTGTGGTCCTTAGCAAACACTTGTCTTAAACATTAGCATGTCCAGTGTAGCGACTATGTAATATTTGTCTATATAAATAAAAATATTATACTTTGCTCTTTTTATTGAGCATTCTTAATAACTTCGTTTTAATTCATGAGTTTTCCCTCCTGAATACCTTTAACATGGTGTGCGTGTATATATATATATATTAGTTTTTGGGGGAAAAAGAAATCCATCAGAGTGCTCAATTAAAAGGAAAATCCGAAAAATAAGAGTGTATTTACATTTTGTATTTTGTGTACAGAAAGTTGTTAGATGAAATAAGTCATTGGTACCGTCGGTTTCAAGCCCGATAATTAGGACCGTTTTAGATATCCAGATGAGTATTGGCTGAAAAGAGCTTGATATGAATATCAAAAACGATCCTAATTATTTATGATTTATCTCATCTAACAACTTTCTGTACACAAAATAAATATATATATATATATATATATATATATATATAGGAGCAAATAGTTAATAAAACATGATAAAACACACTTTTAAAAAGTGATATTATCCACTTATTCAGTGTTTCTTTTTCAAATTAAATATGTTTTTAACTCTTTTTCAAAGTGTTTTTAACATGTTTTATTAACTATTTGCTCTTATTATAAGCTCTATCTCCTATTTGGTTTTATCGAGCTTTTACATCTGGTTGAGATTACTTTATAAATATTCATTCTTTAATATTTATAATATACTTTTGTTTTACCATCTTGGATCATTTTGGTAAATTTAATTGTAATTTTTATTATATATATATATATATATATATATATATATATATATATATATATATATATATATATATATATATATTTCTTAAAATAGGAATGAGTAATTAAAGCACAATTTATAAATCATATTAGTTAAGAGTTAAGGTGTAACTCCAAGTTTCGCTGAGCCTCCAGTGCACATTATGTTTTTGTTTGTTTGTACTAAAAAGCCGACATGCTCACCCACAAACACTCTGCACTCCGTGGCTTACTATCACGTGATTAAAAAATCTTAACGACTGAATCCACAAAAAACATGATGAAAGATAAGTAGTATATTGTTGAATCAAACAAAGGGCATTAACTCACCTGAGACACCTTTTTACCTCGTAATTATTCTGGATTTATCAAATTACACTTTGTTTACTATAATTTAACACACAACAGAATACTTCTTATTTCTCCGGACAGAGATTAGAAAGATTTTATGCAGGACTATTACAAGAAAATGAACGATTTCATTATACAATATTTTCATGTTCTGTTAGCATACTGAGTTCTACAACACACAAACAAACATTGACCTTATATATAAGTGAATGTGTGTGTGTGTGTGTGTGTGTGTGTGTGTGTGTGTGTGTGTGTGTGTGTGCATTTCCTTACGCAATAACTCTGTCAATTTTTAGTCTACAGACTCGAAATTTGATATACAGGGTACTGAGATTTTGGAAAATCTTTGTAATCGGTTATCGGCCAGAAATTTGCCTGTTAATGGGTCAAAGTTCAACGATTTAACCTTTGAGGACTCTACCAAACTCCTCCGACAATTCTGGGTCTAAACACTTGAAATTTTAGATATAGGTTCCTTGAACATGGATCTAACTTAATAACTTGATTCGAGTCCAAAAAATAAATTTTAAGGGGTCATACATAATAGGGGTCAAAGTTTAAAAAAATTGACCGCTTTTTTTTTCTTTTGCTCAGCATACAACTCCAAACACCCGGGCAATGCCGGACTGAAATGCTAGTATATATATATATCCCATTACTTTGTTCCTAATGTAGTTATCGCTATATCGTTATAGACGGACGTCACATTTCTAATATGTTACCTAGCACCTTCTCTCCTCTTCTAATGAGAAGCATTAGGCTTCAAAATACCTAGGTATAAAGAAGATATATCCTGCACCCTTAATTGATGTAATCTCCTTATTGAATGAACGATTAAATTTATATGAATTAGTATATGCCTTTATATTGTCGTTGCTTTCCTTTATATATGTTACATACACACCAGGTTAAAGGTATCCAAGAGTGATAACTAATGAATTTAATGAGGTTAAAAGAAGAACAAGATATATATATTTTTATTAATATAAACAAATTTACTTGGTCGCAACACTGGACATACTGTTTCAGACAAATGGTCGGTTAAAACTAGGAGTTATCATCGGGCGACTTAATAAATGGTTGCTTTCCACAGAAGAACCCAGTCCTCAAAAACAAAAAAAAAATGAAGCCACCTGATGAAGACCTCTGGTTTTAACCGACCATTTGTCTGAAAAATTAGCATGTCCAGTGTTGCGACCATCTAAATTTGTTCATAGTTTATATATATATATATATATATATATATATATATACACACACATATATATATATTCTTGAAAATTTTTCAACTTTTAAAACTATATGTAAAAAAAAACAAAAAAACATTTAGTTCCAAGCAATTCATTGGAAAACTTCTTGTGAATTGAATTAAACTGAAAAACTAACTTCCTTTATATTACCCATATCTAACTGTAAAATCTTTTATGAGAAGTTCACCTATTAACTCATGTAATTTCATATTAAGTATTATTAGCAAGGTGATATTAGAGGAGTTCATAGGTGCACTTTTCATATTAAGTATTATTAGTAATAATCGTGTTGACACACCAGTTCTCGTCAGATCACCAAAATTAAATAACGTTGAGCCTGGTTAATATCAGTTGGGTTGGGTTGGAATTCTAGGCACTGTATGTGCTCTCTGCTTATCTCGGCATTTGTTTCCAGTCGTCCTGTACATACACTTCACTTGCCACTGGTATTTAACAATGTTGACTCAGGAGAGGTGCGGTTGGAGACTGCGCACCACTTGCCACAAAAATTTAATGTGCGGGCACCCCTTCGTGGGTATTCATAGTCTGTCAAAGACTGAAGGAGCCCCTTTTATTATTAGTAAGGTTCAAAGTTAGTTTCAAAAAACAACCTTTCTTTTTATTTCCAATATATAAATGTAAATCATATGATTAATTTTTTTTTTTTTAGCTAACTCTTGTGTGAAAAGTAAACCTATTAACTTATACTAAAATCAAAATTAGCTGCTATTAGTGGTTTCATATACGGTTTTGACTCCGGTTCAAAGTTAGGCTCAAAACTAACATCTTTTTTATTTCCTATATTTAGTTTGAATTAGATACTCAAAATTCTTTAGTTAATTGTTATGTGAGAAGTGAGCCTATCAACTTATAAAATTAATCTTACCTGCTATTAGTGGTTTCATATAGAGTTTGGAGTTAGGCTCAAAATTAGGTTCCAAACTAAGATCATTTTATTTCATATATTTAAGTTTAAATTAGGTGATCAACATTATTGTGTCATTTGATATGAGGAGCTGAATGATCATAATTACATCTTTGATCCAAACTGAACAAAAACATATATTCAATACTTCACAATCTTTTGATGGAAGAAGGCAAGTGCACACGTGGCATAATGGATAACAAGAGAGAATATGGAATGTAACATAAACCAAAGTGATGAATCCTCTGATGTACCACAGACAAGCATTTTTTCTTTTTTATGAGGGAGAACTATCGGCTCATTTATTTTTATGGAAATCGCTCTAGACAAGGCATGAAGCCACCTGATATAAAGAGCTAAATTTTTTTCTTTTGAATACTGTATGGTCAAAAACCAACCAGCGATAAGTGTGCGATGGATGGATTCCAACCCGAAACGCAGCAATTCTCCGCCCTTTGGCAGAAACATCACTCATGGAATGTTAAGACTATATTCCATCAGATGTTGCACGAAAAACACTCATGTCAAATTGCGACGTCATCATTCAAACTGAAAATGATAATATCAATACTGAATGACAAAAGGATAAAAATCCGATGGCATAATTTTTAAAATGGAGGAGGAAAACCTAAATATTCAACGTTTCGCGTGTCTTACGTGGGATTTTTGAAGGGTGAAACAGCTAACACTATGGACAATTTTTAGCTGTTTCAGCCTTGAAAAAGCCTGCGTGAGGCGGGCAAAACATTGAACATTTTTAAAATAATATTTATACTGTTACTAAAACTACTACTATTACTACTACTACTACTAATAATAATAATAATCTTGTGTGCGTGAAACATTTTGTGACATAACCATTTTCTAATGTCATTCTGTGTGCACAGTGACAAACAGGCAAACAAACAACACCATATGTATCTATAAGAATACTAGTTGGCACAGGGAGAGGATGAACAAACGAGATAACAAACAAATAAACGAGATTCAAAGATATTGCGTTTCGGAAGCTTTTGGGCAAAGTTTGAGAATTTGTATTATTCTCCCAAGTAGACCAGCATGGAAAACAAATGCTGAAGCTGAACAGAATTGTGATATTTATGCAGGGCATTTTCCTTAGATTGACAACTCTATTTTCTTTAATTGCATATTTGGCAACTATCTGTTATTTTGAGTTCAGCTTCGTTTGGCAATTCTTCATAAAGAAACCGAAACCTGAGCAGTGTTTGCAAATTGCATATGATGCAATCGGTTTACTGAGAGAAACATTTGCTGAACAAAAACTTTCAATTAACAATTGGCCACCTTGTTTGTGCGATTTAACGCCTTTAGATTATTTTCTTTGGGGATATGTAAAGTCTCATGTCTACACTGATAAACCAGACACAATAGATCACTTATATATATATATATATATATATATATATATATATATATATATAAGTAGTAGTGTTCGTGTGAGTGTATGTATGTACAACTTTTCTACAAGCTACACCACTGGACCGATCATGACCAAACGTGGCATGATGATGGTCCCCCACCTAGTGCACACCATTTTTCAAGGTTACGGTTAAAGCTCAAGGTCATAGCCTATGTATATATATACCTATGTATATCTTACAGCCCACACCATTGAACCGATCATGAACAAACCTAGCATGATGATAGTCTCCTACATAGGGAGGTCCTGGATATATCCAGTGGTGAGGCCCAAGTTTGTCGGCTTTGGGGAGTGTGGAGCCACCCTTTAATTACAATTGCTCCAAGGTCCACTCTGACCCGGAGTAGTAGTACCTGTTAGGGTCCCAACTATGGGTTGAATAAAAACTGACTTGAAAACAACAAATATATCCTATTAAAAAATTTTTCTTCAAAATCTTTGGATTCGGCATTAAATAACCTGAAAAGTGTTGATATGCTGTGAAACAAAACCAACCAACCAATCAACCTACCTAGCAATGGTGCACACCGTTTTCCAAGGTCAAGGTCATAGCCTATGTATATATACTCTCCTACAACCCACACCTCTGGACCGATCATGAACAAACATGGCATGATGATAGTCTCCGACCTAGGGATTGTGCACACAATTTTTAATGGTTCAGGTCAAAGTTCATTTTGCGGGTACCCGACTGTACAGTAAAGTCCCGTGTAAAGCATGGATATTATTGTTAATGGAAGATAATGGTCAACCTGGTATCGCTGAAATAATTTAATGTGTAGAGTTTGTCAAAATTTGACCTTTTTTTTTTTTTTTTTTTTTTTTTACACAGTGATCCCCACTTATCAAGGCTCGGAAGCCACTCAGGGATAAGGGTTATTGCAAATACATTACGTTAGTGTGGAGATTTGATGAAGTGCTTAATTTAGTTAAGGGGGCGGTTCATTAGGAATTTGTTAACATTGGACTTGAAGACATCGAAGTTGTAGTCCGGACCTCTAGATTGTGTCATATACACACAAGCCATGGAGCCATATGCCCAAAATTTTATTCAAATTATAAATACCAAAAATTAATTTTTGAAATAAATCGCATATTTGAATAATAAAAATATTTTCCTGTGATTTATTTTAATTTAAAGTTTGACGCCTTTACAAAAAAAATACCTTTGAATTACGATTGGAAGATTTAGTCTATGTTTGTTTCCATTTTTCAAACTGTAATTGTATGCATGATTTATTTTACTTTTTTTGACAATCTTGTCTTTGTAAAAACACTGACCATATTTCCTTTCTCTTTTTTTTTTTTTTTTTTTGCAGAAAATATGTGGAAGGGATAGAGTTTTCCTTAGAATCCGTGCTGGAAAGGCAAAACTAAGATGGTAGATCTGCCCTGCACTCCTCCCCTCAGTGTCAAAGAGAGAGGATGGTAAAAAAAATCAGAAAGGAACTGAAAGATTCTGGATTCGACTGCAAGATGACGGTAAACAGAAAGATGCATGATGGGCAACGTGACACTGTCATAACATCAGAGTTTGTTCATGAAGTTCAGAAAATCGTCAATAATGGACGCAGCAAGTCGATGCATGCCATTGCAAGGAAGAGAAAGATGTAGATGACACGCATATTAGATTAGTGGTGCATGAAGACATTCGCCATGTTTCATACAAGAGGGGATACAAAAGTGATACCAGAAAATTAACAGACAACTTCAACCGACACACTTCACCTGATATAACTGGAACCTTAGGGAGATCTCCATCATTCCAGTAATTCTAGGAGTAACCCGACTCATGAAAAAGAATTTAAAAACTACCTGAAAAATATACCCAATGAACCAAGTGCAAGAGTTATTCAAACAAGGGATGGTTAGAATCTTAAAAAAAGGTTGCTCGATTGGAATATATGAGATAGTGGGTGAATGTCTGGCATCCAGTAGGATGCTTCATCTTCATCATGCTTCATCTTAATGATACGAAAATTAACAAATAAAAAAGTCTACTGGCCTAGCCGATTGCAACTCTCTTGATTTCTGCGTGATGTCTCAGAGAACTGTGGCACAAAGCACTATCCAAAGGACAGAATTGGTTCCAAGACTCACAGCAAAGGCAAAAAGCATAAACAAGTTTGATGAATAAATTTTTAAAAAACTATCTTTATGTCTTGGTTATTTCTCATAACACCTGTCCGTACTTTTTTTTTTTATTTAGTTGCAAACTATTATCCTCATCTAAATAGAACGAACCAACGAAATGTCACAATCGCTTTATAAAATATACTGAATCTTTTGAATTCTGCGTTCACAGCTTCCATCTTGACACGGGAAGATCACTACACTCTGTTGATCCTGACCGGATTAATTGTTTACCTGGAAAAGCTTAGGAGTGGATTGATACTCATAGCATTTTTGGTCCCCTTGACACGACAAGCAGCAAAATCCCACCCCTCCACTCTTAAGAGCCCAAGATGCCAAAAAGAGTTTGTTTCCCCTCACACTGCTAGACTTTTAGAATACCCTCCCTGTTTCCTGCTTTCCTGATTGTACTAATCTATTAAACATCATCTGCACCTTTCATGCAGCCGTTTTTGCCAACTGCCTGTAACCGGTTGTTAACAATCAATACTATTTTTGGTTTTATTTTTATTCAAAACTAAGAAAAATCCTAAAAGGAAAAGAAAAACCTTTTCATAAAAAAATCTTTAAGCGTACATGTATTGAATAGCAGTAACGTTTTTTTTTTTATTTTTTATTTTTTTTTTTTTTTAACTCTGTTTTTATCTTCGGAAAGCGTTCATCGGAATTAGGTTTTATAAATTACTAGCCTAGATTCGTGACAGTTTGACAAGGGTGGGGGGATTACAGATTTGAGTTCAGTCAACCACTTGTTATGAAAATAGCGATATAGGAGATACGTGTTATTGTTCCTTATTGATCTGATGAGGTAATAAAATTTTATTTAACTTTGAATTCTCATCCTTTATTTCTAATATATAATAGTTACTATTCAATTTTATCACATAAATTAATATATGAAAATATAATTTTATGCGTAAATTTTCAGTATTTACTTCAACAGTGCTCAATACATAGGTATAGCTAGGTAGTATAATCCTGACGAATTCTCACGAGAATCAACTGCGGAATATTCTGTGTAGCTTAATTGCTATATATATTTTTATAACTTACTATATTTATACATCTATATTATTTCAAAAGGAATATCTCTATCTCTACCATTATAGTTGTGTATGTGTGTGTATGTGTGTATGCAATCTCTACCAAACTACTCTGCAATTTTTGGTCTACATACTTGAAACTTCATATATATTCAATTCAGGGGATTCAGGCCTGTGGAACAGATTCGATTTGGTTTTTAGCCGGAAAAATAGCTGTTCAGGAGTAAAAATTGGAAATTGAAACTTGGCAAGTGTAAGGTGCTCCCCTACATATGCGCAATATATATTTATATGTTAAAGTCAGTTAATTATTAAAGTTTTTGCATCTATCCTTAAGTCATATGGTATCGAATACTTCTGGAGATCTAAATGTTTTACGTTTCTAAATTTTTGAGGTGAGGTTTGGTTATTTGTATTATTATTCATCAGACTACTGTTCTCATTTTTTATTGTGATTTTCACAACGTTTCGGTCAATGTAACCTCCGACCTTCTTCAGTAAATTAAATAAAGGGTTCCACTCGAAATTCCATCCAAATTCCCGAGTTCGACAGAAACAGTCCCGATTCGACAAAATACACTTGAAGAAGGTCGGAGGTTATATCAACCGAAACATTGTGAAAATCATACTCAAGATGAGAACAGTAGTCTGATGAATAATAATACTAAATGTTCTAGTTCAATTCTAATTGATGGCACCCATGCCATTTTATTTTTATTTATTTATTTTTAAATCACTATTATATATTGGGTACAATATAATAATCAATAGAGAATTGGCTTTATAATAATGAATATGAAATCTGCATGAATTAAAGTATGATATTTAAGCATATTTTACAACCGGGCAACGCCAGGTAGCTTGTTAATGAATATATATATATATATATATATATATATATATATATATATATATATATATATATATTGTGTTTGTATTGAAAGGTGTTATATAATTATGTATATAATGGCTCTATAATGATAAATACAAAGTTTGCATTAATAAAAATATCATATTTAGGCATATTTTACAACCGGGCAACACCAGGCAGTCTTCTAGTATATATATATATATATATATATATATATATATATATATATATATATATATAAATTGCATGTACATTTTTATTTCTGTTAGTATGGTGAGGTGTTATATTTCAGGAAATATCCCTTCGCCAGACATGTATTTGACTTTCAAATGTGCATGATGTAGCTATTTTAAAGTGAGAAAAGTAATATATGTCATTTTTCAAAAATAATTGATGATGAAGTTTTCATCTTTTTTAAAACTGGCTTTACCTTCTGCTTAAAAGAATATTTTTTATTTGGAAAGTCTACATAAAAAAAAAAAAAAACACTTATGGATGCATTGCCTACTTTGCAGCATTTTTTTTTTTTAATACAATGGACACAATTTTCATGAAAATGTTAATAAACTCAGATTTGCTGCATGTTATTTGATTTTCTGTTCCAAAAAAAAACTAATACCTTCCTCGACGTAAATACCCCCAACAAACCCGACAAGCAGCTAAATCCCACACCTTCACAGTGGAGATCCCTAGATATAAGAGAGCCTTCTACTCCAGTAGTTTCTTCCCCAGAACCGCTAGACTTTGGAATTCCCTTCCGCATCCCTGCTTCCCCAACTGTACTGACATGTAGAAGTTCAAGCGTAACGTTAACAGACATCTTGCTGCCCAACTCCCTAGATAGTACCCCTGTAGCTTATGTCCCTACATCAAAGTAGCAACGTGCCTTGTTTGGGGTGAAAATGTAATTAAAAAAAAAAAAAATTTCTGCTATCCATAAAAAAATATCAGCTTTCTCAAAACATATTTGTTGATTAAGTATATTTCTTATTCTGTGGAACTTCCATGGGTCTTTTTTTCTTTTTGTTTTTTTTACAAAGGAGTCGCCACTTATCAAGGCCCGGAGGCCACTCGAGGATAAGGGTTAATGAGTGTACAGTGATCAAGAGGAACATGTCAGTCATTGTTAGCAGTGAAAATTTGGTAAATTGGATTACTTCAGGGGATTGGCTCATCAAGAATTTGTTCACGTTGGACTTGAAGACAACCATATTGTAGCAAGTCGGAAAACAGGAAAACGGTTAGTTATTTAATGTTTAACAAGTTCAAAGATAAGAATATGTTTCTAAAAATATTATCACGGACATTTTAATAGACAAGTAATATTTCCAGATATAAACGATTGTTTATAGAAGAGAAAGAAATAATGAAATTGATCTTTTGTTTTTTTTGTTTTTTGTAATTATATATAGAAAAAAAAATCAATAAAAATGTATGTGATTTGAAATTTTAACAATAGGAATTTTATAGGAGATAATAAAGATGTTGCTATTCATTATATTATTTCTTTTTTTTTTTAATTCTAATTTCGTTAAAAAATTTTATTAGAAGCAGCATCACCTGTTTCTTACATTTAATCATTCATTCGATGATTGCCAAATCAATTTGAGAAAATAGAGTTGTCAATTTGAAAAAACACACTTATATATATAAGTCATCCGCATACAATACTGTTTCGCTGTATCACAGCTTATCAGTACGGCTAGACAGGCAACTACCTCAAGCCAGGATAGAAACCCAACTGCCCAAATGACAGTCAATGCTTTTCACCATTACGCTATATGACTGCTGCTGTGCGGGTAGTGAATTAACGATGTTTTGACATCGTCCAAATGCCTAAGCTCGATTTTTAAATAACAACAATAAATATTTATTATTTTAACATTATTATTAACAGTGGAAGATTTTGTTTTAATTAAAATCAAATAAAATAGACAATTAAAAGAATCGTTTTTGGCATCGGAAAATAGGTACAAATTTTTCCGATTTCAATACTAATTCCGATACTACAAAAAGTTAAGCTTTTTCCGATTCCGGATTATGATTCTGACTAATTGTCCCAACATTGATTATATATCGATCTATGTATTGAGCACTGTTGGAGTATATACTGAAAATTTACACATAAAATTATATCTTCGTATATTAATTTGTGATTAAATGAATCATATATATATATATATATATGATTCATTTACACATAAATATATATATGATTCATTTACACATAAAATTATATCTTCGTATATTAATTTGTGATTAAATGAATCATATATATATATATATATATATATATATATATATATATATATGATTCATTTAATCACAAATTAATATACTAAGATATAATTTTATGTGTAAATTTTCAGTATATACTCCAACAGTGCTCAATACATAGCTCGAGCTAGGTACTAAGTTATGAAAATATATATATGGCAATTGAGCTACAAAAAATTTTCTGCATTTCATTCATATATATATATATATATATATATATGCATGTTTATATTTCCTAAATGAATCTTTCTTAAGTTCTATATGCGTACCCCTTTTATATATATACTAGTGAGGCCATCTAACATCGTCTGGGGTTCTAATTTCCATAAATAATGCAATCGTATATATGCTTATGGCAAGCACAGATACACAAATATATATTTATATACACACACAAATATATATACACACATGGGACAAGTTTAAGTTATTACTAGGTAATAAGTCAATATAATAGTGCTCAATACTAAAGTCGCTATTAGTAGAGTTGGTGCATATACATATGTTCTCTCTGACTCTCTCTCCTCTGATCTTGAGTATGTGGTACAATGGGGAAAGTGGTGGCTGGTTACTTTTAATGCTTCTAAAACCAAGCTCTTATCTTTTCATCATCACCACTCTGATCTGCATTTGGCATCAATTGAAATGAATGGCTCTCGTCTTAAGGAGGCTGCATGTTTTGACAAAGTTTTGGGCTTGACCTTTACTCCTGATCTGGAATGGAATACATACATAAAATCCATTGACAAGGCCACTGGAAAAATGGTGGGATCCTCCTACTGCTCCAGTAGATACCTCACTCCTGAAGCAATTATCTATCTATATAAAAGCCAAGTACGCCCAATGATGGAGTACTGTTGCCACATCTGGGCAGGAGCTGCTAGAAGCAGCTTATCTTGCCTTGACAGAGTTCAAAATAGACTTCGTAGCTTAGTAGGGGATGCCCTTTTCTCTTCCTCTTTCCCACAGAAGAGACGTTGCAAGCCTGTCTCTGCTTTATCGTTATTTTCATGGCAAGTGCTCATCTGAGCTTCAATCTATGGTCCCCCCCTCGCCAAACTTTTATGAAAAACACTCGTCTAGCCAAAACCACTATCAATCATTTCCCACATTCTTTATCTGTGCCTAAACCTAAACATAGATTCCATAAACAAAGCGTCTTTCTTAGAACTGCACGCCTGAGGAACTCTGTTCCGTTTGCCTGCTTTTCAGCTGACTACAATCTGATTGTCTTCAAGTCCAACGTAAACAAATTCTTGATGAACCATCCCTCTAAGTAATCCAATTTACAAAATTTCCACTATTTATATATACCCATTAACCCTTATCCTCGAGTGGCCTCCGGGCCTTGATAATTGGTGACTCCTTTGTAAAAAAAAAAAAAAAAAAATACAGTGCAACCTGGATATAAGATATCCTAATATAAGAACCCCCGGATATAAGAGAGATTTCCGGGGGGGGGGATTAGAGCCTGTGTTAATGTACAGTGTAATCCGAATATAAGAACCCAGGTATAAGAGAGATTAGAGAGAGAGAGAGAGAGAGAGAGAGAGAGAGAGAGAGAGAGTCTCTTATATCCGGGTTACACTGTATTTTGATGTACAAACGTAAGTTTTGGTCTATGCAACCTCCACAGAACTACAACCCTCACTCCGTCGAGTGATTATACCTTTTCTCAGTTGAATACTGTAGTGGTTCTGACCAGAACCTCAACTTGTCCATTTAAGACATCAAAACACGCACACCCACATACACTTACATATATTATATGAATTCCTTTAAATTCAAACATAAACTGGGTTAATAGCTCAATAGTGCCGATATTACTAGAGCTCAAAATATATACTTGAATAAATGTTCCAAATTTACTTTTTTAAAAGCATATTCAATCATACTATCATTTCTGCTTATTTCAAAACATAAATTTCCTTTATTTATTTTACATTTTCTTCACTTGGAGATAAAAATTCACTGGGGAAGCCTCTTGAAGAAATATCTGGAATATATTATTTACTAAGACAAAATGTGTGTTTTGCAAATTGGCATACAAAATTGTATGATATTGAACCTGCTCAGTACTAAACGAGTGACCTTTTGGGACTTCCAGGTGCTGTATGTGATCTCTGCTTATCTTCGTCGTCCTTAAAAACAGTGCCAAGTCAGGAGAAGTCTGGTTGGTGCACAACGCTTGCCACACAATTACATGCACAGCTGCCCCTACAGGGGGTATCCTTTGTCTTTCGAAACTGAACGGAAGCATCGAGATATATATATATACATATATATATAGTGAATAAATGACAAAAAAAAACATATTCCAAACTTCAGTTTCGTCATTTATTCACTATATTGCTCTGTAATTACATTGAGTTTCTTAAATAAGGATTGGTATATATTATAAGAAAATATATTTTTACAGAAATTATATATATATATATATATATATATATATAATCGGCATAATCGCGTTGATACACCGGTTCTTGTCAGATCACTGAAGTTAACTAACGTTGAGCCTGGTTAGTATCAGTCGGGTGACCATTTGGGAATTCTAGGCACTGTATGAGCTCTCTGCTTATCTCGGCATTTGTTTCCAGTCGTCCTGTACTTCACTTGCCACTGGTATTTAACAATATCGACTCAGGAGAGGTGTGGTTGGAGATTGCGTACCTCCTGCCACAAAGATTTCACACGCAGGCACCCCTTCGTGGGTATCCATAGTCTGTCAAAGACTGAAGGAACCCTTTATTTTATATATATATATATATATATATATATATATATATATATATATATATATACAGAGAGAGAGAGAGAGAGAGAGAGAGAGTGCTAGTGCTTAGCTATCTCAATGACTGATTAAAGAATATTATTATTTAAGAAATCTTTTAATTCTGACTATATTGGACAAATTGTGTTCATTTTTCATCTTCTGACACCGATGAGATATAAGTCGTACTGAAACGTAATTGCATTTACATCTATATATTGCTCTGTAATTACATTGAGCTTCTTAAATAAGTATTGGTATATATTTTAAGAAAATATTTCTACAGAAATATATATATATATATATATATATATATATATATATATATATATGAAAGAGAGAGCTACTACATAATCCTATGTTCGATACCACTTTTAAGCAGAGCTACTCTAGCTACATTGAGGAGCAGTAATACAGCGAGAAACTGTCTGTGGATTACTATATATCTACATAAGTATTTAGAGAAGCATATAATGTGGTTATAGTGCATACTGGAGAGAGAGAAAGAAAGAGAGAGAAAGAATTTGCTATTCTTTCTTTTCTTCTGAAGCATTCCTGACAACATTGGTCTTCCATATTCTGAACTAATACTGGAGAGATTTTCCAGAGCCAATGTCAGGAAATACTCTTCTCCCTTTCAATAATTATCCTTCTTTTTCTTTATTTCTTCCCCCCCCCACCTCCTTTACCACCTCTCTCCCATCATCTGTCCCACCCTTTTCTCTCTTTCCCTCTCCTGTCCTCTCTCCCTCCCTTCACATCCTTAATACACATGTATTCCAAATTCAGCACCAGCAGTAGCCATTCTTTTCCCATTGAAACTGTCGTCATGGTAACCTCACCTTCCTTAGGATAGAAAAATCAATAATAAAATTCTCCCCCCACCCCCTCTCCTTCGATCTGTCTGTACGAGAGAGAAGGACTCCTCAGTTGTAGTAAGCGAGCGCATGCGCATACAAACACACATAGATTCACTCTGAATGTGCATTGAAAATTTATGCTCACGAAAAGCGCAACTGTTAAGGTTGCAGCAGAGGACGCTAAGACACCGCCATATTATTAATATTAGGCAGCACATGTAATAACGATAATAGACTTATTCTATGAGTTTCTTTTCTTTTTCTTTTTTATTTTTTAAACCTTCTTTTATTAAGCAATGTCCATTTTTTTTTTTTAATTAAGAAAGGCGTCAGGGATGGGGCGGAGAGGCAACATATATAAATGATATTACTTTATTATAACTTGGCTAGAAACAAAGTGTAGTATCTGTTCTGATCCTACACTTCACCTATTTTCTTCTCAGTCAGTGAGGAATCCTTCTATACCAAGGCAATTTTTGACAAAATTTTTGGTCTAATCCAGAGTGTTCCCTGTTGGGGAGTCGGATATTACTCCCCTCTATTAAAAATCGAAATTTACACTCGTGGGGAGGCAAGTAAATAAAAACGATGTTCCTTGGCTTTTTAGCTTATAAAAAGTGTAGTACCTGTTCTGATGCTACGCTTCATCTATTCTCTTCTCGGTCAGCAAAGAATCCTTCTAGATTAAGACAATTTTGTTTAATTTTTGGTTTAATCCAGTGTGTTCCCTTTTGTGGAGTCGGATTTCACTCCCCTCTATTAAAAACCGAACATTGCCACTCATAGAGAGGCAAGTAAATAAGAACAATGTGCCTTGGCATTTTGGCTTATAAAAAGTGTAGTACCTGTTCTGATGCTACACTTAGTTTATGCTGTTATCCATTAGTGAAGGAGAAATTCTTCAAGATTGAGTGAATTTTTATTTTTATTTCAATCCAGTGCTCCTTTTTGGGCAATTGGATATTGCTACCCACACACACACACACACACACACACACACACACACACACACACAAACATTAAAAACTGAGCTTGTGTCTAACTTTGCACTCGTGGGGACACAAATAACTAGGAAGTATAACTTAGATATGCAACATAATCAAGCTGACACACCGGATACCGTTAGATTGCCAAAGTTAAGCAACATTGAGCACAGTCAGTATAAAATGGGTGTCCATTTGCAAAGAATATATAAATGCACACACACACTTATTAATAATGAGTTCAATTTACGATAAAAGGAGAGGTACCATTTAACATCGCCGCAAATCATTTCTAGGTTGTCATATTTTAAAATTAAACATTAATCAGAAGTGACTTTTCCAGGGCATTCATCATCAGGCCCAAATATCAGCTGACGTGATAGTGTAAACAAACACAAACGGAATTTGAGGAACGATATCATTATTATTATTTTTTAATTTATTTTTTTTTTATTGTAAATTAGTCCACCGGACAAATTATTCCTTGTAATAATATACATATAATATTCAATAGAGGATTACTTCTATAATAATACATATGCAATCTACATACATTAAAATATCATGTTTAAACGTATTGTATGACCGAGCAACGCCAAACGTCCAGCTAGTATATATATATATATATATATATATATATATATATATATATATATATATATAATAAAGTCAATTCTTTAAAAGGAGACTTAACGGGATAATGCAAAGTTCAACAAATGCTTGAGCTAGGATAGAATATAAATAAAACAAGAAAACGACACCATAAAAATATATACTAATGCATATAGATTTATTCATTTATTCAATAAGAATGATACATCAATTAGGGGTGTAGGATAAGTAAAACTCTTTATACCATGCTATTTCGAAGCCTAATGCTTCTCATCAGAAGAGGAGAGAAGATGCTAGGTAACATACTAGGGATGCGACGTCTAGCGATAGTTACATTAGGAGCGAAATAATTGTGCAGTGAGAGATAAAATATCGAAACTGTTTGGGGAGGTGTTTCTGAATTTTTTAGAAGAGGATTGCTTAGTCGGCAAGGACCCACGGCACAGTGATTAGAGTACTTGAAAAAAATCAATTGTAAAAAGTGATCTTCTCCTGAAGGTTGAAGGTTTAATACTCAACGTGAGCGACCAAAAAATACAATTGCGAATTACTTAGGACCTCTATCCAGTAATGGCTGACAGAACAAGAACATGCTACCCTTGTGAAGTAAATAAAGGGTTCTGCTCGAAATTCCGTCCAAATTTCCGAGTTCGACAGAAGCATTTCCAAGTCCGACAAGATACACATGAAGAAGGTCGGAGGTTACATCAACATTGTGAAAATCACACTAAAGATGAGAACAGTAGTTCGATTAATCTAAATAATACAAAAGCTTGGGGAGGGAATGAGAGAACTAAAGGAGGAATACATTAGTATATATTTTTATATTGTCGTTTTCTTATTTTATTGATACTATATATAGTCTATATATACATATATATATATATATATATATATATATATATATATATATATATATCTACTTCAATTACTCACATAAAATTAATATACGAAAGTATAGATTTATGCGTAAACTTTAAGTATTTACTTCAAAAGTGCTCAATACGTAGGTAGAACTAGTTAGTAATTTATAAAATATATATGGCGATTAAGCTACACTGAATATTCGGCGTTTCATCTACTCTAGGATTCGTCAGGCTTATGCGTGAATTCTGTGGTTGTTTATCGTTTTTAAAAACGATAAACAACCACAGAATTCGCGCATATATATTTTATAAATTACTCTATATATATATATATATATATATATATATATATATATATATATATATGTATGTATCAGGCATGAGCCTGACAATTCCCCATGAGAATGAAACGCGGAATATTCTGTGTAGCTTAATTGCCATATATATTTTTATAACTTACTACCTAGCTCTATCTATGTATTGAGCACGGTTGTAGTAAATACTAACAAATTTAAGCATAAATTATATTTTCATAGATTAATTTATGTTATTAAATGAAGTAGTCATATATATATATATATATATATATATATATATTCTTATACAATTATAAAAAATATCATTGAGGTATATATTCTATAAATAATAGTTCAGATTGTAACAAATATTAAGCTCAATGAAAGTGAAGTACGTCTTACACGTGTTTCGTACTTCATAAAAAAAGAATAGCAACTTATAAGTGTGAATTAAATATATCTTCTGGTTTTGGAACGATAACTAGGGCTATGAAAACAGAATATTTTTATCATTGTTTTGACTCTCGAGCATATATCCAACACAGTTAAACAACCGAGAACCACATCACTCTATATAAAAAACATATAAGATATCAACGGATACACACTCGAGAGTCAAAACAATGAAAAGAATATTCTGTTGTCATAGCTCTCATGATAACTAATAATATACATGCTCTGAAAGTGAAAATTTACTTTCATTGAGCTTAATATTTGTTGCAATTCGAAATATTATTCTTGAATATATACCCCAATAGTATATATTTTATTATAATTGTAAGAATATATACGTGTGTGCATGCACGCATATATATATAAATGATGGGACGATTCCAGCATTTTTACAGATTCCGTATTAAATTCCCGATTCCAATACAATTACCGATTCCGATTCTTTCTAAATCTCTATATATTTAATTATAAAGTTGTTATTTTTCAGGATTACCGTAAAAATACATGTTAAATGTGCAAATATTTTCTTAAACGTAAGGATACACTTGTGAGAGATGATCTATCGATTATAGTTTTACTAATAGATTAAAATCAACAGATATCCACTATTTTAGTATTATTATCAGCGGTAGAATATTTTTCTTCCAAGAAAATCAAATAAAAAAAGCCAATTAAAAGAATCGTTATTGGCATCGGAAAATAGGCACAAATATTTCCGATACTAATTCGGATACCCTCAAAATTTCCGATTTTTCCGATTCCCGATTCCGATTAATCGACCCAACACTAATATATATATCTGTACGGATGCATATGCATACATGTACACACACGAGACAGAGGGAATGAGATTATAGCAACATGGTTTGCAGTGCAGAGGAAGATAGCTGAAGTAATATAATTTATTAATGTCAATTTTGTTTGATGTGTAATTATAACAGAAAATAACGGTTCTTAATCTTTTCGTATGTACAATTAAAGATACAAGAAAAATATGTTTGTTTTCTTTGATTAAAAATGAACGGGGGGGGGGGAGAAAGAAACCAATTCAACAAGGAAAGAGAAAGAAAGAAAGAAAGAAGAAATCTACAGAACGCAAATGCAACCGCAGTCAGTCAGTTTAAATTTGAATAAACAATAGCTGAGTGAATTTATTGATATCCGGTAAGTTAGAGGAACCAGATAGGAAAAAAAAAAAAAAAAGAAAAAAGAAAAGGAAGGAAATGGAAGAGATGGGATGGATGGGGGGGGGGGGGTATTAAACGAAATATATCCGCGTGTGTGTGTGTGTATATATATATATATATATATATATATATATATATATATATATATATATATATATATATATATATGTAGGCAACAAAAAATATTAATTAAGACATAATATAAAACATACAACTACGACAATGTGTGAGGGACTGTGATATGATTATGAATTGTGGAGGTGACTATAGTAGTAACAGACTGGCTGTAATGGTGGCAGTAAGAGAAGACTACCGCAGACGAGGTAGCAACCGTCTTTTGGTCGGTGTTATAGGTGTTATATTGGTACCATTACTGGTCTGTGGTAGACACTGTTGGTACGTGATGGTAGCAAATATAATAGCAGTCGTTTGAGACAAATAAAAATGTGGGTGTTATTCATCTTATATTATTAAAAAAAAAAAAAAAAAAAAAAAAAGAAAAGAAAAACTGGTAATATCTATTATTCTATGATTAAAATTAGCTGTTTTTTTTTTTTTATCAAATTACACATCTTTTGGCGTTTAATTTCAAGAGAAATATGTGCTACAACAAATGGTGCCAATGGCAGTAATTATATAGATATTATAAGGCGCAAGTATTTCTGAATTGAATATTAATCAAATAGTCCAAAGAAAAAATAAATTTTTAAATTTTGTCCCCACTCCAAGCAGTAAATAAATTTATTTTCAAAGTAATTCAATAAATATATTTATAAATCAAAACGACTCTATAATTGCTTCATAAATTAAAATGTTTCAAATATCCAAATAATATTAATTAATCTATTTAACAAAGTATAGCATTTTTTTCTATCAATATATAATTATTTTTCTTAATAATATATTCTTTACATAATAGATCATTTAATAATAATGTTTCGTTTTTATTTTTTGTTTTTTTTACTCACGTTCACCCCTAACAAGGCACATCGCGATTTTGACATAAGGGGCTACTATTTCGGACTATGCCTAGGAAAGATTGTTGGTTTACATTGCATTTAAACTTACATTTAAACTTCTGCATATCAGTACAGTTAGGGAAGCAGGTAGTAGGAAGGGAATTCCAAAGTATAGCTGTCCGAGGGAAGAAACTATTAGAGTAGAAAGCTTTCTGGCATTTAGGGACCTCAACAGTGAAGGGGTGTGATTTTATTGCTTAACGAGTTTGTCGGAGATATGTACTTTGCGGTGGCACAAGTGCAACATTCCATTAAATGTTTGTAAAACAGGCACAGAGATGCAACATTGTAGCGATGGGACAGAGGTTGGAGCTTAGTTAATAAAGCGGGAAAACTCTTTTTTTCGGACCCTATCCAAAAGAGAGGGACTAGTGGTAGATGCACCAGCCCAGATGTAGCAGCAATATTCCATGCATGGCTTTGTAGAGGTACAGGATACTCTTGGGTGTGAGTAGTTTTCTAGCTCGATAGAGGGAACCCACCTTCTTTGCAGCAGTCTTCGCAATGTCCTCTATGTATTTGTTCCAGTTCATATTGCCCATGAATGTTAGGCTGAGGAGTTTGAAGGAAAAATTCTCAGGTAAGGAGTTATTTGTCATGGATATGGGTGGTTGGAGAGACGTTTTGTAATTGTTAAAGGAGAGCAGCTTAGTCTTAGTAGTTACCAGCCATTTGTGGCCCCATTCCACTATAGTCTGGAGGTCATTTTGCAACGAATTTGCCATTGTCTTAGATGCAATATCTACATATATATATATATTTATATATATATTATAGTTTTCTAATCAGGGTTCTGTGGACACCTCCGATCCCTTAAAAACTTGCCAGGAATTCCTTCAAGACATATTAATAAATAAGCTGAATGTCACATTGTCAAGGCACATTTCCTTCTGAGTCGATATATATTTTGATTGCTGTTTGCTCGTCAATAAATTATTTCAGTTATTTTTTGAATTGTGAATAAACTGGGCTGAGATCCGAGTGTAGTATCTGTTCTGATGCTATACTTATGCTAATTTGTCCTTAGTCAATGTAAGGGGAAACCCTTCTATACTGCAGCAATTTTTATTCTTGTCTACTGCCAGAGTGACCCTTTGTGGGGAGCTGGTTTTCCCTCAAATTAAAAACGAGCTTGTGTCACATATTGCTCTCGTGGGGAAACAATTAAATACCAATAAGATGAAAAAAGGATTCAGTTATTATATGCTTTAAACTAGCAGTCAGAAAAATAAGTTGATTTTTTTTTTTTTTTTTTTTTTTTTTTTTTCAAATTTGCCAATAAATTTGAAAAAGATAATTGTTTATCCAAACCGGATATAAAAAGAAACATTGTTTTCATTATAAAGTAATAAGGTTGTGAAATGTTTTCCTTGTAGAGATTCCCTTCCAGATCAATATTATTGGAATGGTTTTACAAACACAAAAACGGTTGAGAAATATATCTATTCTATATATATATATATATATATATATATATATATATATATATATAAAAGTGTGTGTGTGTGTGTGTGTACATTTTCCTATGCAATAACTGTCAATTTTCAGTCTACAAACTCGAAATTTGATATACAGGATACTGAGATTTGGGAAAATCTTTGTGATCGGTTTTCGACCAGAAATTTGGCTGTTAAGGGGGTCAAAGTTCAACGATTTGACCTTTGAGCACTCTACCAAACTCCTCTGCCAAATTTCGGTCTAAACACTTGAACTTTTAGATATAGGTTTCTTGGACATGGATCTAACTTAATAACTTGATTTGAGCCTAAAACAGTCAATGGTAACGCGACATAATAGGGGTCTAATTAAAAAAAGACCGCTTTTTTTTTCCTTTTTTTTTGCTCAACATACACCTCCAAACACCTGGGCAACGCCAGGCTGAAATGCTAGTATATTAATATAAGTAAAAATGGTTGGAAAATATATAAAAGTATATATTAAAAAAATGTGATCTGATGGGTCACCAACTGAGCTAAACTATTTCTTCATTAATTTTTTAATAATGCAAAAAAAAAAAAATTGAACAAATTGAAAGCAGAAAAATAAAAAGCAAATTAAGTACAATTTACTTTTTTAAGTAATTCAATAAATCTATTGTTTATAAATACTACTAAATATAAATAGTTCTTTTTAAAATTGTAATAAATCTATAAATTAATATAATCACAGATAAGATTTATATCATACTGTGAATTTCTGTCAATTTTGGAGTAAAGAAAACACATAAGCATGTAAGTTTTCTTTACTCCAAAATTGACAGAAATTCACAGTATGATATAAATATTATCTGTGATTATATTAATTTATAGATTTATTACAATTTTTAAAATAACTATTTTAAAATAACTATAAAGCTTCTGCAAAAATTCAAGGCCTTATCGAACAAATTAAAGTCGTTTTCAGAATTATTTGCCAAATGAAAGCTATACAATGCCAAGGTGAAAATATATGTAAAAATGCCTTCAGAAAATGTTCAGAGAAGTTGAATGTTTAGAAAATAGTAAGATACACATTAAAAAGAGAAAATCTTGAATTTGTTAAGTACGCTCTTTAAATTTTCCAGAAACATGTGCAGGTTTTCTTTGCTCTGCAATTCACATTAAAACACGATATAACTATGACCGTCATTAACACAGAGTTCAACTTGATTAATTGATTATTTTATCTTTTACTTTTTATTCTATTTAAATCTATTGAAAATGCCTTTTAGTTAACAAAAAAGTTTTTTTTATATATTTTTTCAAATTCATGCTAGCCAGTGATACATTTTTGTACTATGTTTATCCTCTGATGAAAAGAGTCTATCTTTGAAATAACATTGGTAAAGGATTTATCCCTTGTTTGAATTTGATGGATCAATAAATATTGTAATTTATTCGATTTTATTTTCATCATCTATTTTTGCAAATTGTATTAGAGCTATAAATGAATATAAAATCACAGATTAGAATTATGTCATCCTGCCAACTTATGCTCATTTTGGAGCAAAGAAAACTTACACGCTTTTCTGAAAAAAAATTCAGAGCCTTATTGAACAAATTCAAGTTGTTTTCAGAATCGGTTGTCAAATGAAAGCTATGCAATGCCAAGGTGAAGTTTCATGTAAAGATGCCTTCAGAAAATGTTTGGAAACGTTGACTGCAGACGCACATTAAAAGCACAAGAACTTGATTTTGTTCAAATATGCTCTGAATTTTTGTCAATTTCAAAGCAAAGAAAACTTACACGCATTTCTGTCACAGTAGACAACTGCCAAATAATGTGTAGCAATAAACAGTGAAAAGTAGGATGGTTGTACTTGTGAACCAAAAATAGGTAAAAGGTCCCCAAAATTAATTCTAGCAAATAAAGCATCAAATAAATTTATTTTTGGAAGTTAATCAATAAATCAAATCAACTCTAAAAAAAATTTTTATGAATTAAAATGTCTAAATAAATTGCATACAATCTCTAAATCATATTAATCAATATATATAACAAAGAATAGTATTCTTTTTCTAATATTTCCTCTTTATATATTATTTAAATAATATATCGCTTAATGCTGATACAATGCATACATATACATACATATATATATATATATATATATATATATATATACATACATACACACACACAAACATATATATATATAACTACTTAATTTACTCACATAAAATTAATATACGAAAGTATAGATTTATGCGTAAACTTTAAGTATTTACTTCAAAAGTGCTCAATATGTAGGTAGAGCTAGTTAGTAATTTATAAAATATATATGGCGATTAAGCTACACTGAATATTCAGCGTTTTATATATATATATATATATATATATATATATATATATATATATATATATATATATACACACACACACAAACATATATATATATATTCACACACATGTATATTTACATACACATTCACATTCACACACAAACACACATATATATATAACGCAATCATGAAGGGAAGACTTAAATTCTTGATTAAAAACGTTTAAAATAAAGTTAACGGGGTGAAGAGAAGGGAAAGAAAAAATGGGGGAGTCAGCTGACCTGTTTCGCCCTCACTTTATCAAAGCTGTATCGAGGGATTTGTTTTGGAGAAAGAAAAAAAAAACTAATCAGAATAAAATCAAATAAAAGCATTTTCTTTCCAACTAAATCCCACCCCTATATTGTAAAGATTACTAAATACCGTAAAGCCTTCTCCTCGAATAGCTTTTTTCCCTCAGACTGCTGCACTTTGGAATTCCTCCCCAGGCTAGTGCTTTCCTGACTGTACTGCTATGCAGAAATTCAAGTGTAATGTAAACAGACATCTCACTGCCCAACTCCCTAAATAGTATCCCTGCAAATCTGGTCTCAAATAGTAGCCTCTCACGACTAAGTGACCCTGTGCTTTGTTTGGGGTGAATAGATAATAAATAAACCAATTTTCATCTCAAATATTCAGAAACATAATACGTTGTCCTCGCGGGGGAGGGGGGTGGCATGAGAAAGAGGGACACACGCATTTCACTAATATACAGCAATATTGAAACAAAGTTAAAAATGGATACTCGTAACCATGTTAATAATGTTAATTTATTTAAACAGGATAAATCTACATTGATGCTGACGCGTCTCAACACGCAAAGTTATTCATC
>NC_136497.1:122556911-122609411 GCF_053919585.1 Euprymna scolopes | reverse complement strand
TGTGTGTGTGTGTGTGTGTGTGCGTGCGTGTGTCTGTAGATATATACATACACATTTAAAAAATCAATACCGTAAAGAAAATCTAATTTGTATTCTCTTTCAAGTTTCTTGAATTTCTTACGTCTGAGTGTTTACAAGACACATAAGTAAACAAAATCAATATTCACTAATCACTAAGACAGCTAATGAGTACTTAGTAAGATAACAAAATATAGTCCAAACAATCATTAGTGAAGTTAAGTGAATTAGAGAAACACCTTTAATTCTTTATTTGTGTGTGTGTGTGTGTGTGTGTGTGTGTGTGTGTGTGTGTGTGTGTGTGTGTGTGTAGCGTCCACAAAGTAAGCAACCATCAATCATGGACGATGGAGTCAAGCCGAAAATAATATATATATATATATTTGAATCTGAGGTCTGAGGAACTTCATCGTTTAAATACTTAGCCTATCTAACATATTACAAGGTAAAATCACAATAAATTTTCAGTTTTCAGAGAGAACTATCATACGAAGGAAAAATGAAGGCAAAAGAAAGACTAGATAGGAAGAGGGTGATAGTAAAAAAAAAAAAAAAAAAAAAAAAAAAAGAAAAAGAGGGTACTCTTGCATAATTTGACCCGGATTCTGGAATTCCCGTCAAACATGAATCGGGTGAGACCGGCAATCATCGGTTTCAGCCGAGCGTTGTTCAAATGTTGACACGCTAAATCGACTTTTTATTTTTTATTTACATCACCGACAAGGTTTTTTTCTTTGGTGACCGTACCAAATATAAAAATATTTTCAGTCCTTTAAAGGTACGTTTTTGTTATTTTTGATTATTTGCATGTGTGTATTTTTTTTTCTGGTTTGTTTGTTTTTAAATTAGTCTGCGTCTGTTACAACGCTCGTCTTAAACCAATGATTGCCAGTCTCGCCCAATCCATGCTTGACGGAAATTCCCAAAAATCTGGATCAAATTATGCAAGCATAACAAAAAGAGAAGGCAAGAGAGAAAAAGAGCTTAAATAAATTAGAGAAGCATCTTTAATTTGTTAATTTTTTTTTTTTTTTTTTGTAGTTGCCGCAATATAAGCCGTCATCAATCACTGATGATGGAGTTGCACCAAAAATAATGTATGCATTTGTGTACCAGAGCGTGGATGCATGGATGCAAATGCAAGCGAAATGACGTCACCAGTAAAGAAAAAGACTATAAAAAAAGAGAAAGAGCACATTAGAGAGTATGATCACATTATAGATGTGGAGCACGTTCGCAATCATGTTAGAGAGGTGGATGATGTTTGAGAGCAGGTTCAAGAAGACGGTCACGTGAGACATGTCACAGCAGTAACAAGAGAATGAGGGAATAAATGTTGTTCTTTGTCTGCTTCGCGACTGAGGCTACAACGTGTTGGTTCCCAAACTACGTCACATTTAAATCTAAGGTCGGAGGAACTTTATCACTTAAATACTTTGACCATCTAACATATACAAAGTAAAACGGAGATAAATTTTCAGTTTTCAGAGATAACCTTCCTAGAGAGGGAAAAGGAAGGCAAAGGGAAGACAAGAGAAGAAGAGGAAGAAAGTAAAAAATAAAAGGGAAAGTGTGTGTGTGAGAGAGAGAGAGAGAGAGAGAGAGAGAGAGAGAGAAAGAGAGCTTAAATACTTTGATCACTTTTGAAAAATCAACATTTTTAGAGTTTTCAGTAGCTCAGACATATAAATAATAAAAGAAAAGCTGAAATCGAAATACATTTCCTGTTTTATATGGCAAGAGAAAGGGAAAAAAGCAAATAGCAAGTCAGACAACCACTTCGGACATACCCTGTTGGATGTAATGAATTTGAAAAGAATTATATAATATTATTATAACTTTATGATTAAAAGTCAATGGGAGAGAAACAACTTTTTTCATAAACAACTTAACTCAGTCAATCCGAAAACCTGTGGCGTAACGGACATAGGTGCTAAATATAAGACATACGTTAAGAATATCGGATGTTACATCAGCTAAATCATTGTGAGAATAACATCCAAGATGAGAACAGTAATCTGAATAATCCAAATAATAGCTTTGACTAAAGAAAAAACTAAAATTACAGAGTGCACATATGAGAGGAAGGAGACAGGAAGTCATTCTTTGATTAAATAAAAGTCCATTTAACTCTCTTTCTCACTGCATGGAATCAATTGAAATCTTTGTCTTCATGGTAAAATGAATATTTTCAGTTTTCAGAGAGAACTGTCAGAAGAGAGATAAGGAAGGCTAGTCAAGGCAAAGAGAAGAAGAAAGAAAAATGAATAAAACCCAACCAAATAGCAACGTAAAAAAAAAGGAGGTAAAAAAAGCAACAAACTTACATCCGTGAGATGGTCTAGTAATTTAGATTTTTTTTTTTTTTTTTTTTTTACAAGAGAGTCACCATTTATCAAGGTTTGAAGGCCACTCGAGAATGGATTTGCAATGTGAAATCTGACAAAAGGACAAACACCTCAGGTTAGAGGATTTGCTATAAAACACTACATTTGCTCAGCATCGAAATTATCCTTAAGACGAATTGATTACGTTGATATGACCATCTGAAGCATACGTATGAATACCTTAAATTGCAGGAAGCTGGACCAACTAAGGAAAACTTGGAAGGAAGCAATTCAACAAAAATGTACAGAGTGGAATCTGGAAACAGCTGACTTGTGGAGCTGTAAGAACTGAACAAAGAAGTGAGCTTGCATAATATCAGTTCATATGTGACCCCTGAATAAGGGAAATGTGATGTCACATGAATAGAAGAAGAAGAAGAAGAAGAAGAAGAAGAAGAAGAAGAAGAAGAAGAAGAAGAAGAAGAAGAAGAAGAAGAAGAAAAAAGAAGAAGAAGAAAAAGAAGAAGAAAAAGAAGAAAAAAAGAAGAAGAAGAAGAAGAAGAAGAAGAAGAAGAAAGAGGGGGTGAGGATATGGAATAAGTTGAGTACTGGATAGTAAGCTTGCATAATATCAATTCATATTTGACCCCTGAATAAAGAAAATGTCACATGAAAATAATAAGAAGAACAACAACAACTGTGAGTACAGGAGAGTAAATTAATAAATATCTAACGAACTCATATCCATTGAACGGTCTAGCAATTTAAGAGGAAATCTTTTTTTCTTTTTTTTTTTCTGAATTTAAACGAAAGCGAAATCCTGCTAAAAAGCGAAGAACTCATATCATTGCATAAAACAATGAAGAACTGATAACAATAGGTGATCGATAAGATTTTCCTTGATTATAATAAGCAGATTTAATTCTAGTTGTGTAGGGAGGCTGATTGGTAAAGTGGTAGCATCCGAATCCAGGAAGAAGTGAAGAATAATCAATATATCAATCGAAATTATCCAAAGTTTTAAATTGATAAAATAAGACCTTGAATCTTTGGTGGATCTATTGGATATTAAGTATAAATGAATTTATGTTAAGTGGGACAACCTCGTGAAGTGACGTATCGTTTATGATATCTGTGGTGGACTAGATAGGTCACTAATAGAATAAGCAGGAAAGAAATTTAAATTATTATTCATTATTGATTATTATTATTAATGATGATGATGATGCTGATGATTTATTTTTACTCACTAGGAGTAGTCACACAAGCCCTCATCAAAAATTGCTCTTTGAGAACAACTTGTCGTATTTTCTGGAGTCTGAGTGACAAGTCTCACCAGATTTCCAGTACTCTCCACCTCTTTCAATAACCTTTGCAGATGAATTTGCATCATGGCAACAGCCACTTACCATTGATTTCTAGTTGGCAGTGACCCTTGGTCTTCATTTGAATTTAGGTGGCAATAAGCCCCCACAAACTCCCAGTTCTCTTTGCACTCCTCCAGTGGAGGTCTGGTTAGTGCTTTCAACAAGTCTTACCAAATTTCCAGTACTCTCCACTTAACCTTTGCAAATGAATTTTCGTTATCACAACAGTCGTTTGCCATTGACTTCTTGTTCAGTTTTGTGGTTTCAGTTTTCTTAGATCTTTTTGTTTTACTCCTGTTGGAGATTCTATATGTCCGGCCAGCGTTTGTCATTCATGTCGATTATTTTCTACATTTAAGGGCTTTCCTTAAGATTTTGTCTGTTTTTAGCATTACCATCTATTGCATAGTCTTAGTTTTCCTCTCGATTCCGATTTCTCCTTTTTTCAAATTCTTGGAGAATTATTATCATTATTATTAATATTATTATTATGTTTTCATTATTTTTATATAGCAGTAAAATGACTTGCCATCTAATTTACATATGTGCCTGTGGCATGTTTTTTCTATAGTAAGATGCAATTTTTGCTTATTTAAAAAAAAACAAAAAAACTTTGGATTTATTTACATGACTCAGCATGTTATATTTTCTTATGGGTGGTTTGTTATGGATACAGCCACACCCTACGTGTATCCTACGAGAGAAGAGAATGATTTCATTGAGCTAACCATCTCGAAACTGTTGGAAAAGCGAAAGGAGATGAGCATTAAGTTTACGCATGACTGAAGAGTGTGCTAATAATTAAGCTGAAAACGTTTGTAGGGCAAATGTTCATTGTTGAAATGAAATTTGCCATGCGAACATGAAGAATGGCTTTCATAAACTAAAACCAATTAACAACGCATAACAAGTGAAGCAGAAGAATTAAAAACACTTATCGTAATTATCTCACAACAAATAACAAACCAAATCGACATCATATTTGGTTAAACGGCTGCTTTAGCACAGTAAACGATGGTCGCCCACATCTTAATAATAATAACTAGCGGGACCTGTGGAAATTCCACAGGGGACTCATTCATATGTAATATATTGATGTTGGCATTCTGTAGATGTTCAGTGTAAATGGGGACGCTCTAATATCGATGTAGCCTTTTTGTTAAAACTGCAAAAGTATTTATCTAAGCTAGCAAGGACGGCCGGCATAGCCCAGTTATAAAGTACGCTTAAATACGATATCTTAATTCTTGCAGATTTTGTATATATTATTATAGAGTTAATGTTCTATCGATTTTTATATATTATTAGCATTTCAGCCTGGCGTTGCCCGGGTGTTTGGAGGTTTATGTTGAGCAAAAAAAAAAGTGGTAAATTTTTTTTAACTTTGACTCCTCTTATGACCCCTTAACATTTATTTTTTGGGCTCAAATAAAGTTATTAAGTTAGATCCATGTCCAAGGAACCTATATCTAAAATTTCAAGTGTTTAGACTCAAAATTGCCGGAGGAGTTTGGTAGAGTGCTCAAAGGTCAAATCGTTGAACATTGACCCCTTAACAGCCAAATTTCTGTCCAAAAACCGATTACAAAGATTTTCCCAAATCTCAGTACCCTGTATATCAAATTTCGAGTCTGTAGACTGAAAATTGACAGAGATATTGTGTAGGGAAATGTACACAGACAGGCAGACACACACACACACTTTCACAGATATATAGATAAAGTTGCGATTTCAAAAATAAAAAAAATATATATATATGATTTGGATGCATCAGATTGAATCGAAACCGAAACTTATGAAAAAAATACATGCATATATATAAATTGAAGTTCATAACAATTAAACGACAGTCACTCGGATGTAAGCGTGACACACAAAATAAAAAACACACACGCTATCTTATAAAGACATATATAATAATAATATTTAGTTAAATGTTGGTTTTACACCCAAAACAAACAATAACAAATTGAATCGTCATCATAATCATTCTAACAGTTTAATGTCTGTTTTAGCAGAGTGAACAATGGTTTGACCGTGGAGCGATCTATACTGAGATCATCATCTTTGGTTTAACGTTCGTTTTACATATCAGCATCTGTTGGACGGCTTTTAGAAACTAACTTCCAAACTGAATATTTCTAGTAAACTTTTTTTTTTTTTACAAAGAAATCACCACTTATCAAGGCATGAAGGCCACTCGAGGATAAAGGTTAATGAGTGGTAGTGTAGCAATCGTTAATGGTGTCAGTTGGGCACAATTTGATTATTTAAGGGACGGTTCATCAAGAACTTGTTTACATTTGAAGGCTACCATACTGTAGTCAGTCGGGAAGCAGGCCAACGGAACAGTGTTCTACAGCCAAGTAGTTCTAGGAAAGCTGTGTTCATGGAATCTGCATTTAGATTTAGGCACAGATAGAGAGTGTGTGGGGGAGAGGACTGTTGATAGTGGTTGTAGCTAGTCAGTGTTTTTTTTTATGAAAGTTTGGCAAGGGGATAATAGATTGGAGCTCAGACGAGCAGTTGCCGTGAAAATAACAATAGAGTAGAGACAGCTCTGCGACGTCTCTTCTGTGGGAAAGAGGCCGCAGGAAAGAGAAAAGTGCATCACCTATTCGAAGCCGGTTTTGAAAGGCAGGATTGCGTTTGTAGCTAAACAATAGAACTATTGGGCCAACTTTTGTTGCATTTTTGTCAATTTTGTCATAAAAATAAGAATTCTGCATTAATTAAAATATATTCATACACATTTTATGACCAGGCAATGCCAGGCGCCCGCTATTTATGAAATATTTCTGTTACACTCTCTCTCTCTCTCTCTCTCTCTCTCTAATATAGATAGTATTTAAAATCATAACCATTAATACATTCTTATCATCAATCTATTCATCATCTGTTTATCATCATCATCAATGAATTCATCATTTGTTTATCATCATCATCATCATCAATCTATTTAATCATCATCATCATGTTTAATGTCTGTTTTACATGCTGGCTTCTGGCTGAACATGATTCTGAAGGTGATGATAAATAGATTGATGATGATGATGATGATGATGATGATGATGATGATGAGGAGGAGGAGGAGGAGGAGGAGGAGGAGGAGAATATATTGATGCTTAGGATTATAAATATTATCTACATGTTGGACGGCTTTTAGAAATTTACTTCCAATAAAACCTATCTCTGGCCAGGTCTTTATTTATCTCTCTTTTTATCAAGTCCATCCTTATCACTTCCTCCCATGTTTTTTTTTCCTCACAAACTAAACATGCTACTTCAATTGTAACATGGTTCAGTAAAGTTGGTGGCAATACAAGTTAATTTATACTTAACTAGCAGGGGTGCCCGGCGTTGCTCGGGTGTTTGGAGGTGTATGCTGTGCAAAAAAAGCAAAAAAACAAAAAAAATGGTTAATTTTTTAAAACTTTGACCCCTATTATGATCCCTTAAAATTTATAGTTTCGGGCTCAAATCACTTTATTAAGTTAGATCCAGGTTCAAGGAACCTATATCTAAAATTTCAAGTGTCTAGACCCAAAATTGTCGGAGGAGTTTGGTAGAGTTCTTAAAGGTCAAATCGTTGAAATTTGACCCCTTAACAGCCAAATTTCTGGCTGACACCCATCACATCGATTTTCCCAAATCTCAGTACCCGGTATTTCAAATTTCGAGTCTATAGACTAAAAATTGACAGAGTTATTGCGTAGGGAAATGTACACAGACAGACAGACACACAGACAGACAGACAGACACGTTCACTTTTATAGATATAATAGATTATGCCTGACAGCTGTGTTCCGCGATTCATAATTAGTTTAGAAGTGAACCCTGTACTCATACACATAAGCACATATCTAACTTTATGTAGACAGATATATTAATTGAGATTTTAAGAGAAACCTTGTAAAAAAAACAAAAAAACATTTGATGCCTATCAACATTCTCAAACGCTATAAAACTTCTTAACGGAAACAGAGGAAACAGTTCAAAGGTCAGAGGTCATTGTTTGATTCCTAGAATAAATGTCACTAATCAGATATAAAGTCAAGATAAATATGATATAAGAGAAACATGATATAAGAGTGAATAAGCCAGCTCAAAAATAAATCTATCTATATATAAAACTCAATGTATGCATGTTTGTGCGTTCCGTATAGAAAGGTTAGAGAATCTATATAAATTCTAAGAGTGTATTCTTATGTAAAATTTATCAAGGAAGACAATGGAAACGTTCCACAATCTCGAAGTGCACTCCTAAGAGGCCTGCAAAAAGTGCCTAGGATACTTTGACAGCATTCCCTGGTAGGGGTAGCTAAGGTGATTAGCAATAAACTAACCTCTTCTTATAAGGTGAGAAGGCAAAGCCTGCAAGGGTGGACCTCCTAGAACTGCACAGGCCATACTTCAGCCAACAAAGAACAATTCACTTTAACAATGGTTATAATTCTTTAAAATGTACAATCTTTTCTTAGTACCTAATGTATCTCGTTAAATTCTGAACAACGTTGGGTGTTAATATTTATTATTAGGGCCTGCCCAGTTCATCTAGTATTTATATAGTATTATCTCCCTCCCACCGCATAATGATGTGACACAAGAGTAGGAAAGCAGAGTTTGAAAAAATAGTGCTCTAGAGGAAGAATACTCTGGCCTGCAAAAAATGTCTGCCCAGCCCTGTCGGCATTCTCTAGTAGGGGTATCTCAGGTGATTAGCAATAAACTAAACTCTTCTCATAGGATCATATAGCAAAGCCTGGGAGGGTGAACCTCTTAGAACTGTACAGGAACATAGATGGAACTCAGTAAACAGAGAACAAACTATCTTAACAATGGTCGAGACTATGTTGGTGCCGAAAAAAAACATGGCTGTGTATAAGATAATGGGATAAAAATCAATATTAAATATAGTGGAACTTAAGTGGAAGACTGCCTTGAATTTGTACATTAAATTTAGTAAACATAGATTCTTTCGACGTTTTCGATCTACGAGAGGCAAGCAAACAAGAGTAAGGATTCCTGGTAATGGTCATCATTCAAATGACGCATAATGGAATTTAAACGGAACTGCTGGAAAACGACATAAAACATCCATTATTTTTACGATAAAATAGACAAAAATGTGACGAAAGTCGGCCCAATGATATTTCTATTGTTTGCCAAAGAACTCAAAAGCAATCATTTGTTCCACTAAACTTTGAACCACTCAGGCTCTGACAATTGTCGATAAAATACCAATATCTTTTTTGTCTTGGACGAAACTGATTTATTTGCATGAAAATGGCACATAGCACTCAGAACTAATCTATCACAAAAAATACAGACGTAAAAAAAAAACAACCAACAACAAAATACGGACTAAAACTATAAAAGACCAAACAATCGAAATAATAAAACAAACATTAAAACTTACATCTTTGATGACATTTGAAAAACAATTCCATTATGGACGACTAAGTAGATACGCAGAAATGCTTAATAAAAAGCCAGTCGGACTTAATACTGAAATCACATATGGCATATAAAAAATTAAAAAAAAAAAAGATATCTTATGTTTCGGAATTTTTAAGATGAGTGATAATTTCTATTATTTGTAGTATTTTTATCTTGAGTGTGATGCGCACAACGTTTCAGCCAATGTAACCTCTGACCTTATTTAGCTGGATTCAGTTGAACGCAGAAACCTTTCTGCTGAACTCAAGGAATCTGCACAAAATTTCAAATGGAACCCTTTATTTAATCCAATTGTTTTCTTAGTTTGGACTCACTATATATAAAGGCTTCGTTTTTTGTTTTTTTAAAGACGGTGAACTTTAAATTAAAATCAATCAAAGAAAAATATTTTTATCATACAAATATGTGGTTTATTCCGAGGATTAATTTTTGGCATTTATAAATAATTTAGATACAATTGCATGAATATGGCATAATTTAGAGGTCCGATTTTCACAAACGCTACACATTAAACAAGGCTGCATTTTGGCAAAAACTTGCTAAATGTTTTTTTCCAAGTGGTTTATTGTATCTGGTTTATCAGCATAGATATGGGACTTTACATAACCGCAAAGAAAATAATCTAATGGAGTTAAATTGCATGAATAAGGTAGCTAACTGACAGGTCAACTTAGCAAAATTATTCGGACATATGTTTTTATCTTGAATGTTATTCACACTCCATTTTGCCTGATGCAACCTCTGACCTTATTCAGAGCTTGTTGAATTCGGAAATCTTTTTGTTGCACTCAGGAAGCTGCACAAAATTTCAAACAGATTTCCTTTAGATTTTTCAAGTTGTAGTATTTCCTTCAGCTTTGTTGCAGATTCTAACAGTCTATTATTTCAAACACTACCGTGTTTGAATATATAGTTAAGTGTTAGTTTTAGTCATTTAGAACTGCTTTAAAGCTTCACCGCTCACTTATTTTGTGACCAAATTTCAAACAATTTTTCCAGTTCGTAGGTCACCTGCTCAGATATATTATGAAATAAAAATTTTAAATTTTCATTCATTAAAACAAAGGTTATCATAAAATTACTGGTGTTCAAGAGTCCTCAGAATTAGTAAGGAATGTGAGAGAGAGTTTCTTCTGATTGGCTGTTGGTTACCATAGCAACTTTTTCAACATTGACGTTTGAGAGACGATTTTTTCTGATTGGCTGTTGGTTACCATAGCAACGTTTTCGTTGTGACACCTTCATAAATCATAATGGGAATGTCGCTTGCATGCCATTTTATTTGAGTTATATAGAAAGAGTTTACAAAAGTGATGCTCTTTGCTAGGGCTGATAATTTTTCGCTTATGATGCCGCCCGTTAATTCTGTTTCTCTCTTTTTTGTCCCTTCTTTCTGTTTATTTACTTAATTACATCTTTTATTTGATCTTTTTATTTAGTCAATTTAAGAAGTTAATAATAATTTTTTTTATGGATTGTTGACAATGCATATGATATTAAACAGAAAAAAGAAAATATTATTTCAAAGCAAAGAGTGGAAAAATCATGGATTACAATACTGAAAAGGTAAGCATGAAAAGTTATATGGTTAAGATTAGACTTAGAAAAGTAAAAGGGCTAGTTGTTAAAACTGGAAAAAGAAAAAGACGAGATATTCTAGTGAAAAAATGTAAGTTTATAACTTAAAATATTGCAACATTAAGAATTTTTTTTAAAAATTCAATTTAACATTATATAATCAATTCTTAATGCTGCAATATTCTAAGTTATAAATTTATTATATTTTTTACTAGAACATCTTCTCTTTTTCTTTTCCAGTTTTAACAACTAGTCCTTTTACTTTTCTAAGTTTAATCTTAACCAGATTACTTTTCATGTTCACATTTTTCCACATAATCTATAATATAAATCTCACCTGTCTGTTTAAATATATGTATGTATGTTTGTATGCCTGCCTAAAACTTTTAAGAGAGGCGACAGATTTTCACAGGATCAGTATCATTTTGAAGCTCGACCCTTCAGATGATAAATATCGAAAAATTGGCTAAAAACATTAATTCCTTCACCCTCAACTGGGCACTTTTCTACAGAGAGGGTCACTTTTTTCGCAAGTCATCCTCTCTTTTCGATTGACTAGCCTTAACTTAAACCTTCATCACTTCTGGTTTGGCGATGGGCACAACAGCAAAGACATCACATATTTTTTTCACATTCTTTTCCTCGTTCGCGTTATGGGTTCGAGCCTGCCTACCTACTACTACTTTTGTTCTTTTTTTTGCTCAACACCCCCCCCTCAAACACTCGGGAAATACCGGTTACCCAAGCTAGTATATATATATATATATATATATATATATATATATATATGTATGTATATATATATATATATATGTGTGTGTGTGTGTAACTGTTAGACTTTTGACATAATATACACATTGTAGACTCATAACCTTAAAATAAATGTTTCTGAATAATATATACATGTCTTATATGAAATCTAGTTACTATATACATGCATCTTTTCTTTTTTTACACAGGAGTCACCACTTATCAAGACCTGAAGGTTACTCAAGGATAATGGTTGAGTGTAAGGTGGTTGGTGAAACAACAGCGTAATGATCAGTAGTGGTGGAAATTGAGTAGAATTTTATTATCTGAGTACAGCTCAACAATAAATTTGTTTATATTGGACTTTAAGACGATTGTATTGTAGTCAGCGAGAAAGCAGTCGTGCAGTATAGAGTTCCACAGGTGATCCGTTCTAGGAAAGAAACTTTGTTCATGGAATTAGCATTTAGACTTAAGCACAGATAGAGAGTGAGAGAAATTGTTGACAGTGGTTGTAGCTAGACGAGTGTTTCCTGTGAATGTTTTGCAGGCAGGTTCCATAGATTGAAGCTCAGTTAACCACTTGACATAAAAATAACGATAGAGCTTATATAGGCTCGCAATGTCTCTTCTGTCAGAAAGAGGGAGTAAGGAGGCGAAAACGTCATCGAGCACTAGATTTTGAAGATAGTTTTGTACCCTTGTCAAGGCAGCAATGCAGCTCCTCCCCAGATGTGACAGCAGTACTCCTATCATAGGACGTTCATGAGTAATATGCACATGTCCTATACGAAGTCTGGTTATTACAAATATTACGCATATGCAAGTTCATTATATTTGATTAAAAATAAACCAATGATCGTATTTATCGAAACCCACAATATAATCAAACAGCTAAAAATCTGAACTGAGCCAAAAAAATGGTTCTACTTCTTTTTCATTCTCATAAAACATCAATATCAAACATGGCCATGAAGTCAAATTCGGTTCCGATATTGGATGGCACTGATTGGTCCAATAATTCAAAAGAAATCATCTTTTTATTCTTTCTTTTTTTTTCTTTATAGATCAACCCCATTCATTATTTCAGTTTCTAGCTGCACCTATGCTAGCGTGGTCTACACGCACAGACTTGGCAGTGACTGCTTGGTGGTTTGTGTCGTCATCAGTGAATATTGGAGTCAATAGACCAGCCGGGTTAACAATGAGCATCATTAGCCCGAATAGGATGCAGATTGGTCGAAGAGGACTAGCAATATTCATAGATTCTCGGGCATATGCGCACCAGGCGCAAGACGGCTCCGTTATGATGGATTTCAAAGATTAAGACGATGATAGACTGATTCAACTTAACAAACACATCGAGCAAAAAGAATCCTTTTGATATAGACAATTGGAAAGATGGTAGAAGGAAAATTGGTAAAAGAATCCACCATCTCCTTGCTTCACTTCCCCAAAATCGACACAGGTTTCAAGCAATGTTCATAATGCAGATTGTAAAATGACGTCACATAAATCATCATAAGTCTTATACAATTAGGTTTTTAACATAAAAGGTAGAACCTTCATTTTCCTCTCACTCTCTCTCGCTCTCTCTCTCTCTCTGTATATATATATATATATATATATATATTTTTAGTTTAGTTTAGCATATGCAAACATGTATAATAGTTTATAATTATTGATGTTATTTTCATAAGTATGCATACATTAATTAGAATTAATAAATTTATTTATTATTAAATAGACTATTTTGTTAGAATATTCATAACTTAATGTAGAATGTTAGTACGAGTATTTGGAGACTTTATTTTTAAAATTCAAAATGGCGTAATGGAAACATATTAAAGGTATTTGCAGCTTCTCTTCAAATTTTCGAATTTTGATAATGTCAAATAACACTTTATTTCCTTTTGATGGATTAATTGTTGCTATTTCTTCTGATGAAGGGCATAATAGATTCACTGATTGATATAATAATTAAGTGATTGATTTTGCACTACGAAACAGATACGGTAAAGAATTGTAAATGTCAACTGAATTAGAGGAATAAGTTATAAGATCGTCAACACCATGAATTTTGGAATATAGTTTTTTGTCATTTATTCACTATATACATATATACATATATACATATATATATATATATATATATATATATATTTCATAATGTTTTTAGGGATACAAAATTTAAATATTGCAATTAGGAAGGGAAGACTTTTATGATTTATGATTAAAAGTAAATTTGTATATATATATATATATATATATATATATATATATATATATATATATATATTCCTTTAATCTTCTCTCCAAAAAGGGGGAAAAAAGGGGAACAGAAGATTTCTCTTTCTTTCCTCTCCTGCTTCTCTTTTTCCCCCTTTTTGGAGAGAATATATATATATATATATATATATATATATATATATATATATATACAAATTTACTTTTAATCATGAATCATAAAAGTCTTCCCTTCCTAATTGCAATATATATATATATATATATATATATATATATATATATATATATATACACTGGGTTAAAGGTATTCAAGAGTGATAACTAATGACTTTAACAAGGTTATTAAGAGTGCTCACTTAGAAAAGAGCAAGATATATTTTTACTAATATAAACAAATTTACATGTTTGTGGCATTGGACATGCTAATGTTTCAGACAAATGGTCCATTAAAACCATAAGTTTTCGTCAGGCGACTTAATAAATGGTTGATTTCCACAGAAGAGACCGGTCCTCAAGAAAAAAGAAACAGTTCAATTTACTTATATTAAAATATTACCCAATTAAAGAGAGGAGGAAGGGGAGTCATGTTTTTTTTTTTTTTTTTTAATTACATTTTCACCCCAAACAAGGCACATTGCCACTTTGATGTAGGACGCTACTATCAGGAGCAACAACTACTGGGGTACTATGTAGGGATTTGGGCAGAAAAGCCTTAGATATATTTAGAACTACCGCTCTGCCTTCCCCCGCTTTGTCCAGTGAATGGTATATATATGTACTATAAACATTAAAAGAAAGGCAGAAGAAAAAAAGAAGAAAAAGGGAAGAAGAAACAGAAAAAAGAAAAAGAAAAAAGGGACAGCAAATATATATATATATATATATATATATATATATATATATATATATTATTAGCAGGCTGCCCAGCATTGCCTGACCGTAAAATATGCTTAAATATTATATTTTTATTAATGCAAATTTTGTTTTATTATAAGGCTATTTGCTATCAATCATTAGGGCTTTGACAACAGCATATTATTTTCATTGTTTTCATTCTCGAGTATATATCTGACACAGTTAGACACAATCAACCGAGAACCACATCACTCTACATAAAAACATATAAGATATCAATGGATATATACCTGAGAATCAAAACAAGGAAAAGAATATGCTGTTGTCATAGCCCTGATTATTATATTATACCCAATATATAGTAGTTGCTCATCCCAAGCCCTGAGAGGGCCCAGTCATAAAATATGCTTAAATATACCACTTTAATTTATGTGGATTTCATGTTTATTATTATAGAACGAATATTTTCAGAATGATTATTATATTGTACCCAATATGTAGTAGTGATTCCAAAGTTTTTAAAAAAGTGATTTGGGTGCCATCAGCTAGATTAAAAACCAAAACTCCAGCCTTAGTTGTTACCATTATATCTATTGTCAGATGGATAAGAAAACGGTAAAATTTAATCGCCATTATCATATATCTATGCATGCCTACAAGAACACTTTAAGTCAACTTATGCCTGCCATTCCAATTTTTTTTCAATTTTGACTCCTTAGCAGATATTTTTACCAACTGTACACAAAATCAAATTTGTTTCACAGGTCCAAATATTCTATATATCAAGTTTCAAATGTGTAGACCAAAAATTGACAGAGGAGCTTGGTAGAGACTGTTCATCAGAGAGGCAGATAAGATTACTTTTTTTGAACTCTATATGAGATACATAGATATTCGAATGTTCTATTATAGTTCTTTATCTCTCAAACACTGAGTTTGTAAAGAAATTGAAAACATAATTTTCATTTTTCCAATTAACCATTTTCATATGTTGTAGTATAATATTTTGTTTTGGTTTCTTGGTCTTACTCTATTCCCAGACAAGAATTTATCTAGTCTGTTGGAGTATCCAGCTTTGTGTAATTACTTGAGGTAACACCACTTGGAGAAGGTGCACCATTCCTCGTAAAAGCAAATGTGAGTAAGCCATAGTGAAGAGATTTTATTTGGGCAGCGAATACAAAATGTGATTTTTAATATTTAGTTAGGGTTTACTTCTAGGAAGAAATATCCTCAGGCCAGGTTGTTCTGACAAACCCCTGTACAGAGAGGCCTTAGACACTTGAGGATAGCGTCTTGTAGGTATTCAAGTTCTCGTGTGTGTGTGTGTGTGTGTTCTTCTGCATCAATGTTTTATTGACTTATCGAATAGATTTTGATACCATGAATAGATCTTTGGAAGATCTTACTGAAGTTGTGCTGCCCTGAGAGATTTGTGGTTCTCTCCACAACGGAATGACGGCTAGAGTTAATTCCAAGGCACTTTATCTGAGGAAATACCTATCAGCAACGGGGTCAAACTGGGTGACATTTCTGCACTCTTGTTATTTAATACCTACTTAGCCATATCTTCATGACCAGCTTTAAAAATCAGGCGGTTTTTACATCAGATATCAGACATCTGGGAGTGTATACATAATGTCTGTAGACCACTTTCTCAAGCAAAAGTCTCTTCTTCAATGATGAGGGAGCTGCTCTATGCGGATGTCTGTGATATCATTGTGAATTTTGAAGATGAGTTAGAATCCTTTCATATCTGCATGTTTTGGTTTTTATTACATTTTTACCTGAAACAAAGTACATTCGTACTTTGATGTATGGAGCTACTATCAGAGACCTAAGTTTCAGGGGCACTATGTAGGGAGTTTAGCAGCAAGATGTAACTCATTTGGTTTAAAGATCAACTTAAACAGACAGTCCTCATGTATGACCCAGCCTTATATAGAACCAACCTGGACACTCTATAAACACCAACTTAAAACTTTTTTAGGGTTTCCATCAATGATACCCGAGACAGATATTTCATATTAAATGGCAGTTCAATGTCTCAAATACAGATGTATTACGGAAGGCAGGTCTACATTCAGTCGATGGTAATGAAAAGTTGTCTCTGATGGTTTGGTCACATTGCGTGTATGGATTACCATCAACTGCCAAGGTCATTCTTCTATGGTGTGGGAAGGAAAGAGAAGTGCATTAAAACTGAAGAAGAGATTTAAGGACACGATAAAATCTTATCTGAAACAATTTGGACTATCTGTCCAATGGGGGAAAAATGGCGTTAGAAAGAAGTAAATGGCAGAAACTGATTCTCAAAAGCATAGAATTCTTTGAGAATAGCCATTTGCAGTAGAGCACCTACAAATTTCTAGATTCACAAAGGCAAACAGGGTCCAGCACCGGATCCACAAAGTTAACATACTAATAGTGACATATGTAGAAAATTATACCTATCTCTTACTGGTCCCAAAAGCCATTTGTGTCAATGTCTAGAACCTATCTTGTACCCCAATAATGTCACTGCAAACAGAACTGATCGGATGTGTCAATTCTGATGCAAAATCTCTCACAGTTTGACTGGTCTGAAGAGTCACCTAGGAACACATTTCATTTTACTTCATAAAACGCAAACAGTAAAAAAAAAAAAAAGAAGCAGTTACATGATCATCCAACTTGTTATAGAGATCGCCTTGCCATGGATTAATCATAATTATAGACATATAATAAATCATAATCACAGACATATATGATTAATCTTAATCACAGACATATATGATAAATCATAACTTTGTGTATGATTAATCATTTGTTTTTCATTGGTCCATTATTATCTCTACTTCATATTAATATGATTTCCAAAATTGACAGTCATTATACAGCAATAGAAAACAACTGTCAATTTAAAATTTTCGTAAACACGAAACAGGTGTGATGAATATTATTTTTTTTTATTGGAATCCTTTGAGATAAGTAATTTGTCTATTTATTTATTTATTTGTGGACTATTATCTTCATAGTTGTTGTTTCACCACGTTTCGGCCAACTCATCCTCTGGCCTTCTTCATCATATATATATAATTATTTCAATGTAATTCATTTTAAAACAATAAATATTCTTTGTTTTCTTACTGTGAAAATAGTTATCAATTAAATATTCTTAAAATCTACAAAACGATCGTCACTTTTTTTAATCTAAAATTGTACTGTTTTAATTGGCAGACTGAAATAGATGAGAGTTCTTTGGATTAGTATGTGTAGAACAGTTGAAGTACAGGTACAGTTCACTGGAGAAAGCTAAGGAAATCATTCGAGGAAGCGATAAGGGTGGAATTGAGAGAAAGAAGGATAAATGAAGACCTGGCCAGAAATAGGTTAGTTTAGAAGTGAATTTCTAAAATCTGTACAAAAATATGCTTTCATGTAGACGTTAAACAATATATTATAATTATTATTACTACTACTACTACTGCAGCTGCTGTTGCTGTTTGCATATAAATCCAACCAAATATAAATAAATAAAACGAATATATGCATTCTTTATTTCATTTAAAACTAGCCTGGGTGCCCAGCATTGCCCGGGTGTATGGAGGTGCGTATGGAGCAAAAAAAAAAAAAAAAAGTTTTGGTAGGCAGGCAGGCTCGAACCTGTAGTGCAAAGGAGGAAAATGTGAAAAAAAAAAGTGATGTCTTTGCTGTTGCACCCATCGCCAAACCAGAAGTGACGAATGTTTAAATTAAGGCTAGTCAATCGAAAAGAGGGAGTGACTTTCGAAAATATTGGTGAAAAAAGCAACCTCTCCCTGTAGAAAAACGTCCAGTTGAGGATGAAGGAATTATTGTTTTTAGCCAATTTTTCGATATTTGCCGTCCGGAGGTTCGAGCTTCAAAACGACAGACAGGTGAGATTTATATTATAGATTGTAGCAATTTAATTATTTATGAAACAATAAATATCCATGTCTTTTCATTGTAAAAATAATTATCAACTAAATGTTCTTCAAAGCAATAAAAATGAATGCCATTTTTTTTATGTATTCATTTAAAATCATACTTTTCTAGTTGACGAGGCCCAGATAATTTGATTTTGGAATATTTCATTTTAAAATGGTTAAAATCAGAATTATTTTACCTTAGCGACATCTGAATAATCACCAATTACTATAAAAAAAAAATCTCATTTTTTTTTCTTAATGTGTGTGAAAGGTGATAACGTACATACAAACATGAAGTAGTTAGCATATTATTATATAGACTAACAAGACTATTCGATTCTTAACTTTGCAGATCGTCACTTGGAAATCCTTAGCATCATTAATTTTAAAAAATACAACAACAATAGTGACTGAAGGTAAAAAAAAAAAAAAAAATTTTGGTCATAACGTAGATTCCATGAACATAGCTTCTTTCTGAGAAGTGCACGCCTGTGGAATTCTCTTCCGTTTGCCTGTTTCCCACCTGACTACAACTTGGATGTCTTCAAGTCCAACATAAACAAATTCCTGATTAATCGTCCCCTTAAGTAAGACACTTTATCAAATCTCCAATACCAACTATTACTACGATATTATCCCATTGATTATTGTACACAAAATAACCCTTATCTCCGAGTGGCTTCCGGGCCTTGATAAGTGATGATCCCCATGTAAAAAAAAAAAAAAAAAAATAGCCCCACTGCCTTATGACTGCCTTTTGAAAGGCAAAGGCTAAGGGAGTAAACCCCGACAAAACATCTGGTCTGCAGTTCCGATAGACAGATGGTGAAGCTCTGCAACATCTTTCCAGCAGCTCCTGTAGCTGCGCAGGCACCAACTGTATTGGCTTGCCTTTCCATTGGAGAGAAGGGCCCTGATAAATGGGCAAACCAAGGTTCTCTTATTAGCTGCCCAGGCCTGCACCTGGTTAGCCATATCAGACGATGCAGTAAACCAAGATGGATGCAGAATGCCATTGGTTCAAGAGGCAGAAGGCATTATTATTAGCAAGACTCAGAGCAATTCCATAGTTTATACTTAATCTTTTGTATATTGCTGACATGCATTGTGTGTTAAGCACAAACAAAACCCCTACAATATCATTGTATCACCTTTGTACAAAACTGAAACATGCATATCTAAGCACTATTTTTAATGTAGCCCATACATATAAGAAAAGGATCTTGATTTTTCCCTTGCATAAACAGTTTCTACCGGAAAATAACCAAACAAATCCCTCACAATCACTACTTAATGCACTTCCTAATGCGCGTTTATGAATTATTACATTTATTCTGAAAAAAAAAACAAAAAAAAAACTGCTTTTCTAAAACACCCAAAAAGAAGATAGCAAACATTTTCACTCTCTATCCAGGAAGTCCTCTCACACCTCTCACATCACCATGTTTCATCTTTAATAGGTATTATTTTAAGGCGATCACTTATTATTTCATTTTTTTTTCAATTATAATAATTCCAACATTATTACAAAAACAAATCAACATACAGTGATCCCCCACTCTAAAACATAAATTATTTTGCAATTTTTTTTTTTATAGTTAAATCATTCTATTATATTCAATCTCAGGCAATGCTGGAAAACGGGTTCTGCTATTTTGACAATATAACTAGCAATGGAAGTCTACTGTAGATTCAGAATATCTTTGGTTATGAGGGTCTACCTCTAAAACATTTGTAATAGTTTGTGATATATTTCCATTCCATTCTTTGGATGTTCAGCATAAATGCAAATCTGACAATATTATTATACTAATCAGATACTACACTTTGATCTTAACACAAAAGCCAAGAAAAGTTATTTTAGTTTAAGCAGACAAAAAAAATTGTTTATTTCTAAAAAAAGATACAATTAAAAATAAATTAGACACAATGGCATTTAAAATTGTGAAAAGAGGGGAGGGGGCTATGGTCATCCTTGTCATTGTACCTAAGATTTGTTTAATCACTTTCCTGGCTAGAATCCTCAATCACCCAAATACCACATTTACACCAGGAGGTCATCCTACTTAACATTCCTAAATCGAATTTTCTTTTTACTACACTTTTATCTTAACACCCAAGAAAATGTATTTTATTTTGAGTTTCCGTTTCAACACAACAGAGACATCAAATATAATTTTTTAAAATTACTTTTTTTTTTTTTTGCAATGCATCTTCAGCGATCGATCGAGCGTATCTTTAAAAGGGGATGGGGAGTGATAACATATTAATGAACATGAAATTGACTAAACATATTATTATATAAATAATTAACTATAATTACATTTTTTTTAAGTGAGGATTCTTCTCCAAAATTCCCTCTACATTAAAAATCTAAAATATAAAAAAAAATCTGTATGATGTATCGATAATGAAAGAGGATAACGAAAATATCATGTTCCAAAAATCATATAAACTGATCAAGCAGTTATATTTTTAACTAAGAAAATCAAATTTTATGAGTAAGTGAAAAGAGACTACCTTGTGGTACCATCTTGAAGAAACAAAGTTGAGATAACTCCACAATAATTCAAACGTGTATAACCAGCCTTGTAATTCATCAGCTAAGGATTTCCCATTAACTGCTTAAGATATTTTTATAAAATTAAAAATAAAACTACTTGATCAATTTACGTGATTTTAGGAATATGATCTTGTCGTTCCATCACAGGTATGTACATCTTAATTATTTTTCTGATTTTTTTTTTTTTTTAATATCAAGGGAATTCTGGACAGCCACCAAAGTGTGTTCAAATTCAATACAACATAAACTAAAAAATAAATAAATAAATGAACATTATGTACTAATACAATCAAATACATTTTCTCCCTGGTTTACTTTACATAAATAACAAATCTGAACTTGTAAGAAAAGAAAAACAATCTATAAAATGTATATATTTTTTTAACCCATGCTTTTAATTCCAAGTTGTCATTATATTTTTTGAACTTTCAACTTACCTTTTTGACAAGTGTCCAGAACAGAACAGTATTAACAAAAGCAGAATTTGAAAAACTTAAGATCGTAAAATAGTCACATTATCGGATGAGAATAATCACTGACATCACTAAAAAAGATATAAGTAAAAATTGGAAATCTTTTGGTAAATTTGTGTATTTACACCCTATGCTGTATCACTTTCCTTTCTCCACCAAAAAAAAAAAAAAAAAAAAAAAGCAATGAGATTCTACTTTTTTTTTGGAAGTGGGGGGGTAATTACTTGTGAACACCCAGAAAAACTTAGCGAATAAAAGAGAGCGAACATTATTTTAGAATTTTAAGTGAGAATCAGTTTTGTACATAGATACGTACATGCCAAATGAATAGCCGATGCTCAAAATGTATAAATATATTGACCCCTCCCTTTACTTAAAAAATTCACCAAAAATCAGGAAATTAACCAATTTTAATATTTTCAGGATTTATCAAATAATGATCACAGAGTATAATGAACCCATTATTTTTATTTGAATGTTAGTGGAACTGTATTATTTTGTTTAAACAAAAAACACCTTTACTAAAGTTTTGCATGAATTTATTTTTGCTTTTTTTATGAAACTGAAGCATCATAAATTGTAACGATAAAAAAATTTATTTAAAAAAAGAAAAATTAATTTTATCAGGAACATTACAAAAAAAACCTAACGTCTAAATTAATGAATTTGATATAACTCAAAGAAAAATTATTTTCTCGAACTACTGATATAATCACTGAATTAAGCATTGTTTATTTAATATTTTCACACAAAAAAAATTATAATTGCAAAAAATATTTCTATTTTTTTTTTTTTTTTTTAGATTACATGTTTCACATAATTTTTATATGTAAGATTCTAATATTTTTCCTTGCTTAGATGAACGTGTAACTTTCGGCGTAACATAATTTTCATATAATCTTGAAAAAAAATTTTTTTTTTTTTAATTTAAAAGCTGGAACACAAAAAAATAATTAAATTAAAAAATTATACAAACGTTCACGATAGGAATGTACAGATAGATGACTTTCTGAAATTTTAGGTTTCCATAGAATTCTTGCTTAGACGACTTTGTCTTTGCTTGAGCGAAGCCGGAATCTCTCACTTTTAGGGGCTAATTAAGCTATTTTTTTGTACAAAGTCTATCATTTGCACCCCATCTCAATTTAGCCCCAAAAGTCCCCAAGGCCTTAACATATTTAAATTTGAGTTCATTACCATACAAAACTGCTAAATAGACATACATAGAAAATTTTGGACAAATATGGTAAAATAGTCCCAAAAATGGAGTGTTTTTATTAGCCCTAAAACTTTAACTGCCTTAAAATGCTAAAAAGGCTCAGTGATTACTTTACACAGAATTCATATCTGAAACTGATTCCAGGTTCTAAATTCTAAAAAAAATGTTTTTCTTTCCTTTTTTCTACTAACTTTTTCAATGTGTTCATAAGTACTCACATGAAAAAATGTAGGATCTCATTTGAGGAGGAGGGGGGGGGAGATGATTTCTACCAGAGAGTGTTGAACTACAATAATACTCTTTTTTTTTTTTCCTCTTACACAAAATAGTATATTTAGTCACTAGTTAGTTTTTACAGAAAGGAAGAGGGGGGAAGGTCAAGAAGGGGGAGCTAAAATTTAATTCCACTAGTAAAAAATTGAAAGGAAGAAATTAATTGGTCAACTTAATAGAATTTATACAAAAAAATAGATCAAAAGTGCAAAGTTTGAGTTGTAAATTTCTCTTTATTAAATCAAATAACTACATTGGCTTATCATATAGTGATGAGACGATTGAAATCTATATACGAAATCAAGCATTTTTTCAGTAATTTACTTAGTGATTTTTTTAATCAAAGAAAAGTACCTTTTTTTTCATTACAAGTAAAAATCAATTTATTATTATTTGTACTCACTAGGAATTCACACAGAGGTCACCATCAGAAACTACTCACTGACAATAACTGGCGGTGTTCCCTGGAATCTGAGGGACAACAAGTCTTTCCAGATTTCCTGTGCTCTTCACCTTTCTTAACAACCAGCGAAGATGTCTTCAGGTTATAGCAACAGCTGCTTACTTTCAATCCTTTGTTGGCAAAGAGCATTGGTATTCCCTGGGGTTTGGGTGGCAAAAAGCCTCTTTCAGGTCCTAGTGTTCTCTCCGTACTTTTCCAGTAGAGGTCTAGTTAGTGCTTTTCCTCCTCAATCCTTCCGGACTCTTCATGACTCTTTGGTGTGGCACCATCTTATGTAAACGCTATCATTTATGATTATTATTATTAAACTCAAGATTATAAAGAATTAACATACAGCATTATTGAAATTTTAAAGTTAAACCAAAATAATCTTAATGATGAATCAAACTTTGTCTACCAAGCTAATTTTTATTTGTTATTTTTTTTTTTTTTTTTTTTTTTTTTACACAGTGATCACCTTATCAAGGCCCGGAAGCCACTCAGGGATAAGGGTTATTGCAAGTACATTACGTTAGTGTGGAGATTTGATGAAGTGTTTACTTAAGGGGGCGGTTCATTAGGAATTTGTTAACATTGGACTTGAAGACATCCAAGTTGTAGTCCGGTAGGAAGCAGGCAGACAGAACAGAGTTCCACAGGCGTGCAGTTCTAAGAAAGAAGCTTTGTTCATGGAATCCGGGTTTTGATTTAGGCACAGATATAGAGTGGGGGAAATTTTTCACAGTGGATTCAGCTAGACGGGTGTTTTTCGTGAAAGAGCAATAAAACATACCTCAGTACAAAGTAACCAAGCGCGGACGTGTGTGTGCAAATGCATACAAAATGCAAATGACGTCACCGTACGGATAAGGAAAAAGGCTATAAAAGGAATGTGTGCAACAGATAGAGGAACACGTTTGAAAGCATGCTCTAGAGTACATTCGAGAGCACAGGCGTTCAAACTGACGTTCAAGAGAACAGGTGTCAGAGAAGATGATCACATTTGAGTCGCGGGTGACATCACAGCTGTAACAAGAAGTCACGCGTGGTGAAATAATAAAGAAATAAATATTATTAGTTATTACTTGTCCTATGTTTCTTGCGACGTACTCAGCAAACAATGTGTGGGTCCCGTGTGTAAACATGGGTAATGTTACACCAGATTTCACCAGAGCCTTTTTTTTTTAATTAAAATTTCACCCAAAACAAGGGGCAGTGCCACTTTGAAGTAGGGGCCTACTATCAGGGACATAAGTTGCAGGGGTATTATGAAGGCAGATGAGCAGCAAGATGTTTGTTCACATTACACTTGAACTTTTGCATATCAGTGCAGTTGGGAAAGCAGAATCCCGGAAGGGAGTTCCAAAGTCTAGCAGTTCTGGGGAAGAAACTATTGGAGTAGAAGGCTTTCTTACACCGAGGGATCTCTACTGTGAAGGGGTGGGATTTAGCTGCTTGTCGAGTTTGTCGGGGGTATTCACGTCAAGGGGGTACATATGTCTGTAGTTCATCAGAGCATTTACCATCAAAGTACTTGTAGAACAGGCAGAGGGATGCAACATTTCGTCAATGGGACAGAGGCTGAAGCTTAGATGACAGTTCAGGACCTATCAGGTTGGTGACTGTCTTTTGAACCCTGTCCAGAAGTGAGAGACAAGTAGCAGATGCACCAGCCCAAATGTGACAACAGTACTCCATACATGGGCAAATGGTAGCCTTATAAAGGTATAAGATACTTTCAGGCGTAAGTAGTTTTGTTTGTTAGCCAAGTAACTTTGACACTACATAGTTGTCACTGCTCTTATTACAGTCAGGAAGGGTTGGACTTTATGAGTGTGTTTTTGTTGTTGTTGCTGTTATGCTGCTGTGGTCCCATAGAAGAACCTAAAAAGGTTCCCAATATCCATGCTTTGTGAACTAATAAATAAAATAATGAAAAAAATAATAATCCTTAATCTAAAAAATAAGTAGTTTAAAATTGTATGAATCAAACATGAGAATTATCTCCCTTTTATTCACTCTCCTTTAACAAAGATCAGTAATCAAGATTATCTCCTTTTCTGTTCATATATGTGTCAATGTTTTTCTTTTGACTTATTCCTTTTACCTTACTTCCATTCTTAACATCTATAATGAACTCACTAGAAAGTTTACAATCGTCTCATCACTATTACTTTTATTATAATATTAATTTTCGATTTTGATTATTAATTAGAGAATAAGTTTTTATTTGATGCCTTTCTATGAAGTGTTTAGATAAAGAACAGAGAATAGAATTAAAAGAGACTGAAAAAGTAGCAACACTACCAAGATTGGGAAAGAGGCATTTTACAGAGGGGGGGGGTAGAAATTAGTTAATTTAAAGCCTTCTTAAATTGCCTATTTCAAGATATAGAAATACACCAAAACTCCATTAACGTTGTAAGCCTGAAAAAAGGGTCAAAACTCGATCAGGGACAAGGGATGCTCGATCCAGTTTCAGGATCATCATTGTAAAAAGATGCGCTTGACTGCATGTTTTAGTGATGCACTTGACTGGCTGACGTTGCAAGGGGATAGATGCTTGGTCAAAAGAAAAAAAGGGGAGGAAGAGGCACAGAGAATTGAAAGTATCTCTGACAGTATTCTTTACGTTTTATCTTCCTGGAACAGCTTGCCAGAGAAGGTTGTGGTGCTCTCTATTATAAGCATGTTTAGTCGCCATGGACAAACCTTAACATGATAGATGCAACATCTTCTGTTTTTTGGCATGGCTTGTAGCACTTTGCATTTTTTTGTACAATAAAATTGATTTCATTGATGATTGATTGAAAAAGTAAATTTTGCAAAATTGTGAAATAGAATATTAGTTAACAAAAGAATTGTGAAATAGAATATTAGTTAACAATATTCTCAAAGAATTAAGATCCATTTTATTGTTCATCAAGTAAGAACGGAATCTTGGAGAAGAATTCAACTTCATTGAAATCTTGTTTTGGAAAAATAGTTGCTTTTTTTTTTTACTTTATTAATTATCATAAAAGGAATAAAGTTTTTGTATATTTGTAACATAGCACAGATGCGCATACACAAATACCAAGTCGTTAGTGCAATGACATCATGGTTAGGAAAAAGAGAGAGCATATTCGAGAAGAGGATCACGTTAGAGACACGGAACACGTTCGAGATCACTTTAGAGGCATGAATGACGTTGAAGAGCACATTCGAGAAGACGAACACATGAGGAACGTCACAGCGGTAATGAGAGAATAAGGAAATATATGTTGTACGACAAAAAAGCGAGTTGGAGTTCTTTTCTATTCTTTGTTTTGTGACTGAGCATACTGCGTGCTGGTTCGCAGACAACGTTAGATATTTCATCCTACTCTGTTGAATAAATGCTAATATTAACAAAGTTTGATAACCAAAACTAAATATCAACTGCACTAATTTTTCCTTTTTTTTTTTTATTTAGTTTGTTTCTTATTGATTACTTTATTCCTATTTTTATACCTACATTACTGTAATGTTTTCGAAGTGTAGAATAATTTGCCCACTTTTTTAAATATCTTTGGAAAATAGTTTTTTTTTTTTCTCTTTTATTAGTCATTATGAGAAAGCAATAAACAGAGTTAATGTATATTTAATTTGACTGTTCAATAAATTCTATTTTTGACAAATTGATTGATTGATTATGACTATTGTCATTGCGACAAAATAGGAAAAGAAAATTTAGTTTGGGATTCCTAGTTGAATGTTATGTTAATTTGGAGAATTGGTGCATTTGTAAGCTTGATAATTTGCAATCAACTAGAGAGATATTATTTCGTAAAATGCCCCAAATAGAAAAGAAGCAGCATTTTTTTTTTTTTTTTTCCTTTCTTTTGTTGAACAAGATATGATATGACACATGTGATTGACGATTACGTTTTATTATCAGATGCAAAAATTATTAAGACTTTGATAAGGTAGGAAGATGGGGGGGGAGGGGTAGTGTACAAGATAATTTTTGACAGCTTAATTTGAACAGATAACAGAAGATAATAGACGAAGACTAATGTCTATTATTTTTGCCAATCCAGAAAAAGAATTGAAAGGAAAAAGTCAAAATAGAAAGAGAGAGAGAGGGGGGGGGGGAAGAAAGAACAATGTATTTCTGTCTAAACTCCTTGTTTCATGGTAATATGAAATTAGTAGCTAAAAGATTTTTTTTTCTTTTACAAAAAATTTTAAAAATCAGTCTTCAAAAAGGAAATTGTTCAAAAAAAACGTTTCCTGGTTTTATTTTATTTTATTTATTTATTTTTTTTTCTCTAATTTATTAACTGATTTTTTTACAATTAAATTATGCCATTGTGTGAATATTAAAAATGATAGGGATGATAATTCCAGAGATTTTTTTTTTTTTTTTTTTTAATTATAGCAGGTGATGGATGAAGAAATGTTGCTAAAAAAAAAAAAAAAAAAAAAATGGAGAAATGAAAAACAGTTTTCAAGAAATATCTGAAGCTGAAAATAGGTAAGGAAAATGTTTTAATAAAAATAACCTGGAAGAATAAAACTTGATAAAAAACATTGGATACATTTATATTGTTAAAACAATAAGCAATCGACATTTGATCAAAATAAATAGTAACAAATAACAATTTTTGCTTGATTTAGCAAAAGTCAAGCAAAACAACCATGACTCTTAACACGAACGCCAAGAACCAGTTTTTGTTTGTCTTCTCATAAATATTTCTATTTTCTCAACTAAGGATTAAGCAATCTTTTTTCTTTTTTTTTTAAAAACTTATGTTCATCTCTAAACAACGCACATAAAATAATAAAGAAAAGAGAGAATTTAAAGATGGGAATCGTTCAGTAAAAACAAAATAGAATATGAAAAGAGTTAATAATATTATTTAACACATAGCTGGAGAGAGAGAGATCAAGAGGGACAGGAGATTTACCAAATAGAAAGCAACTACATTTAGATTGTGCCTTTTAATTTTTTACAAAGCGACTTTTTCCTGATTCAAAGGATCTAAACCTAGTTAGGGTTAAGGTTGGGGTTCGGTAGTATTTTTTCCACTATCAAAAAACCATTAATTGGTGATGGGACGATTCCAGGGGCCTGTGATGCAGTGGATAGAGATGTTGAGTCTCTATAGTTCCAGATGAGCATTGTCTGAAGATAGCAGTTTCAATTCTACCCAAAGAAGGTCAGAGGATTAGTTGGCCAAAGAGTGATGAGACAACAACTATGGAAGGCAATAGTTACTGGGGATGCAGTTACAAGACTCAGCATTACTATCCTGTCGTGGTTAATCATCTGAAGAAGGCCAGGGGATGAGTTGGTCGAAACGTGGTAAAACAACAACTATGAAGATGAGGATAACAGTCCGCAAAAAGAATAAATGCAGAAATTATGAAGCCCCATCTCAAAGGATTCCAAAAATAAAAATAATAATCATTTATTATTGTTATCTACATAGAATCGTTTTCACCCATTTATTTCTTCATATTATGTCTTATCACTTCACAAACAACAGTTAGTTTTGCCTCTAAACAAGAGAACTACTATTTCCTCCAAATTACTTTAATTATATATGTTACAGGTAAATTGGAAAGAATTTTTGATTTTTAGTCTTGTTACATATGAATCTGAAATGACAAAGACTCAAGTAGATAATCTGTTGGTAAGAAAAAAAGGGCAGAAAGTTCTCAAATGTGTGAAGTAATTTTGACGTTCCACAAAACAATTACTTCTGACTTTAAGTTGAAGAAAGCTCATTAGGTAAAGAGAAAATTTATCCTTAAAAGAAAGGTGTAGAGGTTAGGGTTAGGTGTGGCGATTAAGGTTAGGGTTAGGTGTGGAGGCTAAAGTTAGGATTTAGAGTTAGGTGTGGACGTTAGAGGATTGGGTGTGGAGGTTAAATTTAGGGATAGGGTTAGGTGTGGAGGTTAAGGTTAAGGCTAGGATTAGGTTTGGAGGTTAAGATTAAGGTTAGGTTTGGAGGTTAAGGTTAGGATTAGGTTTGGGGGTTAAATTTAAGGTTAGGATTAGGTGTGGAGGTTAAGTTTAAGGTTAGGGTTAGGATTAGGTGTGGAGGTTAAATTTAGGGTTATGGTTAGGTGTGGAAGTTTAGGTTAGGGTTAGGTGTGGAGGCTAAAGTTAGGATTTAGAGTTAGGTGTGGACGTTAGAGGATTGGGTGTGGAGGTTAAGTTTAGGGATAGGGTTAGGTGTGGAGGTTAAGGTTAAGGCTAGGATTAGGTTTGGAGGTTACGGTTAAGGTTAGGGTTAGGTTTGGAGGTTAAGGTTAGGATTAGGTTTGGGGTTTAAATTTAAGGTTAGGGTTAGGTGTGGAGGTTAAGTTTAAGATTAGGGTTAGGATTAGGTGTGGAGGTTAAATTTAGGGTTATGGTTAGGTGTGGAGGTTTAGGTTAGATATGGAGGTTAAGAGAGCTAAGGTTAGGTGTAGAGGTTACGGTTAGGGCTAGGGTTAGATGTGGAGGTTAGGGCTAGGGTTAGATGTGGAGGTTAGGGTTAGATGTGGAGGTTAAGGCTAGCGTTAGGTTTGGAGGTTACGGTTAGGGTTGAATGAAGAACATACAAGTTTAGTAACCAAGTGATTGAGCACTCTCTTCAGGAAGTTGAAAGAAGAGTGGAAGAAGTTGAAGGATACCCAGTTGGAGATAACAGACCAGGCTCATGAGTGGATGAAAGGGCCTCTAAGACATAAGTGGCATAGTGATGGAATGAAAAATAGTTTTAAAGTGTATCAAAGAAAAGCAGAAGCAACAGAATAAGTGGAGAAAAGGTTTAATGCATAATAACATCTGGTAAAAAAGAAGGTAGCAAGAAAAGCAACATACAAAGCTAACACAGAAGTTTCTAGATATACTATCAAGGGATGATGAGGAAAATGTATTCAGGAGAACTAAACAGATGGCAAAAACAAATGTGGATATTATTAGAGAAAAGCGCATTCAAAATGACAACATATTTCTAGCAACAAATGAACAGGGCAAGGGGTATACTTTGAAATGCTATTATATGAGAGATTGTTGAATATTAAATGTTCATGGGATTGAGAAAATCTCAAATTTGTAGAAGCAGTATCAGTTCAATCATAAGAATTGGATATAAGTCATAATCACGTTGACACACCAGTTCTCATTAGATCACTGAAGTTAAGCAACGTTGAACCTGGTCAGTACTAAAATAGGTGACTATTTGGAAATTTCTAACTACTGTATATGCTCTCCATTTAACTTTGCATTGATTCTGGTCGCCGAGCACTTCTTCTTGCCACCGGACTCGAGCAGTGTCAATACAAGAGAGGTGTGGTTGAAGATTGCGCAACCCTTGCCTCACTATTACTCGCGCAGCTACCCTTACAGGGTGTCCATTGTCTCTTGAGACTGAACAGCGGCATCATAAGAACAGATAAAGAAATAGTATGGGAAGCTGAGAATAAGATGAAGAATGGTAACGTGACAGAACCTTCAGGTGTTGTTGCAGAAATGTTTGATGATGACACAAGCATTGATCGAGACGCTCACAGACTTGAGAAATCAGATCATAAAAGAAGGATTTGTACAACTGTGGCATATTAGATAGAGATAATTAGAGAGGCTCAAGGTTGGTGGATCAGGTACTGAAAGTGGTTGATAATTGACTAGTAAAAGTAAGTCATATCAACATAGATGAAATGCAGTTTGGTTTTATCCGTATCCAGTGAAGGTTGAAGACATGTGTTTCATGGAGAGAAATGATATGAGAACAATACACAATGGGTGTTTAATATGAGTCTTAGAGAAAAACTTAGATCTGATAACATCAGAGGAAGATTTAACCTGGATAATATGAAGTGATGTGTGCAAAGCAGGAGACATTGTTGGTTTGGTCACATTTAAAAAATGAATGAGAGCACTTGGGTTAGTAGAAGTAGAACGGTTAAGGTAGGAGAGTCAGTTGACAGGGGAAGATCAAGGGAAATAAAAGATGTTATAAGCAGGGAGAAAGAGAGATAAAGACTTCAACTGAGATAGTTTCATTTGAAAGTCAATTTCTAAAAGTTATTTCACACAGGCCAACGTGTAAAAAGGACATGGTGATGAAGAATTGGTAATATTTGAAGGTGATGAAGAATTGGTAATATTTGATGGTGATGAAGAATTGGTAATATTTGATGGTGATGAAGAATTGGTAATATTTGAAGGTGATGAAGAATTGGTAATATTTGAAGGTGATGAAGAATTGGTAATATTTGAAGGTGATGAAGAATTGGTAATATTTGAAGGTGATGAAGAATTGGTAATATTTGAAGGTGATGAAGAATTGGTAATATTTGAAGGTGATGAAGAATTGGTAATATTTGAAGGTGATGAAGAATTGGTAATATTTGAAGGTGATGAAGAATTGGTAATATTTGAAGGTGATGAAGAATTGGTAATATTTGAAGGTGATGAAGAATTGGTAATATTTGAAGGTGATGAAGAATTGGTAATATTTGAAGGTGATGAAGAATTGGTAATATTTAAAGGTGACGAAGAAAAAGCAATGTTAAAATAACAAAGAAATGGGGTGATAAAAAGAAATCCCCGAAGAAAAGGAAATGTAAGAAAATAATTAGAATGCAAGAAAAGAACAATATCAGTGAAATGACAGGAAGAAAGGGTAATATTAATATCACAGTATTGAAAGTCTTCTGCATTTCAGCAGATTAATCTTTAAGCTGAAGGGTTCATCTCAAAAGTCATATTTCAGATGTGTTCAGTTAGCAATACAGATTGTAGATCAAATGAAAAGAAAATAGCTATGACTGTGTTCTTTTGCTAGCTTATAACCATGGTGGTAAAAATTTAAACTGCTTGGGTTTCAGACGTAAGAAAGCATTGTCAGACAACAACAACCCCCCCTCCCCGGCCCGGACTAGTCTTTTTTGTTTAAAAAAAAGTTTTAGCAAATATACAACACTGTCTTGTTCAAAGTATTCTGCATTTCAGTGGGTTAATCTCTAAAATGAGTCTATCTAAAAAGTCACGTTTCATATGTGTTAGAAAAAAAAAAAAAAAGATTGAATCCTTAGCATTTTTTATTTTCATTTTTTTTTATAGAAAACGAAAGTATAAGATTTAAAACAGATAACAATCTGGATACTAATCAAATAAATTGTTACAAACAATGAAAATAGCACTTAAATATGTTACTGGTTATAGATGAAATAACTAAGAGTATGAATTAAAAAATTTTTTTTTTTTTTTTAACATTCAATTCACTGAAATGATTAGAATCCTGTAAAAGAAAAAAAAAAATTAACATCAGGTTCAGGGGGTCATATACATCACTAAATTTAGCTTTTACCATTCCAATACAATATTTGGTTGTATAATCAACTTTATAATAATTTATATAATCAAGCAATAACGTTGTTCCATCAAGTATGTTAACCAGATATTATCAGACACAACACATTTAAATTCAGATAGGCATGCACATTACATAAAAGTTTAAAAAATAATAAAAGCAAGAAGACAATATAAAACTGAGTCATATATTCATAGTAGACATTTAAGTAATAAATAAGTTCAATAATTAAAAAGAAAATAATTATAAAAATTAAATCACAAATATAACCATATTTTGATAGTCTATTATTTTTTTTTTTTTATTTCAAGAATATTTTTTATGTAAATTTAAGAGGTCACATCACATACTGAACACTGTCTAAATAAATACAGAAAACATATATACATAATATATTACTTTTTGCATAATAGTATGTACATGGAATAGTATATATATAACTACTTCATTTACTCACATAAAATTAATATACGAAAGTATAAATTTATGCGTATACTAAGTATTTACTTCAAAAGTGCTCAATATGTAGGTAGAGCTAGTTAGTAAGTTATAAAATATATATGGCGATTAAGCTACACTGAATATTCTGCATTTCATCCACTCTAACGCATAAGCCTGAAGAGTCCTAGAGTGGATGAAACGCGGAATATTCAGTGTAGCTTAATCGCCATATATATTTTATAACTTACTATATATATATATATATATATATATATATTCCCCAAAACAAAAAACATTTTATAAATATATTTTCACAAGTACGATGAAAAAGTTTCTAAATATGCTAGATTTATGCTTGATAATTTTAATGTTCATATATACACTTATATTAAAAATAATGTATTATGTACATATATGTTCCCAGTATTTGCTTCCACAGTGTTCAATATGTGAATAGAGTTTAGTACTATGAAAATATACTTATGGCGAGTAAGCGACACAGAAACGTCCGTGTTTCTGTGTCGCTTGTGAAAAGTATATTTTCACACTGTATGTATAACAAACCACACATATTTATTTTCAAACAGAGTAATTCATAATCCTTTAACGATGAAGTAAACATAGTTTTAAAAAGCCCATCCAAAACCCAAAGCCCAAAATAATGGATAGGAGTACTCACCTGTTTTTGGGTAGACATGCAAACTAGCGTTAGCTTTTGTTTTTGCTCCCACACCATTGTCAGCAATACATTCATAGACACCAAGATCCTTTTGTCTGACAGGCTCAATTCGCAATACTGACCCATGGGGCATTTCCTTAATAACTAATCGGTTTCTATTTGTGGTAATACGCCGATTACCTTTTCTCCAAGAGAAAGATGGGCCAGGATTTCCTGAGGCTTTGCAGAAGAAGCTTACGATCTTTTCTTCTGCCACCTTTTGATTGGTTGGAGCAAGTGTAATTCTTGGCGGTTCTGAAATTAGAAGAAATAAAGTAAAACGGTAAATAGAGATGCCACATGATTAGACCAAATATTAGCCCAGATTTAAAAATAAAAAAAATTAAATAAATTAAAATCTACAAAAAAAAATAATATAACTGAAAAAAAAATAATGGTTTAAAAAATTAAAATGATAAATAAAATGAATAAAATAGTTGCAGCAGGTCAAAACTGAAGCACACAAATAAAACAACTAAAACCTTTGTTGAATCATAAAGATTAATGAAATGAAAAAATTGTATTTTAATTTTTTTTTTTTTTTAAATTCAAAGCAGACAATAGGAACATCGTAATTAATTATAGGTTTTCATATTTGACCAAAAATAAAAAATATAGGCAATTAGCAGATTTTAATTTCATTTTCAATCTGAAATTTCCAAAGAATTAAAAAAAAAAAAAAAATGGAAAGAGAGAGGGACTTTTTCTTTTGTTTTTGATTGGCTGCTTTCAAACTACAATCTTTTCACTTCATTTTCTGGAAGATTTAACAAAAATTTTAATCACTGAATTTGTGGCAACAAAAAACTGATACAACTAATAAAATATATATCAAAAAGGGGGGAGATAACTAAAAACAAAATACATCTAAATCAGGCAAGTAAGTTGGAAAGACCAAGAGGAGACGAAAGAGAGGATACAGGCTGGAATAAATACCTGAAAAGTCAGAAACATTATCTACTTTTTCTTAAAAAAAAAAAAAAAAAAAAAAAGATAAAATCACTGCTAAACGAAAGTCGAATTAATCATTAATAAAAAATAAATAAAAATGAATTTTCTCACCATGACGCTATGTTTTATGAAAATAAAATGTTTTTAATCTTTTAAAATACTGATAAATATATACTTCGTAACAGATCTAAGTCACTTCCAACTTAATTGCCCAACATTCTGACATCCAAGGGTTACATGTAAGGAACACCTTCCCATGGGCAGCATTAGAGATTACATAAAAACTAAATTCTAAAGTCACTTAACATGATTTAAAATATACATCCAAATATTGATTATAGAGTTATAATAAATTTATTTCAGTATAATATAATAATAATTATTACACAATACAAAAATATACTATACTTCATTACATATAATATATCATATAATGTAATAAACTATTTTCTGGTATATGAGATGAATTCTTAGTTATAAAAATATAATTATAGCTCATTGCAACTTATCGGAAGTGGCCATTTTGATTTTTTCATAGATGGACTTTTAACTATTATGTCAATGTATCAGTCAGACTTTCAGCTAATCAGGTTTCTTTATTTAAACATATCTTATATACCAGAAAATATTTCAATGAAATATGTATAATATAGTTTTAAATATATATTTAAGTATAAATTATTACTTCTGAATAAAGTGATTAAGTTTTGAAGGGTTTTTTTCTGTTTGTTGTTTTTTTTTTTTGTTTTTTTTTGCTTAGCTTTAATTGTACTATAATGCAACTTTTTTTTTTCAAAATAATAAATTTATATTACTAGTAGATAAAATAGCTAAAAATGATTATTTTCTAACAATTTCAATGAAAATATACCAAATGAAAATTGCTTTTTAACGTGGGTGGACAATGAAAGTGAAAGTTATTTATTTTAATTTTTTTAACCCATAAAAGGAATCTCCTTGTTTAAAAAAAAAAAAAATTCACCAAAAATTAAAGAATTATCTTATATGAATGAAATTTTCAGTATTTATTAATAAATGAATGTTAATATAAAGTATTTATTTTATTTAAAAATAAAACGAAAAAAAACATTGATTTTTTTTTTTAGATCACTTAAATACATAACCGTTCATTTCAAGGCCGAAATAGGTTCCATTATACTTGTCAATGAAACTCAGTGACCATTTTTAAAAGGAAATAACATCCTAAAAACAATAAGGCAGTTCTCAGTAGAAAATGATACTTAAAAACTCAAATTTAAATGCATGAAATAGAAAAAATTAAATACTAATTGACTTTACAAAGTTTTTTCCCCACACTTTCAGGGTGTCATTTTTATAAAAAGGTGATCATCAAGTTGTATATTAATTAGTACAATAAGATATATTCGGTTCTTGAAAAGAATGAGGGCAGGGGGTTAAATAATTAAGGTGGCATAAAAAAATTGGTGCTTATTTAGAATTACACTTATTAAAAAAAAATGTTTTAATGACAAATCTTTATGATGTATATACTTATCATGGAGCAAAGATGTCATATTCCAAAAGTCATATAAATTGTTCATGTAATTTTTTTTAAACTAAGAAAATAAAAATTTACAACTTTTAGCGATTTTAATACTAAATACATCCATTAAAAGGCTGATTTTGATCTTGACATTTCAAATTGAGTTGTCCCTTATTTATAAAACATGGCCGATCAAAATCGTTTGTCTCATTTTGTCATAAAATTTGAATTTCTTAGTTAAAAAAACTACATAATAAATTTATCTAATTTTTCGAATATGACATCTTGCTCTTTTTTGTATTTTTATATCTTTAATAAATGTTTTGTTATTTTTTTTTAATGAAATGAATATTTTATATTTATTAAATGAAATACTGAAAAATTGTATTTAAGATCAGATAATTGTGATTTTTGATGGATTTTTGTTTTTAATCAAGAGATATTAATTTTGGGGGGTTAAAAAAATCATCACTTCATTGTCCATTCTATCTATAGCCATTGTATAACAATTTTATGATTCTTTTAATCAGTTTTGCCAACAAAATTGTCAATTGACACTTATTTGATTCTGCAAAAGAAGAGTCAAATAATTTTAATACGAGAATTCATTTTAATATCATGTTAAAAAAAAATCACTCACTTCAAAGATGACTGCAAGATGATGAACAAAAGTACATAATAAACATTGGCCAATGACAAGTCAAACAAACAGGTTCGTGAGATCAGCCATGAAAAGTGTTCAAGCAATCTAAACGTTATGTAGTTTTTGGAAGGAATAAGGATTTAAAAAAAAAAAAAAATTAGGAACCAGGCTTAAGATTTGCACAAATGAATCCAATAGATCGTTCTTATGCAAAAATATTCACTCATATAAATAATAAAAATTGCACAAAGGAACCCATATGAAACATAGTTAGAGACAAGTCTGTTATTTTAGCATATGATAAAAAGTCCAGATAAGAAAATATTTAGAAGCTAAAACCATGTACCAGTATTCATCTCCAACTAAACTGCTTTTTTTTTCTATTCTTTTTTTTTTGTTGTTTTTGCTTGTTTTTTGGTTTTTTACTACTAAGTCTAATCCGGTGACTCATTTTAGCCAGTGGTGGGATTCGACTGGTTTGCACCAGTTCTTAAAAACCTGTCACAAAAACTGTATTTTTGAGAATCAGTTTTTGGATAAGTTTTAAATAATAAAAAAAATATATAATTTTATGAACAGGGGTCTAAAATTATCAAATTCTTTCATCACTTTAGAAATTTTTTAAAAATTTCAAAATCTATTTTAAAACCATTAAAATAAAATCTGTCAAAGTTTCCATTAAAACCCTTACCTTAGTTGGATGAAATTCTAAATGATTGAAGGGCAAGTGTGAAGCAGCCAATCAGCTAAAAGTATCAAATATAAATCTTCTTTTCTTGTAGCTTCAATATTATTAGTTTTATATGAATTCCACCAACAAATTGACAGTCATGTAACCAAATAAATGAACCACACCACTGATTTTAGCCCACTGAACATGGCAGTAAATAATTTGTAGGAAGAGTAAAAATGGAAGCATGTTTTTATAGCTTTGGAAATCATAATCAAGAAAAGTGCTAAGTAAAATCAATTAAAAATTGTTTAATTGTTCTCCCAATTAATTTTTCAAATTATTAATAATATAAGTAAAAGAAACATTAATAGGTCTTATTCTTTAAAACAGTAAATTTATCTTACTAATCAAATATTATATCCAAAAAAAATTTTGCTACAATACAAAAGAAACAAATTGATCTAGCAACGTAAAATTACCAAATAATTGACCCTCGCCATTAAATATGGAAAGTCATTTGTAGAAAGAATAGAAATGAAAGTATATTTTATAACTTTTCCAAATTATTTACTAATCAAGAATTATAAGCTAAATAATTGGACTATATACAAAATAAAATCAGTTTTAATTATTTTTTTATTATTACTTAATAATATAACCTACTAGAAAAATATAAATTAATGTCTTACAAGTATTTTAACTTAAAGCTGCCAATAATTGAAACATTTTTTTTTTTTAATTTGAATATATATTTTTTGAAACCCAAAGATTTAACTTTTAAATTTAGGAGCCTTTGAATAACATCTTGCAATCATCAAAATATTGACAAAAGTGAAATCAAAGTACTGTTTTCCATTAAATTTATTTGCTAGCTTTGGTTTTGCTCTGATTTGAAAAAATTTTTTAAAATCAGGAAAAAAAAAAAAATTAGATAACATTCTAATAACGATTTAACTGAACAAAGCACAGTTTTAAGTTCTGCTGTTTTTAATTTGCTATTTAAATCAAAACCATACTTTTTAAGTTTATTAAATTGAGGATACCTGTATTCTACCTGTTCAATATTATGTACTTATCTAATGCTGCCCACGTATACTTACGTGGTAAATAGGTGAAATACCGCATGTGGGTGTAGTTAGAACCTGGATATGCAATACATATGACAAAGAATTAGTAACCGGTTCGTTACATCAATTCGCTACTACCAACAACCTCTCGTATTCTTTATAAGTTTCTTAACACTAACCCTTAGAATAAATCACTAATTTTAGAAATTTACATTAAACGCCTTTGAAATTTTTTTTCCATGTAGATTTTTCATGTTCGAGGACAAAACTTTAAGCAAATGTCTAATCTGGTCCAGATCCAGAGGTCCAAATAGTAATTAAGTAAGAATTAACAACTTGGGCTTTTGTGGGTTTACCTAAATTAGAGGTTTTTAACCATGTTTGTTCCATTTGCATTTCTCAGAATGCCATCCACAAACTTTTAGCCATTTTTTTTTCCTACATATTTGAATAGATGTCTTATTTTAATTTCTTTCTAATGTTGTTAAGATTAAAGTCATCTTTTGGAAGATGCTTGTTTTGATATATGCTATAGGCCTTGTACTTGAATGTGTAACAGGCCTTGCACTGAAATCTATAACCGGCTTTGTCCTAAAATATATAACAGGCCTTTTATTGAAATGTGCAACAGTCCTTGTTGAAAACTGTATAAAAGGTCTTGCACCGAAATGTGTAATAGGCCTTGCTCTTTAATGTGAAACAAATCCTGTCCTAAAATGTGCAACAAAATTTGCCCTAGAATATATAACAGTTCTTGTCTTAAAATGTGTAACAATCCTTGTCCTACAATATATAACAGGCCTTGCACCGACATGTATAACAGGCCTTGCACTGAAAATGCACAACAAGCCTTGTCCTAAAATATATAACAGGCCTTGCTCTGAAATGCATAACAGATCTTGCCTTAAAATGTAAAAAACGTCTTGCATAGACATGTGTAACAACCCTTATACTAAAATGTGCAACAGGCCTTACCCTAAAATGTAAACAAGCCTTATCTTGATATGTGCCACTAGGTTGACCTGAAATGTACAACATACCTCGCCCTCAAATGTGCAAAAAACAAAACTTTGTGCTTGTCCAATCTCGCAATGTAATAAGATAATGTGCTACAATTATTTATTAATGTTTTCCTGGCATCAACTTCAAATGATATTCATTGTATCTTTTTGAAAGGGATGTTATGTTAGGAAAGTGCTCATTACATTTTAGAAACCATCCGGATCTGGATATAAAGAATTTTTTTTTTTTTTAAAGATATTCAACACACAGAATTAGCTCTGGAGAAATGAAACACTCAGAGACATGAAAAAAATCATGGAAACCGACACCACAGACGAAAAAAAAATGAAACTTGACTAAACAGTCAGCTGTAGCACTTAAGATTAGTGGAGGTCTGTGCTCTCCAAGTGCTTGTCAATTTTACATTTTTATCACTAAATAAGTGATTTGATTCTATGCATTAGTGTTAAGACTCAATTTCTTAATAATACACACTGAACTAAATTATCCTAATCTTTGTCTGGCAGAAAGCAGACGATAAATAGGGGTTTCATCCAAAAAAGGTCATTGAATAAGAAATATTAATTCCTGCATCCAGAAGAAGTGAACAAGCTAATTCAATGGGAATATTTTTTTTTTAACTTTAATACGAAAAAAAATGTTTGTTAAATATTTTTAGTTATATAATTAGTATCGATCTCGAATGGAATTATAAATTTATTTATTTATTTGCTTTGTCAATTTTATTGGATATAAAAATCATTTTTTTATGCTAAAACAATACCTGTTGTAAACCTGTGAATGAAATAAAACTTCTAATTTACTCGGATCAGGAAAAAAATTGAAATTGTTTGCCAATTCCGGACTTAAAACCCTCAACTCAGATAAAAACCTAAACGATTGAAGATCAAATTCAAAGCAACCAATCAGCATTAAGTATCAAATATTTTGTAACTTCAATATTATTAGTTGTATATGAACTGCTTCAATAAAATAATCAAACAATATGAAGTTATCAAATAATTGAACCCCACCAGTGGATATGGCAGTAAGTCATTTGTCGGAAGAGTAAAAATAAAAGTATAGTTTATAATTTTTGAAATTATAATCAAATGTGCTAACAAAATTTATTAGAAACCATTAGAAATGGTTTAAATGGTTATTTCTATTAATTTTGCAATTAAAATTTATAAACTTTGATAGCATTTATTTTATGAAAGAGTCACATTAGTTTATAATCAACAATTATACGCTAAAATATCACACTACATACAAAATAGAATCAGTCTCCTTCCTATAGTTATTTTATAAAGTGAAAATTAAAAGAAAGAAAACTAATTTACTCAGGTCTAGGACAAAATAAAAATAGTCTTACTATTTTATAATGTAACTATTAAACGACAAAAAAAAAAAAAAAAAAGAAGCTAAACTATTAGAAAAAAAGAAATTAATGTGTTACAAGTATTTCAACTAAAAGCTATCAATAGTTAAAATAATTCACAAAAATAAAAAAAAAAATTTTTTTTTAAACACACAAGATTTAACTTAGCTTGCAGGAACCTTTGAACAACATCTTGCAATCATCAAAATATTGGCAAAAGAGAAATCAAAATATTTTCTATTTATTAAGGTTAGAATATTTATATTCTATCTGTTTTATATTATGTAATAATCTCATACTGCCCACGTATACTTACGTGGCAAAACCTCGAAATACCGGATGCGGGTGTGGTTAGAACCTGAATATGTAATACATATGACAAAGAGTTAGTAACCTGGTTGGTATATTAATCTGGTGCTTCTAACCGACTCTTGTATTCTTTTATATTTCCTTGATACTAAACTTTAAAATAAATCACTAATTTCAGAAATATATTTAAAATGGTTTTACCATGTTTATTTACCATGTAGATTTTTTCACACTTGAAGATAAGCAAATATGTGTTGAACCCAACAATTGAATTTGAGACCATTCGATGTGGCAGAAAGTCAATTTTGCATTTAGTTGCAAAGTGACTGTTATGAGATGGATAACGACGCAAACTAACAACCTGGGAGTACCAAGTTTGAATCCCGTCGTTTCCATAGCATCTGCTTTCATTTATGGATGTTGGTAGCCTTCACATAGAATCTCAAAACCGAAACCAACAACAGAATCAAGCCGTTCAAAAAAAAAAAAAAAAAAAAAAATGCTACCAGGCTAATTTCTATGAATTTACTTTACTTTATTTATAGGAAGAGTAAAAATGAAAGTATAATTTATACCTTTTGAAATTATAATAAAAAATAACTCAAATTTAAAAGAAACCATTAAAATTACTTTAATAATTGTTCCAATTACATTTGAAAATGACGTTGTTAATGAAATAAAAATGAAATCATAATTGATAGCTTTGGAAATTATACTAAAAAATAACTCAAATTTAGAAGAAACCATTAAAATCACTTTAATAATTGTTTCCATTACATTTGAAACTGAAGTTGTTAATAAAATAAAAATGAAAGTATGATTTATATCTTTCGAAATTATAAAAAAATAACCTAAATTTATTTTTAAAAAAAGCACTAAAATTACTTTAATAATTGTTCCACTACATTTAAAAATGAAATTGTTAATAAAATAGAAATGAAAGTACCATTTATAACTTTTGAAATTATAATAAAAATATGGTAAATTTATTAAAAACCATTAAAAATGGTTAAGAGTTCTTCAAATTAAATTTGTGAATAAATTTTTTAATATTATGAGGAACTAGAAACATTAATGACACTTAGAAAAATTATATCAATAATCAACAATTATAAATTTTAAAAAATTATGATGTATGCAAAATAAAATCAGTCTCCTTCCTATAATTATATTATAATGTAAATATTAAAATAAAGAACACTATTTTATTGAGGTCCGGGCAAAAAATAAAATCCGTTTTATTTTTTTTTATGATGTGACAATAAAAAAAAAAAAAAACTAAACTGCTAAAAAAAAAATAAATACTAATAATCAGCTTTAAGTACCAAATATAATTTTTCTTTTCTTGTAGCTTCAATATTATTAGTTTTATATGAATTCCATCAACACATTGATCCAGTGATGTAATGTAACCAAATAATTGAACCACACCACTGAGTTTAGCCAATTGAATTTAGCCCCGTAAATATGGCCATAAATAATTTGTAGGAAGAATTAAAATAGAATCAAGAAATAAATATTGAAATCTATTAAAAATAGCTTACTGGTTTTCCCAATTAATTTTTTCAAATTACTGTTGATATTATGATTAACTAGAATCATTAATGTCTCTTATTGTATAAATAAGTAAAAATTATTTTGATAATAAAGTATCATATACTAAAAAATTACTTTACATACAAAATGAAATCAGTTTTAATAATTTTTAATATTATTATTGAATAATAAATAAACAACAAAAAAAAAAACGTTAGAAAAAAAAATTCATGTCTTACAAGTATTTTAACTTAACTCAAATAATTCACAAAAAATTATGAATATATATATATATATATATATATATATATATATATATATATATATATATATATATATATAACCCAAATATTTAACTTGTGGATTTAGTTTGCAGTAACCTTTGAATAAAATATTGCAATCATCAAAATACTGACAAAAGGCAATTCAAAGAACTTTCTAGATTTATTAAATTTAGGATACTTGAGGTACTATCTGTTCAATATTATGTACTTATCTAATGCTGCCCACGTATACTTACGTGGTAAAACGTCGATATACCTCATGTGGGTGTAGTTAGAACCTGGATATGCAATACATATGACAAAGAGTTAGTAACTTGATTGTCACATCATTCGTACTGCCAACAGCTTTGCTGTATTATTTATTTTCTTAACACTAAACCTTAGAATAAATCACTAATTAAAAAAAAAAAAATGTTTTTTTTAAGTATTTTTAATCCAGATACTAAGGTTCAAATATTAATTAAACAAGAAATAATGAACGGTCTGGATTTTTGTGGGTTTACCTACGTCAGGGGTTCTCAACCATTTTTTTGCTCCATTCGCCTTTTCTCAGAATACCATCCACAAATGTTTATTGAAAGTTTACATATGTACAATTCGAATGTCTACGTTTGAATGTCTTAATCGCTTAATTTATTTTTAAGTTGTTAAGATTACAATGATCTTTTGGAAGGGACTGGTTCTAAAATGTACAATACCCTTGCCTTGAAATGTATAAAAGGCCTTAGCCTTCAATGTACAAGAGACCTTGATCTTAAATTTACAATAGAACTTGGCCTTAAATGTACAACAGAGCTTGATCTCAAATGTTATAACAGGCCTTGCTCTGAAATATTCAACAGGCATTGCTTTAAAATGTATAAAAGGTCTTGCCCTGAAGTGTAATACAAATCTTGCCCTTCAATTTGTAACAGGCCTCGTCTTAAAAGTTACAACAGGCCTTTCTCCGAAATGTGTACCTTTTCTTAAAAAAATTCAACATAGAGAAGATATATTCTTCCACTAATTTGTTTTGGAAAAATGAATCAGAGACTTGAAAGAAATCATGAAATCTGACTCAGAGCAAAAATAAACTTGACTAAGAAAGTCAGATGAAACACTTAGAATTGGTGGAGGTTAGTGCTCTTCAAGTGCTTGTCGATTTTACATCTCTATAAAAGATTTGATTCTATGTTTTAGTGTTAAGAGTTAATTTCTTAATAACAAATATTGAACTAAATTATCCTAATCTTTGTCTGGCAGAAAGCAGACAAATAATAAAAGCTTCTAACAAAAATTTATCAAACGCTATCATTCATTCCTGTATTCAGGAGAAGTGAACAAGCTAATTGAGTTGAAATAAATTATGAAATTCGTTTTTTTAATCTTAAAACAAAATGATATTTTGCTTCAAATTTTTTAGTGATATAAATATTGACCTTGAAGAATTATAAATTCATTTTTTTTTTTTTGCTTTGTAGGTTCTATGAAGTATACACGTTTTTTTTTTTATATTGAAACAATAACTGTGACAAATAATTAAATGCAATAAAGCTACTATTTTATTCAAATCAGAAAAATATTTGTTTATCCATTTTCTTAAAAAATAAAGTTTTCTGCAATTCTTCACATCGTAAAACCCTCAATTCAACTGAAATCCTAAATGATTGAAGGGCAACTGTGAAGCAGCCAATCGGCTTTAAGTATCAAATATAATTTTTCTTTTCTTATAGCTTCAATATTATTAGTTTTATATGAATTCCATTAACAACTTGATCTAGTAATCTAACCAAATAAATGAACCACACCACTGAACATGGCAGTAAGTAATTTGTAGAAAGAGTAAAAATAGAAGCATATTTTTATAGCTTTGGAAAAGTGCTTAAGTAAATTTATTAGAATCCACTAAAAATTGTTTCATGGTTCTCCCGATTAATTTTTCAAATTATTATTAATAATATAAGTAAATAGAAACATTAATAGCTCTTATTCTTTAAAACAGTAAAATTATTTTACTAATCAAATGTTATATCCAAAAAAATTACTTTACATACAAAAGACAAAAAATTGATCTAGCAACGTGAAATTACCAAATAATTGACCCTGACCATTAAATATGGAAAGTCATTTGAAGAAAGAGTAAAAATGAGACTGTATTTTATAACTTTTCCAAATTATAATCAACAAATGCAATAATTAAATTTGTTTGAATCCATTAAAATTGTTTAATGGTTCTTCCTATTAATTTGCAAGTTACTTATCTTGTGAGTAAAGAGAAACTTTAATGGCACTTATTGTAAGAGTAAAATTATAAGCTAAAACAATTACAGTACATATAAAATAAAACCATTACTATCATTATTATTTTATGATATCTAAACATTAAGCAAAAGATAACTAACCTATTAGAAAAAAAGAACCAAATGTCTTACAAATACTTTAATAATTTAAATATTTCACAAAAAAAATAATTTTTTAGGCCCAAAGATTTAACTTTAAAATTTAGTTTGCAGAAACCTTTGAATAACATCTTGCAATCATCAAAATATTGGAAAAAGAGAGATCAAATTATTTTGTTTCAAATTTATTTGCTGTCTTTTTGTTTTTGTTTTTTTTTCAAAAACTCAGAAAAAGAATTAAATAAAATTTAAATTCTAAAAAAAAAAAAAAAAAAAAAAAGATTAAACAAAACAGTTTTAAGTTTGTTTTTTTTTAATTCGCAATTTAAATTAAAACTACTTTTTTCAGATTTATTAAGTTTAAAATGTTCATATTCTATCTGTTTGATGCTATGTAGTTATCTAATGCTGCCCACGTATACTTACGTGGCAAAACGTCGATATACCGGAGGTGGGTGTAGTTAGAACCTGAATATGCAATACATATGACAAAGAGTTAGTAACCTGGTTGGTATTTTGATCCGATACTGCCAACTGACTTTCGTATTCTTTGTTTCCTTGACACTAAGATTTAGAATAAATCACTAATTTAGGAATATCTTTTTAAACGCTTTTGAAATTTTTACCATGAATATTTTTCTCACGTCAGAAGATAAAACTTCAACCAAATGCTTTTATTGTTAAGATTAGTCACATTTTTGAGATTTACACCAGAGGACCAAATAACAAATTAAACTTGACTAATAAAGTCAGTTGAACAATTTAGAATTGTTAAGGGGGTGGTGGTGGGGGTCTGTAGTCTTTGAGTGTTTGTTCATTTTTACATTGTTATTGCTAAATCAGTGATTTGATTCTATCTATTAGTGTTAAGACTCAAATTAATAAATACTAAACTAAATTATCCTAATCCTTGTCTGGCAGAAAGCAGACGATAAATAATAGTTTGACTTTTGTTTTTGTTTCTTTTTTTTTCTTTTCAAACCATGTCATTGATCAAGAAATATTAACTACACTAATTCCTGTATTCAGAAGAAGTGAACGGATTATTTGAATGGAAATAGAATATGAAAGTTATTGTTTTTAATCTTAACAAGTTGCATGTGTTTTAGTGCGTTTTATTGCATTTGGTGAGGAGTAGAGGCTTCATCAAAAGAGTACCTGATAGATAAGACTCCGCTACTACTAAGATTTGTATATTTTTATATCTGAATATTATTAAATAAAGACGTATCACCATCACCACCATCAGTAATACAAAAAAAAAAAGCCATGGTGTCGTATATTGATTACTATTTGTTATGTCTTTTTTTATTTATAATTTTGAATGTTTTCCTTTTTTCTTTTTTTTTTTTTACTTCTTATGAAAAATAATTAAATTAGTTGGATGGAAGAGTACTTTATAGATGAGATCCCACCCACATTAATATATATATATTTTTTTAATATTATTAAATAAAAACGTTGTTGTATTATTATCATTATTATTATTATTAATAATAAAAGAATACTTGTTTAAAATTTTTTTAAATTATCTTAAAGAGAATTATCAATTCATGTGTTTATTTTTTTGTTTTACCAGTTTTTCTCGTTCATCTACATAGTGAGATTAAAAAGCCCACTTGAACTTTAACGCAATAAAAGGAAAAATAGTTTCTATTATATCATAAATTTCTTTGTATGTATGCAATTAGAGTTATTTTCCTTTACACACTAAAGCAAATTAAAGGGAAGTTATTATGTGCAATTATATTAAGTTCTTCAAAGATTAATATGTAACTACATATAAGATTAAAATGCTTAGTTCAACAACAAAAAAACAATTCTTTCTAATATACTAATCATGTATATGTGTGATCAAAGTCATAAGGCTAATTAATTTGCATATTAGTTTGAAAAAGGGCATCTAAGTAATTAAATATTAATTTCTATTGTTTTTAATTTCAACAATATTTTTTTTCATTTTGATATAATAAATAATTCTATCAACAAATATTTTTGTATAGTCAGGAGCAATTTTTTTTGTATGGTCAGGAGCATTTTTTTTTGTATGGTCAGGAGCAATTTTTTTGTATGGTCAGTAGCAAATTTTTTTGTATGGTCAGGATATATTTCAAATATTTTTGTATGGTCAGGAGCAATTTCTTTTGTATAGTCAGGAGCAATTTTTTTTTTGTATGGTCAGGATATATTTCAAATATTTTTGTATGGTCAGGAGCAATTTCTTTTGTATAGTCAGGAGCAATTTCTTTTGTATGGTCAGGATATATTTAAAATATTTTTGTATGGTCAGGAGCAATTTTTTGTGAAAAAAAAACTTTTCGGTCCATTATGGCCAATTTATTCCTGACGGACTTACCTGATTTTCAACACATTGCGATCCAATTATAAATTATATTGTAAATTAAAAAATAAAGCCTCCCCTCTCTCTTCCACTCAAACAAGCACACACAGTGACCAAGCAACAAGTCAGGAATATCCCACCTCTAACCAAACAAATAATAGCAGAGTTCCTTGGTTTACTCAATTTTCCTGGGCAACACCCAAAAGAATATAAACAATATATATATATATATATATATATATATATATATATATATATATATATATACTTCTTGTTTGTTTTTACATAAGCATTAATATGTCGCTACACATTCATGAGTATGTTTTGGTAACCTAGTTAATAGTAACTAGCTGACCGAAACATGCTCATGAAAAGTATATCTTGCCCAACTTCGGTATTTAGCATTCTTGCATTAACCTCGTTAAAACTTCATTGATTACTTTGCCTCTGGAAAATATTAAGACCTGGAATATATATATATATATATATATATATATATATATATATATATATATATATATATATATATATGGCAATTAAGCTACATAGAATATTCTGTGTTTCATTCTTGTGAAAATTCGTCAGGCTTATGTCTGACAAATTTACTCCTACCTACTTCTACTTATTACCTAGCTCTACTTATGTATTGAGCACTGTTGAAGTAAATACTGAAAATTTATGCATAAAATTATATTTTTGTATATTAATTTATGTGATAAAATGAAGTAATCATGTGTGTGTGTTAAAACAATACAGTTTAGTTGGATAATAACTTTCCCAAACCATTTCCGGCTTTGAACATAATACGAAGTAGACGGTGTTAGTTAATTTAGCGACCCTGCTTTCTTGTTTGCTTTATTTTCATTTTAGCACTAATGTTTTTTCCAAAAATGTAGGGCCAAAGTAAAATATTGTTTTTAAATATAATAAATAAGATTTATAAACTGATTTTTTTTTTCAAATAAATACGTTTATTTACATTAACTTTTAATGTATTTGAATAATATATTAAATGCAATAAGTCAAATTAAATCAAATTAAACTACATAATAAACATAAATCCAGTAGATGATATGTAAGAGAAATATTTTTACAGAAATAATATTGATGCCTCCTTTCAGTTTCAAAAGACAAAAGATACCCCCTTGTAGAGGCTGCTGCGCGTCTAATTGTGAAGCAAGAGTTGCCCAATTCCCAATCACACCTCTCCTGAATCAGCATTGTTTGAGTCCAGTGGCAAGGAAAAGTCCAAGACGACTGGAAACAATGCTGAGATAAACAGGAAATAATATGGAATGTAAAATATTATAGACTTTTCACATGTAATAAATTAAAATAATTAAATTACATAATAAATATAAATCCAGTATATATTTTCAGACTGATTAAAGAAGCATGATTGAGCAGAGTTCTCAAATTAACTAACGCCATCTATGTAATTTAGCGCAGATGGCTATATGTAAATACCGAGCCATGAGCGAAATGACATCACAGTAAGGAAAAAAAAAGACTATAAAAAGGAACTATAAGGAAAGAGCACGTTTAGAAACATGATCACATGAGAGATGTGGATGACGTTTGAGAGCATGTTCGAGAACACAATCACATCAGAGAGGTGGATGACGTTTGAGAGCATGTTCGAGAACACGATAACATCAGAGACGTGAATGACGTTTGAGAGCATGTTCGAGAACACAATCACATCAGAGAGGTGGATGACATTTGAGAACATGTTCGAGAACACGATAACATCAGAGACGTGAATGACGTTTGAGAGCATGTTCGAGAACACGATCACATCAGAGACGTGAATGACGTTTGAGAGCATGTTCGAGAACACGATCACATCAGAGACGTGAATGACGTTTGAGAGCATATTCGAGAACACGATCACATCAGAGATGTGGATGACGTTTGAGAGTATGTTCGAGAACACGATCATATCAGAGACGTGGATGACGTTTGAGAGCATGTTCGAGAACACGATCACATCAGAGACGTGGATGATGTTTGAGAGCACGTTTGAGAACACGATCACATGAGAGACGTCCCAACCGTAACGAGAAGTCACTTATGATGGGAGAATGAAAAAATAAAGGTTGTTGTATAACAAACAAAAGAGTCGAAGTTCTTTTCTGTTCTCCGTCTACTTTGAAACTGAGGTTACAACATGTTGGTCCTCAGACTACGTTACATTTACTTTCTATGATATTCAAAACAGAAAATACCTTAGAGAAGTTAATAAGCAACAAGTGAAGCATGCATCGTTCCCCATGAGTGCACAGTGAACGAAGTATAAATAAATGAAGAAGTTCCGTATTTGCAGCCCCTATTTAGTCTTAAAAGTCCCCAGAGAACGTCAAATCCTGGTGAAAATGAACAAACAGTGCAGTTTTAGGTCTTAACATACGTAAATTTGAGTTCTGCACCATGCAAAAAAAAGAAATGACAAAGTTCATCATTTGCCCTCCACCCCCATTTAGCCCCAAAAGTCCCCAAGGACTATTTAAATTTGAGTTCAGCATCATGCAACCCTGCTAAATAGACATACACAGAAAATTTTGGACAAATATGGTAAAATAGTCCCAAAAATGGAGTGTTTTTATTAGCCCTAAAAGAGCCCCTGGAGCACACCTAAGAGTTATCGTGCAGTATAGACAAACAAAATTATATAGAAATCAGTTACAACTTTCCAGAAAGTTTTATACAAATCCAAGGCCTCAATTTTTTTTTAATAAGCACAAAAGTGTCAATTTTAGCCATTTTAACCCGAAAGGCACCCCAGGTGGGCAAATGAAATGTTAATTTTTTTACTCATATCATGTTTAATGTTTGTGCAAAATTTCTAAAAATTCTAAGCCGTAGTTATTGAGAAAAGTGCTAACAGATGTACGGACAAACGGACAAGGGTGAATTTACAGGTCAACCCCCTTTTGTCGGGGGACCAATAAACCAATAATACAGTCATAAATTGTAAATTATAAGTAAAGCCAGTCCACCCCTTCCCCACCCGAAGTAATAATTATTAAATCAAACTATTGGGTAAAATCTTATTACCTCCCCTTGGATAAACATGCAAAAATGACATGGAAACAAAAAATTGGATCGTATTATTTAGATTATTTGGACTACTGTTCTCATCTTAAGCGTTACTTTTACATTTCAAGCGATGCAACCTCCAACTTTTTTCAGATGTATCTTGTCAAACCGTAACGTAGTGGATAAGTACTTGGTAAAATTCAGTTGTAAGTGGTGTTCATGTGCAGGTTAAAGGTTTAATCGTCAATGCAGGCGACATCCAAAATACAATTACAAATTACTTAGGACTTCTAACAGTCGTGGCTGATGGAACAAGAGCATACTACCCCCGTGGATTAAATAAAGGGTTCCATTTGAAATTCCCAAGTTCAACAGAAAAATTCCTGAGTTCAACATGATACACCTGAAGAAGATCGGAGGTTACGTTGGCTGAAACGTTGTGAAAAATAATGCTCAAGATGAGAAATCTACCTTGTTCTCTAATACGTTAGTACTCATATTAAGACGATACAGTGTGTTAGCTGTTGAAATTTATACAGTCAAATTTCTGTTTCTGTATATTTAAGATAAAGATTGAAAATTTGTATTATTTGGACAATAATACAAATTTTCAATCTTTATCTTAAATATACAGAAACAGAAATTTGACTGTATAAATTTCAACAGCTAACACACTGTATCGTCTTAATATGAGTACTAACGTATTAGAGAACAAGGTAGATTTTTCTAATAAACTAGAAAAAAAAACCCTCTAATTTGAACAAAATATAAAACAGATGGTAACGCAAAATTTTCTTTTTATTCACTACAGTTTACAAGCAGGATTCTTGTTAGTGGAAGACAATGCAAAGGCGTATATTAAACCCAACATATTGACAAGTGTTTTTTTTTTTTTATTTTAGATTCAAATGTGACGAGAAAACAGTACAAATAACTGTGCAAAAGCACCAAAACACCGGCAGTGTTTGTGATGCCCCTAAATCTGGTCATCTTAGAGTTACTTCTTACAGGGAAGACAATGCTATCAAGATCCGCAGCCTAAGAAACAAATTTGAAACGCTCCCCAAATCCAACAACAGTGCAATCTTGTTACAAAGTGCTCTCTTTCTACTGTCAAGAACAGATTAAAGGAATTTAATTTGCGAGGATATGTTGCAAGACGCAAGCCAATTATTTCTGTAAAGAACAGAAAGCGCCATCTGGACTTGGTCAGATGCAATGAAGATCATGAGTTTTAATATTCGTCAAAAGCAAGTTCAATCGGCTAGGCAATGGTGGTAGGCAGTACGTCCATCGGAAAAAAGACCAAGAATTTAATCATAGGTGCTCAGTTTCAATGCTGCAAGGTGGTAGAGGTTCAGTTTTGGTGTGGGGCATTATTAGTACCAATGGTT